>NC_137424.1:46258028-46858028 GCF_964374335.1 Astatotilapia calliptera | reverse complement strand
ATGGCTACGGCAGACTGGCAGCGATTACTGCAGCCAGCCTCACCTAACCAGCCACACTGAGAGCGGGGGGGCGCTGTTTCCCCATTACACTGATATTTGTGGCAAGTGGAATAATACCACAAACACTGTTACACTACCAGAAATTATTTCCACTACTAATTAATTACCGTTGAGCTCAAAGGTCCTATTAATAAACTGTTAATGAATGTGTATTTATGATGACGATTTGTGAGACTGGTAAACTTATGATACGTACAATAGTCTTTCGTCCTACACGGTGCATTTCAAGGTCCTGCACCCATCCGTCGGTAAACTGTACCTGGGCTTGTTGCAGTGACCTGAAGTTACTAAACTTCATGAGTGTGTGCACTCACTCCAAGAACCGTGTAATTATAAATCTGAGCGTGGTGAAAGTGGGCAGCACACTGACGTCTTTTGTCCACTCTGTGTGCTCGTAAGGGTCTGACCCTTTCACTCCTTTGATTTTTTCCTCGTATCTTTTCTTTGTCTTTTCGTCGAGTCTGTCTTTGTACGGACCGGCATTGTTCTCCTTTTGTTTTGTACATTTCTTTTTTGTGCGGCAAAGAAAAAAAAAGAAGGTATTGGAACCGGAGAATGAACGTCTTGCGGTGCTGCAAATGCTTGCATTTGATGCGGTACTTGGATTGTTTTGCCACGAGTTCCCGGCATGCAATAGGCGAAAATCACGTGATTGCTAAACAAGGGGGAGGGTGCATCCAGCCTCCTCGGCTGTAATTGGTCCAGCCCAGAGTCGATCATGACCAATTGGCCAATCCAACACCTTTCATTATATATACCCTTCCTAAAAAAAAAAAAATAAAAAAAAATATCCATCGGCCCATAAAAACAAAAAATCGCCAGCGGCCCACCGGGCAAATGCCCGGTATGCCCGATGGCCAGTCCAGCTATGGTAACACCAGACTGCAGATGAGCTGCATACAGGGCTGGACTGGGACAGAAAATTGGCCCGGGCATTTTGACTAGAAACTGGCCCACCATTATAGGAAAAATCATAAAGCCTTTGAATGAAAACAAACACTGTTGTGACAGTGATGTTCACTGTTTTGATGGTATATATGCATCAATCTATCAATCGTTTGTTGTAAGATTCAGATAATTATTTTTTAAAAGCTAGACATTTTAAATGAGAATAAGAAAGAAAAGTATTTCTTTGTGCCCCCCATTCCCTGTTAATGCCCTACATGCCCCCTTGGCCACACTTTGCTAGATCCGCACCTGCACAGTTACCAGCTGTCAGCTACCTAAAAAAGGATCCTGGGGTTATTTGTCTCTCAGAAACAGTTCATAACTTCCCTTCAACTCATTCATGTCACCTAAAAGGTAAACCTGTTTCTCCATCACCTGCTCAGCTCTGATGATCCAGTAAGGACATCTCCTGGTTTCATCTTCATGTTTCCCTCTCACCAGATAACCAAACCATATCATGACCAGCAGCTTTTTTTTACAGCTGTGGCTCCAGCAAACATCAGCTGATACTTAAAATTAATATTAAATAAATTCTAACAACAGCTGATCAAGCTTAAATGTGCTGCTGTTGTTTAGCGCGACATCCGCTGGTTTCCTCTTTCGGCGCAAAGTGGGCGATAAACAAACAAGAGAGCCGATCAGCTGATCATTGATCAGTTTCATGATTGAAGTAGAAACGGGAGAGGGAGGGGGGAGAATGAGAGAAGAAGAGGCAGCTGTGCAGCGTAAACACAGAATAACTCCAGCTTTGTGCCTTTTTCATTGTAGCTGAATTACGGGACAAACTGTTCCTTTTCACCTCAATAAGAAATAAGTAATATTTTCTCTGAATACCAGACGGGACGGCTGGCAACTCTAATAACTTATGAACAAAATAAGGTTCAACATCATTAACTTCATAGCACCACCCAGCTGTGTAGAAACTCCGTCATGCTAGCTAGCACGCAGTACGGAAAAAGTCAGAATAACGAAAATAAACTCCACCTAAACTTGGTTCATATCTGACCCAGAGAGACTGCAGGTCATAACTTCTTACCTGAAGTTCAGTTCACACGGCCGCCTCGGGTCTCTTTTCCTTCTGCGTCCCTTTTCCTTCATCCACCTGCTGCCTCCACCACTTGCTAATGTTACTGAATCTGTGGAAACTCCGCGATGCCACCACACGAAGTAACGAGTAACGACCCTATCTAAATCCCAGTAACGAGTAACGCGTTCCTGATTTTGGCATAATAACTAGTTACCGTGCTCGTTACCACAATAATAACGTAGTTACTGTAACGCGTTACTTAATAACGCGTTAGTCCCAACACTGGTTGCTCCTCCATCTCAGCCATTGAGACTAGTCGCAATTTATTCTAAGGAAAAAAAAGAGAAACAACAAGACATTTTTAAAAAGTTTGTATTTTTATAATTTTTTTTACCTAGAACATAAACAACATAAGCAAAAAAAAGGATTAGGGCTGTGCGATATGACGATATATATCAGATGACGATATAAAAATGTCTATTGTTTCATATTATACACTATTGTTTGTTTTGTGGTGTTGCAAAATAAACTGTTTACGGCAATATTTTTTTCATGATTTTGATGGTCACTGTAGTGGCTATATTATTTCTTAAAGTTCTCTCTTTTTTTTTTTTTTTTTTTTTTTTTTTTAAATGACATCAGAAACAGCAGTATGCGACATTACGTGATGGCAGAGCTTCAGTTCATCCTTTGTCATTTTTATTTTATTTTATTTTATTTTATTTATTTATTTATTTTTTTTTAATAAATAGGACAGGGGGAATGAATGAGAGAGAGAGGGGGAGAGAAAGAAAGAAAACCCAAGGGGAGAAGAGACGGTGAGAAGGGGGGGGGAAGAGAGACAAAAAGAAAAAAAAAAAAAAAAAAAAAAAAAAAAAAACTCCTGGGTCACCTGTATGGAGAAAAAAACAAACAAACAAACAAACAAACAAACAGAGGAGACAGCAAACAACAAAGAGCAACATAATAATAGAGAAAACAAAGCACCATCACAATAAACTAGCTAGTCATAGATATCAGTATTTACTAAGTAATAAACGATATTGTGCAGCACGCAAGATAGACAGCGCACAGTGTGCTTTGAGGCAGCAGCCAAGAAAGCTTTAGTCCGCGTCTGTGAATACCCATGTGTGCATACCTGTGTGGATCAGCATGCTTGCATTCCAAAGGTTTCTCCATGTAATGATCTGCTAGGGAGTGTGGGGGGGCCACAGCCCCGTCCTCCAGGGTGTGAAGCGGGTATGGAGGAGATCAAAACTCCAGACATCCAGAGGCCCCCAGAACACAAGAGACCATGGAAGACCAACGCGTTAGTCCCAACACTGGTTGCTCCTCCATCTCAGCCATTGAGACTAGTCGCAATTTATTCTAAGGAAAAAAAGAGAAACAACAAGACATTTTTAAAAAGTTTGTATTTTTATAATTTTTTTTACCTAGAACATAAACAACATAAGCAAAAAAAAGGATTAGGGCTGTGCGATATGACGATATATATCAGATGACGATATAAAAATGTCTATTGTTTCATATTATACACTATTGTTTGTTTTGTGGTGTTGCAAAATAAACTGTTTACGGCAATATTTTTTTCATGATTTTGATGGTCACTGTAGTGGCTATATTATTTCTTAAAGTTCTCTCTTTCTCTTATACTTACAATAACCACACTATGGACGGACAAGTGACTGTTTTTACGCGTACTTTCGTTACCAACAATGACGGTAAAACCAGTGCGTGGCTCTGCTGTCCGCTTGTTTATTTTCCACATAAACCTTTCACAATAAAGCTCAAGTGTCTGTTGAGACTTTTCAAAATAAACTGAAATGATATACATTATTCTCAAACATAAAATTTCAGAATATGCATCAAACAAATTACCTCAAATAAAAACATCAAGTAACTATAAATGGCACTTACAGTCACCACGCAGATGAAGGCACAGAGAATACCAGCATGGCCAGCAAGGATGAGGCAGAACCAGCTAGCTCCAAACAGAAGGACCAGTCAAAAGAAATCGAGGACCTTATTGTTAAACGAGGGGCTACCTCTGTAGCATGGACATGGTTTGGTTATGAAAAATCTGACACGCCCCAGAAAACTGTACTATGCAAATTATGCCACAAATTGGTCCCCACCACCACTCAAACACGACAAACCTCTTTAACCACCTACACAAGAATCACATGAAAGAGTATGGAGAGAGTTTACGAATGAAAAGCAAAAAAGAGCTGTCAGGTGCTCAAAATAATCCGTAGACTCAAACGTTAGAAAAGGGTTTTCCTCGCAGCACGCCATGTAATAAATACTCAGAAAGAAAATGGCGGCCGTTTAAACTCATGTCTAAAAATGTATAGTTTCACGCATCGGTCAAAACACTCGACTCCAAGTACACAACGCCCAACTGAAAACATTTCACATAAGTTGAGTTGCCCGAGAATCACAGAATTAACAGAAAATGCACTATTTTGTGATATATATCGTTATCAGGAGAGATATGTCTTACATTGGGATGTGAGATTTTGGTCATATCACACAGCCCTACAAAGGATTATAATTCACGTAGAGTTGCATACACATAACACCATTCTGTTGCAACAAAAGCAGTTTATAATTAAAGTAACATACATACCTTGAAAAACTAAATCAACCACAACATTAAACTCACCTTGTTTCTGTAGAGAAGGTGATCAGGGTTTTTCTTCATTTCCTGAGACCAGCTGCTCTGGATCATCACCAGCTTGTATCTTCATCTTTTTTTTCCACTCGGGGAAGTCTGTCCTTTTCTTGGCCATTGCTCTGCACTGGAAAACCAAAGTGTGTGATCAAAGGTGAAATAAGGGATATTTTTCCATTGCAGGACTTGCAGAGTGCTTCAAGTAGTGATAGCTGTTGATCCATTTCTCAAATAATCTGTAAGGATCTGGATTTTTAAGAAAGATACAAATATCTCTGCTTATATTTGGCTAAAAGCTTGATATAGATAAGGCATATAAAGCCCCTGCACACCAGAACTGCGCTTACATTATAGTTCAATCAAGAAATAGTTATTATTGATTTATTATTGATTTTTTTTAGTAATCATTATTAGTATTTAATCACATTAGCACAGTGGGGTGACAAAAATATTCCACATACTAGAAATGCTGCTCAGCATTTCATAAAATACATTTTCAATAAATGTTGGAGTAACAACACAGTTACAGGGAAAATGTGTGTCTGTAAATATTAACTAAACATTTCTATGTGCTACAAAATAGACATAATTGTAAATGTGCTGAGGTGAAACTATACTTTCCATAATATTACCACTGCAGTCTGTTAACCACCGAAATAATCTATGCTGGTCAGCTAGCTAAAAGTATTTACTTTAGCAGCCCAAATCAGAGGCTAACATTAGCATTTGCTAGCGACAGCCAGGAAGGTCTGAGGCTTAAACTAGGGTTAGTGTAACTTTTCCTGAAACCCTTTTAAGTGTACAGTAGAGCCAACTGTAAAACACAGGTATTGATACAGTACTTATTAGAGTCCTAGAATAATTTCTAGAACCATGAAGTTCTCACTTTTCCCAGTTATCCACATCGCTGACTTTTGCTAATTAGCTAGTTAGCAGTCACAGCTGTGTAATATCCAGAGAGACACAGAGAGCTAACTATAATATTTAGGAAAACTGGTTCAGCCACTGAAGGGCAAAACTGGTGGTATCACAGTAAAAGTTATTTTAACATTAACTAAAATAAAGCTTAAGTCATGTTAAACCTAAATAACAATTATTTTAAAAAATGAGTCAGCAAAATATTCCTGACTTGTCTGGAGACAGCCGAAACCAGTTAACAAATACATTAACAATTCTTTCTAAATAAAAATGCGGAGTCTTTTGAAAAACATTATTCTAATAAAAGGAAACATGAGTTTTAATACTTACCACAGAAATTTGAAGGCAGTTTCTCCAACTTCAGAGTCCAAAATCCAGATGAAGCCTGAAAGAAGCCTAATGGTTGCTCTTGCGCTTACTTTTCCCTCCTTTTCAGGTTTTTTTCCCACAATGCATTGCAGTAGTTGAGAAATACAGAAAAATACTTGTAAACTAATACGGGAAATTCCTTCACGTTTATACAGTAGATTGTACTGTATTTTTACAGAATTTTTTTACAGTGCAGGATCCTTTTCTAAGTAGCTGGTGGCTGGTAACTGTGCAGGGGCGGATCTAGCAAAGTTTAGCCAGGGGGGCCGATAGGGCATTAACAGGGAAAAGGGGGACAAAGACATACTTTTCTTTCTTATTCTCATTTAAAATGTCTAGATTTTAATAAATAATTATCTGAATCTTACACCCAAAGTTTTAATCTGATGTAAAATATATAGAAGTCCATTACTGTATATAGTAACTATTAAGTCTAATATACCCTAGTTAGCTATACTACTTTTTCCTTTGGGAAGATACCATCTGTGCAGTCTGCAATTCTGTTGAAGAAAGATGTTGAATCTATTTAATTATTCTTGAAAAATAATTTATTTCTGTGCATTTTTTTTCCACACTGCATCAAATTAAAGTTGATTACGTCGATTTAGCACCATGAGGTGGAGGGTGGGTGGTTCCCTATTTTTTTATTTTTTTTTTGCTGGGAGTTTGCAACCCTATTAGTTAGGTTGCTTAATATTTCTGCTAAGTACTCTTTAAAATACCAGAATAGGGAGGTTTGAGTAGGTTTAAGTTTATTAGATTGATCAGTTTTGCTGAACTATGAATTATTTTGGGTGCAGTGTATTTTTTACATACAGGGATAACAGAATAGCTTTAGTGTTGTTGTTTATTTAAACTTGAGTATGAGCTTATACAAAATGCAGCAATATATTAAAAAACAGTTTTATTGATTAAAAAACACACTATATCGGATTCATATCGGTATCGGCAGATATCCAAATTTATGATATCGTATCGGACATAAAAAAGTGGTATCGTGCCATCTCTAGTTGTTTATTGAGCTTCATTTATTTTTGAGCATTTATGGAGCTTTAGTTCTTCTTGTAATTTAGTCTTAGAGTTTAATTTGTTTCCTCGGTGTTTTCCTGTCTCATCCTCCTGTGTCAGTTCCCCTGTGTTAACTGTTACCCTGTTTCTTGTGTCTTATGTTGAGTTTTACTTCCCTCTCAGTGTGTTTGTTTGTGTGTGTGTGTGTGTGTGTGTGTGTGTGTGTGTGTGTGTGTGTGTGTGTGTGTGTGTGTGTGTGTTGTTCACTTCAAGTTTCACTTTTTCTTATTCAGTCTGTCTCAAAGTGCATTTAGGTCCTCATCTATCATCACATGACAGGATGAAGAAGTTTGATGTTTCTGCACAGTTCAGATCAATAATTTTATTCAGCTCTGTGGGGCCAGGCGGCGCTGCTGCACTGGGCCCCGGTCCGGATGGGCCTGGGCCCCGTTTCCCTGGCGGGTCGCGGAGTACGGGGGTGCCTACTGGGGTCAGCGGGGGAGCTGGCCCCAGGGAGGGGTCACTTGCCCCTCCCTTCCTTCCCTCCCCATCTCCAGCTGCCTCCCTCTTCCCGCTCCACCACAACCACCCACACATGCAGGGCCTTGGAGTAGGGGTGTGTCACCAGGGTGCAGAGGAGGCTACCCCCCCCCCCCCCCTGTCCCCTTCTGGCTGCCCCTGCCTCAATTTTATCCCACAACTTAGACATTCACATTACTCACACTCTCATTACACATACATATAGGATCTTGGGGGTGGGCACGCTACACGGAATCCAAATTACCATCAGGGTGTACACCTCACCCCTGGCGTTGTTGCCCACCTCTCAATTTTAAATACACGTAGACATTGAGGGCTAGCAGGAGGGGCTATGTGCTTACCTGCTGCTCTCTGGCAGGTAGCTCCATGACCTGCTGGGTTTTAAATGCACCTTAGAACACACATGCATCAACACTACAATGAGCGGGTGGAGGGAGGTTTGGAGTCTTCTCTCACCCCCGTTCTCTGCGGCCTGCTGGAGTGGGGGGCTAGGAGGAGGAGTTGGACGTCCGACTGGGGTCTGGAATGCGGGCCCTCCCTGCTGCTGCGGAGTCGGGGCGGTCTGCTTCTCCCCACTGCAGGGAAAAGGGTAACACCACCTGGGTCTGGGTGCAGTTCCCCCCTCCAGGGACAAGGGTACCTAGACCCGGTTCTTAGAGTACGCTTGGGGAGTGTGATTGTGTGAACAGCGTCTCTTTATGTCTGTCTCCACGTTGGTTGAGTGTGGAGTAAGTGCATATGAGAGCATGAGGGTGGTAATGGATGTTTGTATCTGTGTGTGCCTGTATTTCTGTGTCTATATGTCAGGTTGGGTGTCAGACGCCACTTCTCTGGGGACATCTTAGGCCCTCCAAGGTTTGGAGGCCTATCTCCCCCTACCACCACTTCCCCTGCCGGTGGCGGACTCCCTCAGGTGTCGGTGCATTGGTGGTTCTTTGTGTCCGGGGATGGGCGTCCAGGTACACACCGGCTCACTCCTTGGCGGCCGCTTATCAGGGCCTGGAGCCTGGGGCTCGCTCGGGCCACTTCGGAGGTGGGGTGCCCCCGGCCTCTCGGCCTGGGGCTCGGTCACTCAGGCATGGCTGGCTGCCGGCGGAGCTCACGGGCGCGTCACTGCAACTCCCCCTGGCTTCTGCTCCGCGGCTGCTGAGTGACCCCTCATCTGGGACTCTCCTCAGCTCTTTCTGGGACAGTGGCGCGGCTGCCCCTCTGTTGGTCTTCCTTGGTCTCTTGTGTTCTGGGGGCCTCTGGATGTCTGGAGTTTTGATCTCCTCCATACCTCCAAACAAGTATACTTCACAAGTATGTATCCACCTGCCACTCCGATGTTTTTGTCAGAGAAATTAAATCTATTTTTGTTTCACATTTTATGCTGACTGATAGGTTCTCCTCTAACACTGCTGCCCTGACTTGTGGTGTCCCACAGGGCTCAGTTTTAGGTCCATTACTATTTTCTTTTTATATGCTTCCTTCCTTCCTTCCTTTAGCTAGTATCATTCAATCTTTTAGCAACCTGTCTTATCATTTTTATGCTGATGACATTCAGCTCCATATGTCCTTTAAGCCTCATCAGCTGGATAGGCTGTCCACCCTAGTCCAGTGCTTAACCCAGGTTTCTGATTGGCTTTCAGGCAACCTTGTTCTAAATACATATATATATATATATATATATATATATATATATATATATATATATATATATATATATATATATATATATATATATATATATATCTTTGCTCTCTACTTTCTAACCTTGACTCTCCTAAATAAAAGCTCAAGTTAAACAGGTCTTATATGTTGTACCGTGACTGAAATGTTTCATATTTCATATCCATATTGAGTTCCATAACATTCTAATCAGACTGTCTGCATCACAAATGACTCCATCCTGTGAAATCTTTGACTCACCTCTCCAGCAGAGGTCTCTCCCCTCTCCCTCTCTGTGATCCTCTGTCCAGACTCCTACGGGTTAATGGGGATGGAGGAGTGATTATTATTGTTTTCACTGATGCTAACCATACCTGAATGAGCTCAGCTCGATTTTTCAGAGCTAAAACGAGTGACAGAAATTAACATTATGCTAACAATTTAACTTAGTGCGCTAGCCAGGTTTTTATTTATCAAAATGGGGAGCACCTGGTTCATTAATTACATGGGACTCTCTGTTGTTAGCTGGAGCTAACTAATTGTTACTATCAGCCAGTGATGAAGACTTACTTTCTTGAAAAACTTGCGTATATCCATGATTTCTTGCTGTTTGCCGCATGTATGCTAGTGTGTCCGCAGGTATATACGAGCGGAGTGTAAAGTAGCAGTGAAAACGAGGACTGGATTTTCAGTAATGTGGATGTCCCCTGTGAACAACTGGAACGGATTGGATAACGAAGCACTGACGCTACCTTAACAGTGTAAAGTGAAAGGAACCAACCGAGTTATGATCATATTTATGTGAATAGCGACAGGTTTATATTATTATTTCTTTAAACTCATATTCCTGCATCTTTATATTGAATTTGTCTGCAAGTTCTGTAAAAAAAATCGAATAAAAAAAACAACAAAAAACTAAACACCAAATTATTTAGGGGGGCTTAAGAATATTTTAGGGAGGCTTAAGCACCCCTAAAATAGGCCTAACGACGCCACTGCCCACCCCTACTTCACATCACAGGTCAGTGTCACACTGCCCCCTGCTGGTATGGTTAATCTGTCTGCTGTCAGAGTGGCCTTCACTCCAAGTTCTGTAATTTAGAAAAAGATCAAAACTATAAAATTGTTGCTCTGAATGCTTAAATAAAGTGAACCATTAGTTTGAGTTTTTGCAGATACACAATTCAACACACTGAACATCTACAGAGACTTTGGAGTGACGTGTTAGACAGCTTCCAATCAAAACACCAAATGAGGGAGTATGAAGGTAACAAACTCTATGCTGAGCTCAGAGCAGCATTTGGTTACCATATTTCATCTTGGTTTTACTTTAATATGCCACCTATGTGTAGATTTTCATTATTAGCATTGTTACAACTCCAAGAGGTAATCCAAAATATCCCACTATATAATCCAGCATACATGCCAACAGCATAACTCAGTGACATAATCTTCACTACACACACTGTTGATGTTTTCAGATCAGATAAACATGCATGAAAAGAAAATCCACATGTATGAAACCACAGCTGTTCAGTAAATATACAGTTTGTATCGTGGGTGTGTGCTTGAGTGCTCACACACTTAACATGGTTATATTAGCATTTTAACCAATAATCTCAATGAAATGTTTGGTTTATGATACAAAATATAACACAGAGGACGTCATTTAGAGCAACAGAGGAAGAAAAAAACTATTTCTCACCTTCAGTGTTTCCATGGTTGACTGTACTGAGCACTAAAATAATGAATGAAACATCATCAGACATTATGCAACTGACAAAATCACAATAAATATATAAACTGAGGCTTTTTAAAGGTAAGTTTTCAGATGGCACAGTTATTGCTCATCACCTAATTTATGTGTTTCTATTAGCTGTCAAACAGGCTGAAAACATGAAAAAAAAATCTAGTCTGCTGTGTTGAAGCCAGTGGCGGAGCGGGGGGGTGGCTTACTGGGCTTAAGCCCGGGTTGTTTTTTCAGAAGCCCCAGAAGTTTTTGTTTTATACAACTGTATAAAACAAAAACTACACACAATATTCGAAGCACATAGCACACACTGTGGGAATTTACAACTGTGCGTAAATCCCACCTAATATTGGTATGATCCGAGCTCAGACACAAAGTGACTGAGCGAGGGGGCGGGGGGAGCTGCTGCCTGCGAGTGTGCTGTTGGAGAAGCGCAGCCAGGCAGACAGAGGAGAACTGAAGTTTGACCAGGTACCAAAGCAAATCATTCATACTGTGCAAATAATGTAAATATGACGGTGCATCACGATAGATTGATGTCAAACGGATCACTTGACCCATATTACGTTACTTGCTCTTCAAGCGAATCAACAAATGGCGAAATGAAAAGCCGAACAACAACAATGCTGTTTCTTTAGAGAGTCTTAGCTTACATGTGTGTTTATTTCATATTTTCAGTTGTTTCCCTCCACGGCTAAATAAATCGGTTTCAGTAATGCACTGATATACAAGAATGGACATAAGGGGCTTCTTTCAAAGAAAAAACTCTGGTAGATGTTATTTTGTATATTATGCTTTGTGTGTTGTTCAGTATATTTCTATGCAAAACAAGAAGAATTTCAACACACAGCAGTATATTCACAGTTGAAACCAGATATTTACATACACTTTATGGAAAACACAAGAACATTTTTTTTACTGTAGAACATCAATTTAGAGTAAACTTGTTTTGTTTTGGATGAATAAATATTGAAATATCTTTTGAATTAGTTAAATGCCAGAATAAAGAGACAGAGCTTCTATTTTTATCACTTTCATCAAATTTAGGAGTACATATACACTAAGTTTATTGTTCATTAATAAGAAAACTCCAGACGATTCCATTCTGAGCTGAAGAAGCTTCTGATAGGTTCGTAGAGTCCATGTGAGTAAACTGGTGGCACACCTGTGGATGCATATAAGGCAAAACACAGAGCCTGTTTCTTCAACATGGGAAAATCAAGAGATGTAAACCAAAACACCAGGAAAAGAATTGTGGAGCTCCATAAGTGTGGCTCAAGTTTGAATACAATTTGGTGCCATTTACAATTAAGAAATACAGATAGTTTCTCTCTTTACTCTTAAAGTTAACAAATATGTTTTTATATTTATCAATCTAAAAAAAATAAACATTTAGTCTGATTTGATGTTACAATTTAAAAAGTGTTTTTATCTGAAGAGTTTGTAAATATCTGGTTACAACTGTATATTTGATGATGTTGGTGTTTGGTTTGATTGTCAGCACAGAGAGGGAGAGAGAGGAGCAGAGAGGGAGAGAGAGGAACAGAAAGGGAGAGAGAGGAGTATGAGGACAGAACAGAGATGAACAAGAGCAGGTGAGACACACATGTTAGTCAAATGGTCGTTTACCAAAAGTATCACCGTATCATAGGTTCTCATCTATCTCGTACCTAGTGTTTCTTTTTAGGTTTGTTATTTTTCAAATTCTATATTTATTAAGTTATGCAGGCTTGTTTGCACAACAAGGCTAAATAATTATATAAACTTTTCTCAATCTAAATAGTGTTCTTTGGTAGAATTAAAAAATAAGTGTAGTGCAGGTCTATGAAGATTTTTAGTGCTACTATCATCTAGTTCTGGTTCTGTTTTGGTTAAATCCTAAGTAGTCCTGATTTTGAACTGTTGTAGTCCTGTTTTAATTCTGGATCAGTTCTGGGTCTGGTTGAATTGGGGTTTAGTCCTCGTGTCTTGATACAGGCCCGACTCTGTTCTGCCTTGCTGCTTAATTAAAAAACTAGTTTAAGGTGTCCTGCACATGTGATATATATTTTTCCCTATATGAAGTGATTCTTTTTTTAACAAAACTCAAAACAGAGCCTATTAATCTTTCAGTCATTTCTAACCACCCCCCCCCCACCCCCCCAATCCCACATGCATCATACTACCCTTTAGGGCTAAGCCCCGGGTGTATCAAATGTCTGCCTCCGCCTCTGGTTGAAGCTGTCAGGTAAACAGGTTAAAGCAGTGATACACTGTAATTGTCACCAGTGAGAAACATTTTCCTTCATCGCTGCCATTCAAACAGTAAAGGTGTGTATTGTACTCACAGAATAACCCCAGCAAACAGAGCAAAGAGTGCCCCATCCTCACGTCCAGCCCTGCACGCTGATCTGCATCTAATCTCAACGTGTTCGACTTTGCATTGATAATAAATGCAGAACAAAGAGAAGCTGCACTTAATGTAGATAAGACCAGAGTTTATATTCAGCTCCTCCTTCTATCACCTCTCTGTGCTTCCTTCCTTTTACACAAACCTCAAACAGCTCCTGTAGCTTTGACTGCAGCAGTTGTGTGACGTGTTCATGTTCAAACTTTTTCTTGTTTTGTGATACACAAGTGTCTTTCAATCCTCTGAAACAAAGTTTTAATTTTGTCGTTTTTTTCTTAGCTAGCTTCTGTATAAATTCATTTTATATATTTTCCTTTTCGTATCCAAGAAATTCTTTTTTCTTTTTTTTCCAATGAAAAAACAAGTACTGAAGTACCTGACTTGTACTTACAGAAAAACATACAGAAATGTAAGCTTGTTGTTAAAACTTCTTAATTTTTTGTTTTCAGTTATTAGTTTTGAATAATTTAACTTTGGTTTGATTTACAGATCTATTACATTGTTTAATGAAGAACGATAATATTGATTTTACTGAAAGGCTCAGCTTCTCCATCACAGACCAAACTCCTCCTGGATGGAGCAGCTTAATGTAACTGCAGAGTCCAGCAGACAGATAAATATGAGTGAAGTATTAATGTTTGTTTACAAACCCATCATATGTTACAAGTTAAGATTTTGTGGGTAGAAATAGAAATTATTTTATTTAATTCACAGATCGATGAACTTTTACAGCACGTCCATACAGAGACTTAAAGGCAGCTGCTTTTCAGCGTGAGAAACAAGCTGTTCACATTTTCTCATGATGCCCACAAAGATTTCTTTTTCCTTTACTGTCTTATCACCACAATGATGCTATTTTTGTCTGTTTTCACACACTGCCATGCATACTTTAATGTAGCAGTGGAAATTATTGCTATTATTTCAGTACAGGCAGGTCATATAAACATGTGTCATGCACACAAAGGTAAAAGTGAAATTTCCACTGTGCTCTTTGTCTGAATTCCTTGTTAACTTTCTGCTGTGAGCTGATAACATAAAACAAGACATCTGCTAAGCTGAAGACTTTAGGCTGAAACCACAGGCTGCATTTCCTCCTTTCATGGTGAAACAAACCACAAGGTCTGCCAGTAGATAAATATAAGCATGTAGCAGAATAGACAAGGACCAAAAACTGTCTTTCACACACAGATGCATTGTAGCTGCTCGGAAGGACTAAAATGTTCTTCTGTATTGTCACTTTTGCAGTTTGATGTTTTATTATTGTTTGATGTTGCTGCTTGAATAAAAAAATGACTTCATGTGTGCATTTATTGGAGTTTTATTTCAATGTTTTAAAAGTTTTACATAAATTAAAAACATAAAACATTCCCAATGTGGAAAACCTTTCAAAAGATGAATTCAGAGACACAAACATGGATCAAAAACAACTTGCACTGGTGCTCAACAGCTCAAAATGTTTTCACGTCTTTAACTGAGGTTAAGCAGCACAATAAATAACACACTAAGGGAAAACACATTTCAGCAGTTATATATTTAATTAGCAAAAATTAGAGAACACTGGAAAACAATAAGAATAATATACTGTACACAACTGTACAGAATAGAATAGAATAGAATAAAATAAAATATACAATAGGATAAAAATAGAATACAAATGCTATATACAACTGAGTAAAAATATAACTTTGTCAGAAAACAGTAATGCACTTAGTCTTATTGCACATGTGTGTGTTTGATCAGCTGCAAAAGTCTTTGTTGTGGAGTCTGACAGCAGTGGGGAGGAAAGACCTGCGAAATCTCTCCGTCCCACTCAGTGGGTGCTGCAGCCTGCCACTGAAGGAGCTGCTCAGTGCTGTCAGAGTCTCCTGCATGGGGTGTTGGGTAGCAATGAATTGAAAATAGAATAACTAGGCTTTCTGATGTGGAGAATAGAATAGACAATGCAGAGCATATTCAGGTAATGCCACCAGGCGGCACCCTGGTAACTGTTATTGATACATTTACATACACATGTATAATAACTTGCATCTTGACAGTTACAGGATAGAAATACAGATACTCAGAGTTGCACTGATGACCTCTTTGTTTTCTCTTTCAGACAAAAAGAAAATAGAAGAAATAAAAACAGTCACCAGTGTAGTTATAGTTGTTCACCTACTTTCTAGGACAAGGTCATGATTGCTAGTGAAGAGAGAAAACCATCTACAGCACATACTGAGGTGTTAGAGCATATGACCAGCAGTGTTTATCACCATCATGCTGACTTCAGGGGAAAACACTGAGCTAGCTCAACCCAGCTGGTTTAGTTTACCTGACTGAGCAGGAGCCTGACCTGTACCTCCACCTTACTGTGACTAAATGTTTGTGTTTGTGTCATATTTTTAAATTCTTGTGCGATCAGTTAATGATCAAAAGGGAGCGTAATGGAAAGGTTTAATCCTTCTACTTCTTTCAGTCATGCTGACCACGATTGATGCAGAGCTTTAGTTCTCTGTGATGTTCTGTCTCCATCTTTCATATGAGATTCATCACATGTACA
Source organism: Astatotilapia calliptera (assembly GCF_964374335.1). Classification (NCBI taxonomy): domain Eukaryota; kingdom Metazoa; phylum Chordata; class Actinopteri; order Cichliformes; family Cichlidae; genus Astatotilapia; species Astatotilapia calliptera. The sequence goes on along the minus strand of NC_137424.1, from coordinate 46,842,156 downwards.
AGTTATCTTTTCCTTTAACTGCATCCTGTGACAGCAGCACACAGAGAGCTTCTCTCTGTAAATGTTCTACTTCAGTCCTCTGTGTCAGATACATGCAGACTGCTGTCATGCTCTGAACTGTTAGTGACCGCTTTGCAGATAATGCATCTGTTTATTTCAGGTTTCCATGACAACACCATTACAAACTGTTTAAGTGGTTGTTTTGTTACTTTGTGAATAGTCTCATACAGGAAACAAAAATCTAAGATAAAATGTTCAAATGTGAAAAGATTTTATTTCTCCTTCAAACTACAAAAGCACAGAATGATCAGAAACAAAAATATACATATATGCACATTTAAGAAATAATTCTTATTTATATAATGTACGAGATCTTTGGACAAACACAGTTAAAGTATTTGTTGGTGCCCATATCAGTATTTACTTGTGAAACACTGCAAACACTGACTTTAAGTTGTGCTGTCAGATACTAAAGATCACATATTTCACACTTTGTTCTCACTGCTGTTGGAACATGTTAGATACATTCAAGGTTTATTACAAAATCTTTATAAAAGTAACTGAATATAAAGAACACGAATACACCTGCATTTGTTTTATGCAATAAGACAGCAATATGTCTGATATTATGATTGAATATTGTAACTGCACATAAAGCTGAGCATGTCTGATATTTGGGCAGCAGAGGAGCAAGAGTGGGTTCATAAAAAGCTTCTTCTTGGCTTTGCTGCTACAGCTCTCCTCACTGACCTGTAAGACAAGCACAAAGAGACAAAGTGATTTCCAACATGTAAAGATATTATGAGCTGAAGACATTTAATAATGTGAAGAATAAATCAGCCTGCATGGCAGCAGAATTACTGAGAGAGCTTCCTGATGTGACTTCAGAATAAACTGCTGCATCAGCTGCAGGACTTGATGTTCCTGTGAATGAAGAGAAGATCATTGAAAACAATAATATCATTAACCAGGAGGAAACTGGATGTCTCCACTGATGCAAAGATAGAACTAGATTTTATTAACCAAGTAATTAGTACGCATGAAAACCTAAATACAAATATTAATATAAACAGATTTACATTTTAGGAGCAGATAAACATGTTGAACAACATTCAGTGGAGATGATGGCAGACTTTGCTCACCTTTGTTTTTCTTGGCTTTTTCTTTTTTGGGCTGTTTGACCTCAGCATACATCAGACTGTCCTCTAAAAGAGACGTCAGAGCTCAGCACACATTTGTTCAGCACAGATATGATACAAAGATGTTGGATACATATGAACTTTAAACTTTTTACAACTAAAGTGAAAGAAATCTAAGTAAAAATCATTTGTTGCCTGTGACACTTCAGCTTTGCATGTGTGTGTTTTGTGATTGAGGTCTGGGTCAGAATCTGTGGATGCTGTGATTCAGTAAAGCTGAAACACTGATTAGTAAGTGAATAACTAAACTCCATGTTGACCTATAATTACCTGCAATATAATGATGTGATGACACATTCAAGTACAAACACTGAATGAGACTGTTGTGACTGTACCTGCAGCTCCTGTCTTCACATTAGTGTAAACAGCACTCTGCTCTGGTTTATGATGCTTCCCTGTTAAGATGATCGATTCCACAAAAGAAAAACATTTAATACATTTTTGGTAAATGGCCTGTATCTGTATAGCACTTTACTAGTCCCTAAGGACCCCGAAGCGCTTTACACATTCAGTCTTCCACCCATTCACACACACATTCACACACTGGTGATGGCAAGCTACGTTGTAGCCACAGCCACCCTGGGGCGCACTGACAGAGGCGAGGCTGCCGAACACTGGCGCCACCGGGCCCTCTGACCACCACCAGTAGGCAACGGGTGAAGTGTCTTGCGCAAGGACACAACGACCGAGACTGTCCAAGCCGGGGCTCGAACTGGCAACCTTCCAATTACAAGGCAAACTCCCAACTCTTGAGCCACATTTTTAAATATTTCAAAAACTTTCCAGGCTTTTTTTCTACATTGTATATGTTTTGTGTACTCACACTTATTTCCAAAGTTTTCCAGTTCAATATTAGAGTAAATGACATCTGGAGGTTTATCTGCGCCTGAAATGTTCATATTTTAGTTACACAATTGTAAACCAATGACATGGTGCCAGTTTCCTTAAATTAAAAGGCTGTTTCATCTCTAGCTGCTCTGTGCTTTTCACATGATGTACTGCACCAGTGTTTCAGTGGCTCACACATGAAAACCAACATGACAGATCTTTCAAAGATAAATGAAAAAACAGAAAAACCTTTTACAGAGTTTCATTAGTTGTGTTTAAATCAACAACAGGACTGTCAGATATTTTCAGAGCATGAACCCATCATGGTGTTACTTTTTGTGTTGTTCTGATATGAAACAACAACATTTGTGGATTCTTTCAGTCGAGTTAAAGATACAATCAGGTTGTAAAATCCTGTTTGTTTCTGATCTTTTGTGCATGTAGTCAGTTGGTTATTTGGATGTTTGTCCAACTGAATTTTAATAAAAAACTGAGCACAAACTGAATCTAAGACATGTAAAAGTTAATGGAGATCTGGAAAGACCACATGTGGGGAAGACAAGCGTCCTAGGGTCAGCTGCAGGGACAGTAGGGAGACAGGCAACAGTGTCTAGCAGGTATCTTCCTGCCTGTGCTTCCTTTAAGGTCCTTGAATGGTTGACCCGGGTTTTGGTGTTTTGGTTTCTCTGGTTTAATATTTTTTTTATTGTTGACATTAGGGCTTTCTCTTATAATGTTATGTTTACATTATAGTTATCTTTTTATTTTTTAGTTAATGAGAGGTTGTTTATCTCCTTGTGTATTCTCATTCTGTTCTTTATCTCTTTCCATGATTTGTCTACGGTCTCATGTGTCTTAGTCCAGGTCTCAGTGTCAGTCATTTCCTGTTTTATTCTCCCCTGTATCTTGTGTCATTCTGTTACCTCTTTTCCATTAGTAACTAAAACACAGTTTTCAGGGTTTTCCATCAGATCCAGTAGTACTATTTTAGTATTTACTCAGCCGGAGTTCCAAGTGATCCGAGGTGATCCCAAAATGTGACGTCAATAGAGTACATGCCACCGATTGACTGGTCAGTGGCATCACTCGATGAGTTATGAGAGTGTCTTGTTGATAAAAAACAAAAAGGACATTTTTGAAACCCGGCAACCCGGAAATGGCTACACAAGCAACACCGTGGCCCCCGAGTCTATAGAAAGCCACAGACCGAGCAGCAGGTATACAGTGTTGGGAAGGTTAATTTTAAAATGTATTCCATTACAGATTACAGATTACATGCCCCAAAATGTATTCTGTAACGTATTCCGTTACGTTACTCGATGACAGTAACGTATTCTGAATACTTTGGATTACTTAATATATTATCATGCTGTTTACAACTACCTGGCTCCCAGTTGCTTTTAGGATTGATTTTAAAATTTTACTGCTGGTTTTTAAGGTTCTTAACGGTACTGCACCTCCTTACCTGGCAGAGCTTCTTAGCATTTACCGCCCCAGGAGATCTTTGAGGTCAGCAGACCTGATGCTTTTAGATGTTCCCAGGTACATGTAAGGACAAGAAAGACATTGTGGACAAAACAAGACACCCCCCATAATCTTTAGTGACAATATTGTAGTTAGTTAAATGGTCTGATTGTTCACATCTGTATTTTCTTTGATTGTGGTAAAATAATGTGTGCCCCAGTCTCCAAAAATGACATAGTGCAGGAAGCGTAGTTATTCCTCCGTTACACCACAAGAGGGAGTATCCCCTAAAATGAGCAGCTCTAGTGGGAGTAAAGAAGCCAGCCACTACCCATAAGGCAGTGCGCCTATAAGCGTTATGTGAGACTGCAAAAGTGTGTAACGCTGTGCTATGTCCATGTATATATTTGCAGGTAAGCAGATACAAGATGGTAAATAACTTAAAATGTGTCTACAGATGAGTCCACGGGGTTGCAGAGAATGTGGGAAAGTTGGCCGTTAATCCCCACTATGTGTCATTAGTGTATAAGTTATTGGTAGCGATGTGAATTAGCTGTGATGCTAACGATTAGCAGCTAGATCTGATTCATTAGTTTGTGTGGAAACCTCGTGGCACTTTTGTGGATTTATACCTGTACCGGGCTGTAATCACAGCAGATGTAGACTGGTGGATCACACTACCTTGTGTTTATGTTTATTTCATTGTTCCACTGTAAGAAATATTAGTGATTTGAGTTTAAACACTACCCATAAGGCAGTGCGCCTATAAGCGTTATGTGAGACTGCAAAAGTGTGTAACGCTGTGCTATGTCCATGTATATATTTGCAGATGCAGTAAAGGCGAACTCACAAAGCCACACTGGTTTCAATTCATTTTAATTCAAGTGTGCAACAAAATTTGGTGGCAGCGGTGGGATCAGCGGTGCTACTGAGAAGCAGTGTGAGATTACAGAATCGTCACCCACAGTATGGAGTTGGAGCAACTGCAAGACCAGCTAAGTGAGAGCTTGCTACAGTTAAGGTCAGATCAACTACAAGAAGTGTGTTTACAAGCTAAAATCTCAATCGGAAAACAGACAAAGAAGCACACGCTGATCAGAACAATAAGTGAAGCAGTTGAAACAATTATTGAAGTGGAGGAAGAGGAAGTAGCACACACATTCCTGGACAGATTAATTAAAACTGTTAAAGAATTAAAGGAAAGAGATGACCCTACACAGGAACGTGAAGAGAGTGTCAGTAGGGATGCGGTTGCATTGGCCAGTCTACAAGAACAATATGCAGCATTGCAACTAAGTTTTCAAACCTCAACAAAAAGGTTAGAGGAAGAAATGGCAAGATTGACAGACAGAATGGCCTCCCAAGAAACTAGTCAGGGTCTGGCTGCACAGTTACCTACTCGTCCATCACCGTTACCTGCTTCACCAGCAACACAGCCCCCTGAAGTGACTATACGCAGGGAATTTAGAATCAGTGGCCAAATTGGGGAACGGGGTCAGAAAGACAAACTGTCATACTCCAACCTGATTCATCAAATCGAAATGGGACTTAAAAAGAATCACAGCGAAGCTGAAATTATTGAAGCTGTTGTTAGGGCCATAAGCCCAGGCCTAAGTCTCCGTGATATGTTGGAGATTAAAACAGACCTCACCCTCATGCAGCTTCGTACCATACTGAGGGGACACTACAAGGAGGATAGCTCTACTGACCTCTATCATCGGCTGATAAATATCACTCAAGGAAGTAATGAGTCCCCACAGAACTTTCTATTTAGGGCAATCGAGCTGAAAGAAAGACTCCTAGCATCATCAAGGGAGCCAGGGACAGATGAACAATACAGTGTCGAACTGATTCAGAAAAAGTTTCTGCGAGCCGTTGGCACAGGTCTGATTAGCGACAATGTGAAATACCAGATCAAACCCTACCTGGATGATCCAGCAGTCACTGACGATGTGCTGATTGCAAAGACAAATGAAGCGGCCAGCCTTGAGTGGGAGAGGCAACAAAAATTCAGAAAGACCACCCGAGAAATGAAAGTAAGAGAGATAAAAGCAGAGGCACAGTCAGTGCAAGAGGCAGCAGTTGGTGCAGTGGGTGGGCAAGACCAGCCATTCTCCACCTCGACAAAAGGTAAAGCTGCTAAAGCACCAGCAACAGTGACACGCAAGGAAACTGAGCTGTTTGATATCATCAATCAACTAAAAGGGGAAATAGCTGAAATAAAAGGAGTGATTCGTGAGTCGCACCGACCTTCTCCCTTACACCGCCCAAGCCTCAAACGTGGCTGCAGGGATTGTCAGGACAGCAATAGAGGAGAAAACTGCGACCACTGCTTCAAATGTGGACAAAGTGGGCATTTGTCTAGGGGATGCCGCACCTGGAGAAAACTTCCAGACAGGGCAGAGCAGATTGGTATGTCAGCTAGCACAGTGAACCCACGCCCGTCACCCTCTTTTCAGCTACTAAACCAAGGTGAGCAACAACAAGATGTTCACAAACTCTTGACGGACAGTATAAAACATTTGGAGACAAAAGCAGCAGCCGCCACACCAGATAAGAGGAATGAAGCGGTCTCCGTCAGCCTCCTCTCCCCAAAACGAAGAGCCCAGCTCCTCAATCTTATAGGGAGGAAGCACCTGATCACCTGCCTGCTTGAGGGAGTAAAAACCGCAGCGTTGTGGGACACGGGATCACAGGTTTGTCTCATAAATGAAAAATGGAGACAACAGAACATCCCACACCTCAAAGTTAGGAGTTTAACTGAAATCATTGGGCCTGGTATATTAGATGGGAGGGCAGTAAACCAGACACCAATCCCATTTTCCGGGTGGGTTGAAATCAAATTCAGGTTGCCCACAGAAGAGGCTGCACAGTTAGAACTTCTCGTGCCAGTATTAGTAGCTCAGGAAGATGGGGTGGCGGAGGAGCCAATAATTGGCTTCAACGTGATTGAATACATGCTAGAGAGGGGAATAGAGCCACCTCATGCTGTAACAGAAGCTGTTAGCACAGCATTCTCCATTGACTGTAAGAAAGCTGAGGTCTTTATAAAGGTGATGAAGAGTGGAGACGACGGGCTAGGTGAGGGCAGAGTGAAAACTGGGAGAGAATTAATGAGTATCCCACCTGGTCAGACAAGAGTGGTCAAGTGTAGTGTGAGAGCAGGCCCACTCCCAGCAGGTCAGGATGTACTGTTCGAGCCCAGCCCCTACCCTCAGATGCCAGAGGGATTGGAGGTGCAAGAGGGCGTTGTCCATTTACAGCAAGGCAGCTGGTCCCGTATGAGCCTCCCAGTCACTAATACCAAAGCTTATGAGATCATACTGCCTCCGAGAACTGTTTTGGGACAAACTCAGAGGGTTCGAACTATTTACCCAGCAAACACAGTGACAGTGGAAATAGAACAAATGGGAACAACAAGATCTACTGTAGAAGCAACAGCTACACCTCCAGCTAGCCAAATTGGGGAACAGGAAAACAGAACAAGAAGCAACAGTGAAGGTGTTTGGGACCCCCCAGTTCCCCTCGACCATCTCTCTCCGGCACAGCAGCTGAAGATCAGGCAGCTATTAAGGGAGGAGAGTAATGCCTTTGCTCGTGATGAACACGATGTTGGCAATATCCCCTCACTGCAGCTTAAGATCCGCCTCAGCGACCCCACACCTGTTCGCCGAACATATACATCAGTGCCTAAGCCACTTCATAAAGAAGTAAAAGAATATTTGGAAGACTTGCTGAATAGAGGGTGGATAAAGAAATCAAAATCCCCCTACTCCAGCCCCATCGTATGTGTGCGAAAAAAGGATGGCGGCCTCCGCTTGTGCTGCGACTATAGGGAGCTAAATACGAAGTCAATCCCGGACCGCCATCCCATACCACGCATACAGGATATGCTCAACACATTGAAAGGAAGCTCCTGGTTCTCGGTCTTAGACCAAGGGAAGGCTTATCACCAGGGCTTCCTGGAAGAGTCAAGTCGCCCTCTCACAGCATTCATCACACCCTGGGGATTGTATGAATGGGTAAGAATTCCTTTTGGGCTGTCGTCTGCACCGGCAGAGTTTCAGAGGTCGATGGAAGAATGCCTTGCAGGGCTGCGGGACGACACATGTCTGCCTTACTTGGATGACAACCTTGTTCATTCAAAAGCATTTGAGGACCACTTAAATGATCTAAAGCAGGTCCTGCAGCGTTATCAGAGCCATGGAGTGAAATTAACACCCAGGAAATGTGAACTGTTCAAAAATCAGGTGAGATTCCTGGGGAGGTTGGTAACTCAAGATGGTCACACCATGGACCCCGCTGACATTGCGCCTGTCCAAGCCTTAAAACAAAGGAACCCCACCACCATTGGGGAAGTGAGGAAGCTGTTGGGATTCATCTCATACTATCGCAACTATATTCCTAACTTTTCGCGCATTGCAAAGCCACTCTATGACCTGCTCTCCTCAGAAAAGCCAGGGGAAGGGAGAGTCAGGGCGTCAAAAGACAACAAAAAGACAAAGAATCAAGGGGGTCAGCTACCATCCTCTCACCCAGTGGTATGGTCAGCTGAGCATCATCAGGTGGTCTGTCAGCTCGTCAACTTCCTCATTCAGCCCCCCGTTTTAGGTTATCCTGACTTTGAGCAACCATTCATCTTACACTGTGATGCATCACACGAGGGACTTGGAGCTGTGCTTTACCAAAGACAAAATGGGAAGCTAGTGGTTATAGCATATGGGTCTAGGACCCTTACTGCCCCAGAGAAGAACTACCACCTCCATTCAGGGAAGCTGGAATTTCTTGCCATGAAGTGGGCCATATGTGAGAGGTTTAGAGATTATCTCTACTATTCACCACCCTTCATTGTCTACACTGACAATAACCCCCTCACATATGTGCTGACAACGGCAAAACTGAATGCAACCACACACAGATGGGTGGCTGAACTCGCTGACTTCCAGTTCTCCATCAAGTATCGACCTGGTAGAGCTAACAGGGATGCAGATGGTCTCTCACGAATGCCCTTGGATATGGAACACTACATACAAACGTGTACAGAAGCAGTGACACCTGAGGTCCTAAACAGCGTGACTCAGGCTCTGGCTGTTCAGCTGCAGGGAAGTGAACCCTGGCTCTGCCCGTTAAACATCTCAACTGTGGTAGAAGAGCAAAGTGAGGAGGTAGGGATGTCAGGTCTGGAAATCCCTAAGGCAAACTTAAGAGATGCACAAAAAGAGGATTCTGTGATCGGGGAAGTCCTGAAGTATGTCATCTCTAATCGGTGGCCAAAAGGCAGAAAACAGGCAGGCAACAAGGAGATCGCTGCTCTGGCAAGGGAAAAACAGAAACTGCACCTTGATAATGATGGTTTACTGTACAGGAAAACACTCAGCCGAACACAGCTACTTCTGCCTAAGAAGTTCCATTCGCTCATTTATAAAGAACTACATGAAGACATGGGTCACTTGGGGGTGGAGAGAGTTTTGGCCCTCATTCGGGATCGCTTTTACTGGCCTCACATGCAGAAGGACGTGGAGCACTACATAACACAGGTGTGTAGTTGTCTAAAAAACAAGCGTCCCCACAAGCCCACCAGAGCCCCACTGATCAATATCACTACAACGTACCCGTTTGAGCTGGTCTCCATTGATTTTCTACATTTGGAGAAATGTAAGGGAGGGTATGAGTATATCCTCGTGGCCATGGACCACTTTACACGATTTGCTCAGGCTTATCCCTGCAGAGATAAAAGTGCCAAAACAGCGGCAGAGAAAATATTTGGAGACTTTGTGTTGAAGTTTGGTTTTCCCACACGGCTCCATCATGACCAGGGAAGAGAGTTCGAAAACAAACTCTTTGCCAAGCTGGAGGGATACAGTGGAGTCAAGGGGTCCAGAACCACACCATACCACCCCCAGGGAAATGGTCAGGTAGAAAGGTTCAATAGGACACTGCTGGCCATGCTTCGGAACCTCCCAGAGGGGGCAAAAGCAGACTGGAAGGCATCCCTGGCAAAGGTGGTCCATGCGTACAACTGTACGCGCAGCGAGGCTACTGGATATGCACCTTATTTCCTCTTGTTTGGGAGAAACCCCAGACTCCCCATTGATATGATTTTTGGTCTCACAGCTAATGACCAAAGCCCTTCTCATCAAGACTATGCTGAGAAGTGGAAGATTCGCATGCAGGACGCTTACAAACTGGCCTCAGCGACAGCCTGTAAGGAGAGTCGACGGGGAAAAGTGCTCTATGACAGAAAAACACATGGTGCAGAGCTGTACCCAGGGTGCAGAGTACTGGTCCGGAATTTTGGTGAGAAGGGAGGACCAGGGAAACTGAGATCCTTCTGGGAGGACCAGGTGTTTCAGGTGACACAAAGGAAACATAAGGAGAGCCCAGTATATGAGATTAAGCCAGAAAATGGCAAGGGACGTGTCAGAGTCGTCCACAGGAACCTCCTGCTGCCGTGTGACTTCTTACCAGCCGGAAAAGTCAACTCACATGCAGAACTGGGAAAGCAAAAACAGAAAAACAACAAGGACAGACATGAGCGGCATGAGCAAGAGCACAGTTCGGAGGATGAAGATGACTGGAGGGCAATCAGAGGACTGGCAACAGAACAAGGGGAACGTGGTAGACAGTCCTGGTGGACAGAAGCATCAGAGTTCAATGCAGAAAGTGGAGCAGGCAGTAGGGAGGATCTCTGTGATGACAATGACAGGGAACACCAGGAGGATTGCGAAGAAGAGAATCTGGGCGTGAATGATATAGAACACCAACGCGACCAGCATGACGAGGATACAGAGGCACAAGAGGACATTAAAGACACAGAGCAGACGCACCAGCTCGAGATGGAGTGCAGTGACCAAGAGGACACTGACCAGTCACCTGCCAGTGTGAAAAAGTATCCTTTCAGAATGAGAAAACAAAAGCTAATGTTTACTTACCACAAGTTAGGACAGCCAACGTTAGCACTTGAATAAATACCTCAGACACAGTCATATGTTACATATTGCAGTAAAGCAGTTATAACAGTTACATTTTTGGGTTTTTATTAATGCTTATTAGAAGGATAGAAATATTAATTCTGTTTTGTTAGCTATAAAGAAGACAGTGGAATGACCTGTAATGAGAATGGCACCCATGTCATGTAGCGAGGTTATGTCCAGGTGAGAGCACCTTACTCAGTAAAGATGCAGATACCCGTGATATGGATGGAAAAGCAGTGGACTGTTATCGTGCACAATAACACCTTCTGCGACATATTAAATGAAGGGGAGATACATGTCATGTGTTTCACTGTGGCTAGCAGTGATGCTGAACTCTGACTCCTAAAGGGATGTAGCCTCCTACGAGCAATGTATAGTTGCCACATAAGGACTGATATTGGTAGAATGTCGGGACGCCATTAACTTTTTGAGGGGAGAGTGTAAGGACAAGAAAGACATTGTGGACAAAACAAGACACCCCCCATAATCTTTAGTGACAATATTGTAGTTAGTTAAATGGTCTGATTGTTCACATCTGTATTTTCTTTGATTGTGGTAAAATAATGTGTGCCCCAGTCTCCAAAAATGACATAGTGCAGGAAGCGTAGTTATTCCTCCGTTACACCACAAGAGGGAGTATCCCCTAAAATGAGCAGCTCTAGCGGGAGTAAAGAAGCCAGCCACTACCCATAAGGCAGTGCGCCTATAAGCGTTATGTGAGACTGCAAAAGTGTGTAACGCTGTGCTATGTCCATGTATATATTTGCAGGTAAGCAGATACAAGATGGTAAATAACTTAAAATGTGTCTACAGATGAGTCCACGGGGTTGCAGAGAATGTGGGAAAGTTGGCCGTTAATCCCCACTATGTGTCATTAGTGTATAAGTTATTGGTAGCGATGTGAATTAGCTGTGATGCTAACGATTAGCAGCTAGATCTGATTCATTAGTTTGTGTGGAAACCTCGTGGCACTTTTGTGGATTTATACCTGTACCGGGCTGTAATCACAGCAGATGTAGACTGGTGGATCACACTACCTTGTGTTTATGTTTATTTCATTGTTCCACTGTAAGAAATATTAGTGATTTGAGTTTAAACACTACCCATAAGGCAGTGCGCCTATAAGCGTTATGTGAGACTGCAAAAGTGTGTAACGCTGTGCTATGTCCATGTATATATTTGCAGATGCAGTAAAGGCGAACTCACAAAGCCACACTGGTTTCAATTCATTTTAATTCAAGTGTGCAACATACAGATTAAAGACTAAGGGAGAGAGGGCTTTTGCTGTGGCTGCACCCAGACTGTGGAACAGTTTACCTCCTCACATCAGATTCTCCACAAGCCTAGGAACTTTTAAAACTGCTCTTAAAACTCACCTCTTCTCATTGGCCTTTAGCAAGGTTTAACTTATTGTTTTAATTTATTGTTTTATCAGTGAGGTGTTTTATGTACTTGCGTTTTATTGTATTTTATATTTGTATTTTATTGTACAGTACTTTGGTCAGCCTTGGTTGTTTTTAAATGTGCTTTATAAATAAACTTGACTTGACTACGTGAATGTACTATTGCTGTGTGATTTATTACTATTACTGAAGGTCCGTGGCTCCGAACTGTAGTAAAGGGACCTCTGACTAATACGGCGGGGTCCGTGTCGGCTCGTAGCCGAAAAATAGCTTTACTTTGTTGTCTGGGTTAACTTTTCTTGCAAGAGACAGAGAGAGGCGTTGAAAGGCTGCTTCAATGGAACTTATTGTTTCGGAGGAAAACACGAACACGGTGTACAGTCGAGTCTTAATAGCGTACCTGGGCTTGTCAGGCACTCTTCTTGGCTGCAGTGGTTATTATTATATTTACATGCTTCCAGCTCCCGTTTTTGCTCGATGACAACTCGTACCTTTCCTTTTTCTCCCTCCCTCGCTCACACATAACGGGTGTTGCCATCCATTCTCCCTGCAGCACGGACTACACTGCCCATGAGGCTACATTCTTTAGAGCTATACCTGTAGCATTCTGCCTATTAGCTTAGCACAACAACAACAACAGCAACAACAAAAAGGCGCTCTCTCACCCAAGAAACACGCAGAGAGAGAGAGCGTCACCCTGTAACCATGGCACCTGGAACAACAGAACGTAGCTGTCAAACAAAACCCAAACAGTCCTGACCCGCGACAATATGAAACAGGAAAGTACCGCAGTGTAATCCATTTATTTCAACAAAGTAACTGTATTCTGAATACCACCTTTTAAAACGGTAACTGTAACAGAATACAGTTACTCATATTTTGTATTTTAAATACGTAACGGAGGTACATGTATTCCGTTACTCCCCAACACTGCAGGTAAATCATCGCCGTGATGTTCACCTTTGTTGAATCATTTATGACAAATACTAATTAAGTCATGGGGTGCTCGACCACGTCACTATGACGATGACCACACACATTAGGTGGTACTTGAGCGTGATGGAAAACCAGTCGATCTGAGTAATTATTAATGGAAAAGAGGCTTTAGTTATCACCAGCTGAGTTCACACCTGTTACTCATCATCTCATTATCATGTGTTTTATAAACTGCCTCAGTTTTCCTTTGTTTTGTCACATCTTTCCTCATAGTTTGTTTTTCTAAGAATTGTAGAAATGTGGTTTCCAACTTTTATTTAAATTTGGATTTGTACTGAGTTTAATTTCTACAACAAAGTTGTCATTTAGTTTAGTAACCCTGAAAGATTCCTAATGTAATATGAATAATAATAAAAATATAAAAAAGAGGCTCTTACACTTGGACTGTCTGCAGCGACACAACAAGAGCAGGAGAATAATAATGAGAGAGACTCCACAAACCAGTCCAACAATCAACCACACAGGAGATGAAGAGCTGTCAGCTCCTGACATGGTTACTGTAACACAAAACAGAAATTAATTATTAATAAATTATAATCTTATAAATAAATACATTCATAAAATGGAGCCAGGTGACTTTGAGAATTAAATCAGACAATCTAATGTTCCTTCTCAGTCATTAAACTCATTTACAAAAATGTATGTTTTGATCCTGCTCACCTTTAACTGACATCCAGCTCTGTGCTGACTCTCTTCCTGAGTACTGACACTTGTAGAAACCTTCATCAGACTTTGACACTGCAGAGATCTTCAGCTCCCCTCGGGGATCATTTTGAATAAGTTTGTCATTGTGATAGAAAAACACATTGGAAAGTATTTTTTGTGTTCTCAAACTGCAGCTCAGACTAACAGAAGCTCCCTCAGTCACAGGATGAACAGGACTCACCAGGATAGGACCATTACCATCATCTGTGACACAACCACACACAATTGTTTCAGTCACATCAGCTGCTGCACACTTTGAGAAAAAGCTGACAAACAATAATAAGAACAGATTGTACAAATGTTCATCATGAAGATCTGATCTTGGATATTTAAAAACTGCTGTATGTGTTTTATTTTTCCCACATGAAATGACTTCACATACAGCAAAGCTGGGACAAATGTTCATTTGATGTCTGAATCATTCAGATCCAAGAAGTAAATGTATAATAACATACTCTGTACAGTGATGTTGACTGCACTGCTGAACTCTCCTGATCCAGACTCACACCAGTACACTGCAGTATCTGACTTTGATGTGTTGATGTCACATGTGGATCCAGTCATTCTCCTACAGTCAGAGTACAGTCGGCCGTCCTCAGAGAACTTCCTCACTCTCCACTCAGTGAAGTTTCCCTCACAGGTCAGTGAGACAGAGTCAGAGGTGAAGTGTTGCACTCTGTCAGGACTCACTGTGAGAGACGCTGCTGAATGAACATCTGGAAACAACATGCAGTGAAGACACAAAGCTCACAGATGTTACAATTCAAAATATCAAAATGATTTTAATGAGGTCAATCTTATTGAACACTTCTTGAATAAAGGTTACAACACAAAATATCTTCATTGAAAGGACAGAGAGAATCAAACTGACCTGCAGACCAGACAAACTTTGGTTGACTGTGATCAGTGTGATACTCTGGGTCTCCTCTTCCAGCTCTGCACACATATCCTGCTGTGTGTGTCTGTCCATGAATGATGTAGGAGTCCTGTGCAGTCCCACTGCCATCAGGTAGCAGCTCATAACTGGAGGATTTCTCTGATAGATCAGCAACAGCTTTATTCCAGTAGAAGCTCCATCCTGCAGACGGATGTTCAACCTCACAGTTCAGAGTTACTGAGGCTCCAGGACTCAGCCATGATGGAGACACAGTGAGGACAGGACGGGGTTCATCTGATCAACAAAGATTTTCTCTCAATCTTTCGTCTCTTAACTCTGAATTCAATGTCACTAAAATGTTGACTCACAAATATTTATGATGAACTTTAAGAGTGAGACTATCTAAACATGTCAAATATCTCAACATGTACTAATAAAAACACATTTTTACAAACTGTTTCTATTTCCAGGTTAAATGAACTATGACTCTACTTACTGTCAGAAACTGTCAGTGTGACTGAATCACTCCACTCTGTTGTTTCATGCTGTGAACTTTTCATTCTGCCCTTACAGCGATAGTTTCCACTGTTGGATGATGAAGCAGATCTAATCCTGTATTCATTTTGATTTGGAGCTTTTATCATGCTGTTTGTTTCCCACTCATAATCCCACTCAGTGTCTCCTCCATGGATCTCACATCTGACAGTGATCGTCTCTCCTCTGTATATCTCAGACCAGTTTGGATACAGAGTCACAACAGGCCTGTTTGAGGCTGTTACTGTTCAAGAAAGTACAATAAAAACACATGAATGTCAAAAATGTTAATGCCTTTTGTTCTTCATCTTCCTCCTTAATCAGGAATTTATCTGACTTCATGTTAAACTGACCAGTTTTCCCAATCCTGACTGACTGGCTGTCCTCTGTGTAGTAAACTGGGTTTCCTCTTCCTCCTCTGCACCTGTAGAGTCCTTCCTGTGAGACACTGATTTGTCCATTTGAGTGGAAAACTGCATCTTGTGTGGTCAGGGCTTCAGAGGATTTCTCATCTCTGTACCAGTAGTATTTCCATCCAGATGATGATGATGGGTTCACAGAGCAGGTCAGGGTCACACTGCCCCCTACTGGAACAGCTGTGTTATCAGCTCTCAGTTTGGCCTTTGGTTTATCTGCAGTTCAGTTTAGAAAAAGAACAAAAGTCAATGACTGAATCAAACCAGTTGAAATAACTTGGTGGAAATATGGAAATAATAAATATCACATAACTTTAATGGTGAAGCTACAACAAACTGTACAACTATCACACAAACACAACACTAATCTTTCATATTTAATTTGCTGCATTTCTAAGTTAAAAACACACATGAGGAACAATCAGTGGATTTAATGTTTCTTAGTGGATGTGGTGGAGCAGCTGAGACAGATTCAGCATTTGTTCTGCATTTCATCTTTCATGTATTAGAGCTGCACAGCAGAGAAGTTACTCTCATATGTTTTGTTCTCTTCACTGTGAATAAAAAGCTGCTGTTCAGGTTTTTGTTGTTGGAATAAAAACTAAACATTTTACTGACCAACATGAAAGACAGTTATAAAGCTGTAAGAAAGAAGAAGTGCTTTTTCCTTATTTAGATACTCTGGATGAAAGATCTTACATGATACAGTCAGTGTGATGATATCACTCCACTCTGAGAAGAAATAGTCCCTTCTGCCCCGGCAGCTGTATCCTCCACTGTCAGACTCAGTAGCTCTGATGATTCTGTATTCATTGGATGTTGGAGGTGTGTTTAACTTGGCTGCTCTCCATTCATACGTCCACTGAGCTCCTTCACCTCCCTGAATCTCACATCTGACAGTGACTGTCTCACCGCTGTATATCTGAGTCCAGGATGGCTGCAGGGTCACAGTGGGCTTACTGGGAACTGTTCCCAGAAAAATATCCAGTTAGAGACAAATAGAAACATAAAAATTCTGCTGTTTAAAACATGAGAGTAACGTGAGTGAAAAAAAATCAACCTCAAACAGGCTACAGGGTTAAACCACACCTCGGGCCAGTCTGACCACTGATAACTGTTTTTGATCACGGCCACATCCCACTTAGTAAAATAGCTACAAACAGCACAAAGACAGTCAAAACCAGGCCAGAGGCAGGATTGTTTCATCAGGATGCACTGAGATATTTTCAAACACCCTGACCTGTAGCCGGTTTTTGATAGCATACTGTGCTACATGAAGAACTGTATAGCACAGCTGCACAGTAGCACAGAGGAAATAGCTCCACAGGGTTATACAGGTCACCCAGAGGATAGTCGGCCATCCTTTGCCCTCACTTGAAGACCTGCACAGCTCCCGCAGTCTCAGGAACACGAAGAAAATCCTTCAGGATCCATCTCACCCAGGTCATGCACTGTGTGAACGTCTACCTTCAGGCAGACATTTCAGAGCCATAAAGACAAAAACTAACAAACTAAGGAACAGCTTTGATCCCTCAGCCATCACCATGCTGAACACTGAACAATCAGATCCAACACAACTCTCATACAGTGGGGCAAAAAAGTATTTAGTCAGCCACCGATTGTGCAAGTTCCCCCACCTAAAATGATGACAGAGGTCAGTAATTTGCACCAGAGGTACACTTCAACTGTGAGAGACAGAATGTGGAAAAAAAATCCATGAATCCACATGGTAGGATTTGTAAAGAATTTATTCGTAAAATCAGGGTGGAAAATAAGTATTTGGTCAATAACAAAAATACAACTCAGTACTTTGTAACATAACCTTTGTTGGCAATAACAGAGGTCAAACGTTTACTATAGGTCTTTACCAGGTTTGCACACACAGTAGCTGGTATTTTGGCCCATTCCTCCATGCAGATCTTCTCGAGAGCAGTGATGTTTTGGGGCTGTCGCCGAGCAACACGGACTTCCAACTCCCGCCACAGATTTTCTATGGGGTTGAGGTCTGGAGACTGGCTAGGCCACTCCAGGACTTTCAAATGCTTCTTACAGAGCCACTCCTTTGTTGCCCGGGCGGTGTGTTTTGGATCATTGTCATGTTGGAAGACCCAGCCTCGTTTCATCTTCAAAGTTCTCACTGATGGAAGGTTTTGGCTCAAAATCTCACGATACATGGCCCCATTCATTCTGTCCTTAACACGGATCAGTCGTCCTGTCCCCTTGGCAGAAAAACAGCCCCATAGCATGATGTTTCCACCCCCATGCTTCACAGTAGGTATGGTGTTCTTGGGATGCAACTCAGTATTCTTCTTCCTCCAAACACGACGAGTTGAGTTTATACCAAAAAGTTCTACTTTGGTTTCATCTGACCACATGACATTCTCCCAATCCTCTGCTGTATCATCCATGTGCTCTCTGGCAAACTTCAGACGGGCCTGGACATGCACTGGCTTCAGCAGCGGAACACGTCTGGCACTGCGGGATTTGATTCCCTGCCGTTGTAGTGTGTTACTGATGGTGACCTTTGTTACTTTGGTCCCAGCTCTCTGCAGGTCATTCACCAGGTCCCCCCGTGTGGTTCTGGGATCTTTGCTCACCGTTCTCATGATCATTTTGACCCCACGGGATGAGATCTTGCGTGGAGCCCCAGATCGAGGGAGATTATCAGTGGTCTTGTATGTCTTCCATTTTCTGATGATTGCTCCCACAGTTGATTTTTTTCACACCAAGCTGCTTGCCTATTGTAGATTCACTCTTCCCAGTCTGGTGCAGGTCTACAATACTTTTCCTGGTGTCCTTCGAAAGCTCTTTGGTCTTGGCCATGGCGGAGTTTGGAGTCTGACTGTTTGAGGCTGTGGACAGGTGTCTTTTATACAGATGATGAGTTCAAACAGGTGCCATTCATACAGGTAACGAGTGGGGGACAGAAAAGCGTCTTACAGAAGACGTTACAGGTCTGTGAGAGCCAGAGATTTTCCTTGTTTGAGGTGACCAAATACTTATTTTCCACCCTGATTTACGAATAAATTCTTTACAAATCCTACCATGTGAATTCATGGATTTTTTTTTCACATTCTGTCTCTCACAGTTGAAGTGTACCTCTGGTGCAAATTACTGACCTCTGTCATCATTTTAAGTGGGGGAACTTGCACAATCGGTGGCTGACTAAATACTTTTTTGCCCCACTGTATACAGTGTTTACATTGTTATAGCACAGTCTCATGTTTACACCTGCAGGTACGGCTGGTATTTACATCAACACTGTAACAAAGAAACAATTGTTTTGTTGTTTGTTATTAAAACAAAATCTGAAACTTTTCACTGCAAGATCTCATTTTTCTTTGGAATCTGAACTTTTGTAGCTAAAATACATTTTTTAAAGGTCTGAATTGTTTTGTTGATGTTTTTTGGAGAGCACATTCTCTGTGAGGGTGAGTCCTTAATCTCACAATTGTGGACTTAAATCAAAAACAAAGTTCAATAAATGTTTCTATTTTCCCACCTCTCCAAGTAATCTTAATGAGCAGAAAACTTATCTGAGGGTTAATAAACTCACAGCTATTAGATAAAGTTGTTAGCACACATTACATAATGACCTCTTAGTGTGGTAGAAATAAAACAATTAAACTCACGAGTTTCTGTAACAGTGACGTCACTGCTGTCCTCTGTGTAGTAAACTGGATCTCCTCTCCCTCCTTTGCAGTGGTACAGACCTCCTTGTGAGACACTAATAACTCTGTTTGCTTCATTTCCTCTCATGAGCTGAGCTTTAGAAGAGACTGAATCACGTCTGAACCAGTCAAACTTCCAGCCAGCAGAGCCCTCCACAGAGCAGCTCAGTGTCACACTGCCCCCTGCTGGTAGGATTGAACTTTGTGCTGTCAGTGTGGCTCTGGGTTTACTTGCTGCTGAAGAAACAAAATAAGTAAAACATTAAAACATAATCAAGGATAAACTTGCTACAGTACTGATCACACTTTAAACATTCACTGATTAATTTATCTACAAACACAAACAGTAATTAGTAATGGGATGGGAGTAGAGAACTGGATTACAGTTGTCCAAGTCCTGGGAATTGTTAGTCTGCCTGCTTATCGATCCAATTTATGAACTCTCGCTTTCAGAGGAAAATGGTGGCGCAGTCTCCAGCGTGGATGTGGAGACAATCACCCACACATGCAGGGCCTTGTGTCACCAGGGTGCAGGGGAGGCACCCCCCCACCCCTCCGGGTCCCCTTCTGGCTGTCTGTGCCTCAATTTTATCTCACAACTTAGACATTCATATTACTCACACTCTTATAACACATACATATAGGATCTTGGGGGTGGGCACGCTAGACGGACTCCAAATTACAATCGGTTGTACACCTCACCCCTGGCGTTGTTGCCCACCTCTCAATTTTAAATACACGTAGACATTGAGGGCTAACAGGAGGGACTATGCGCTTACCTGCTGCTCTCTGGCAGGTAGCTCCATGCCCTCCTGGGTTTTAAAGGCACCTTAGAACACACATGCATCAACACTACAATGAGCGGGTGGAGGGAGGTTTGGAGTTTTCTCTCACCCCCATTCTCTGCGACCTGCTGGAGCGGGGGGGCTAGGAGGAGGAGTTGGCCATCCGACTGCGGTCTGGAGTGTGGGGCCTCCCTGCTGCTGCGGAGTCGGGGCGGTCTGCCTCTCCCCACCGCAGAGAAAAGGGTAACACCACCTGGGTCTGGGTGCAGTTTCCCCCTCCACGGGCTAGGGTACCTACCCGGGGTATAGAGTGCGCTTGGGGAGTGTGATCGTGTGTACAGTGTCTCTCTATGTCTGTCTCCACGTTGGGTGAGTGTTGAGTAATTGCATATGAGAGCATGAGGGTGGGAATGGATGTTTGTATCTGTGTGTGCCTGTTTGTCTGTGTCTATATGTCAGGTTGGGTATCAGACGCCATCTCTCTGGGGACATCTCAGGCCAGTGGCAGACGCCCTCAGACATCAGTGCGTTGGTGGTTCTTTGTGTCTGGGGATGGGCGCCAAGGTACACACCGGCTCACTCCTTGGTGGCTGCTTATCAGGGCCTGGAGCCTGGGGCTCGCTCGGGCCACTTCGGAGGTGGGGTGCCCCCGGCCTCTCGGCCTGGGGCTCGGTCACTCAGGCACAGCTGGCTGCCGGCGGAGCTCACGGGCGCGTCACTGCAACTCCCCCTGGCTTCTGCTCCGCGGCTGCTGAGTGACCCCTCATCTGGGACTCTCCTCAGCTCTTTCTGGGACAGTGGCGCGGCTGCCCCTCTGTTGGTCTTCCTTGGTCTCTTGTGTTCTGGGGGCCTCTGGATGTCTGGAGTTTTGATCTCCTCCATACCTGCTTCATGCCCTGGAGGACGGGGCTGTGGCCCCCCCACACCCTCTAGCAGATCATTACATGAAGGAACCTTTTAAATACAAGCGCGTCCATGCTCACAGGTGTACACACGGGTGCTCACAAACACACAAACTACACCCTTTTTGGCTCCTACCTCAAAGCACACTGTGCGCTGTCGATCTTACGTGCTGCACAATAATGTTTAATATTTAGTATTTACTGTTATATTCCCATAGATCATCGTGATGTTGTTTATTCTATTACTCTCGTTTTCTTCTGCTTGTTTTCTTTTTTCTTTCTCAACAGGTGATCCAGGTGATTGATATATGTATTTTTTGTCTGCTTATTTTGTTGGTTTTTGTTTTTTGCCCTTTATCCCCGTCCCTCTTCCCCGCTGTTTTTTCCCCCTCTTTCTTTCTCTCTTTTATTTTCCTCATTCAAGTTTAAAAAAAAAAAAAAAAAAAAAAGTTGTTCATGTTTCTACAGTAAAATCACCATGACGACCGCTTTAAAGTTTCTTTGTGCTGGTTTTGTGTAAGAACTTTTTTGCTTTACTTTTTTTGAGAAATGATCCCAACACTGATCCCAACAAAGAGGGGAAATACCTCCAACATGCACAAACATTTGACCTCACAGCCTCTAATCTGCATGAATGTCTTTGATATTCTGCTTAGAGATGGTGGCGACTCTCAAAGTGGAGCCAATGAGAATCAATAAATTCTTATCAATTCCCATCCCTACCTGCATGTGACACATTAGACTGTTTAACAAACTAAAGATTTCACTGATTTATCATTCTCTTATCAAACTGTCATCTCTGTACATTCCTCTTTGAACTGCTGATATTTTAAGAGCCTCCATGGTGTCTCTCCTTTCTGTTTGCACAGTGAGAAAAACTGTTGTCCTGAGCTGCCTGCAGACAGCTGGATCATTGTTGGAGTTTTCCTGTTAAGACAGATGTAAACATGAAAACATTAAATGTCAGCATGAATCATGGTCCAACTCACATGAAACTGTCAGTCTGAAGGCATCACTCCATCCTGTTAAGAGATAGTCACTGCTACCCCAACATCTGTAGTCTCCACTGTGGGACACTGAAACTCTGCTGATCCTGTATTCACTGGATGTTGGAGGGCTGTTTGTGTTGGGTGCTGTCCATTCATATTTCCACACCTTTCCTTCACCTCCCTGAATCTCACATCTGAGAGTGATTGTGTCACCAGTGAATATCTGAGACCAGCTGTGCTGCAGATTCACAGCAGCCATAACTTTCCCTAACAAACAAATAAACACAAATATTAAATTGAAAAAAAAAATCAACAAGGAATAAAAAAAAAAAATCATATTTATGTGTTACTTTCATTTAATCATTAATTTGTGTTATCTCACAACAAAATTTCACCCTCACCTTGTTTCTGAATTGTAACTGCAGCACTGTCCTCTGTGGAGAAAACTGGATCTCCTCTCCCTCCTCTGCAGTAATAGATGCCTCCTTCTGAAATACTGATCGTGTGCTCTGATGTTCCAGCTCCTATTTTCTGAGCTCCAGAAAACTGTGAATCACGTCTGAACCAGTCAAACTTCCAGCCAGCAGAGCCCTCCACAGAGCAGCTCAGTGTCACACTGCCCCCTGCTGGTATGACTGAACTGTGTGCTGTCAGTGTGGCTCTGGGTTTACTTGCTGTTGATGTTACAGGAAAGACAAACATCAGACTGTCAGTTGTTTCAGGAAAAACTGTGTTACAATAAATAAAGATTTTAAAGAGAAAGTAAAAAACTTCAAGAATCATTTTAGAAATATGCAATTTGTTGTTTTTTTCAGTAAGTGCTTAATAGTAATGATCAAACTTTACACATTCACTCAGTCATTTAGCTTCTAGCACCAAACAGAAAACATTTACCTGCATGTGACACATTAGACTGTCTTCATGCACAACTACACTACAGATTCCCTCTGATTTATTCTTCATCTATTCAAAGACAAATGTTACAAATACAAAGTACTTTATCCATGTTTAATCCATGGTCAGTTTGTTTGTGTCCCCTCTACTTTTCCCTTTAATAATAGTCTAAAATCACACTACACTGAATGGTGTCTGTTATTGTTCGAGCACCGCGACCATCGCTGACATGGTTCCAACATCATGTTTATGTAGTTTTCTATGATCTTAAATTTAATTACAGAGGAAAACTCAACAATCAGAGAGGCTGACAGACTCCAATGAAGTCTCCAATAAAATAAAACCACACAGGAGTCCTTTGAGTTTAATTCTGCTAAAGATGGAGTTTGTGTTAAGTCTAATTGTTGAATGTTGCCATTGTGTTTCTTAAATTTGTACAGTCTTAGTTCAAGCAGTAGGATCGAAGCCATTCCTTTGATCCTGACCACTTCTCCAACCACTCTGTGCTGGGGGAGGTTTTATTGTAGATACATCCTATCTGAAAGATCTGTTTCTTTTGATGTAAGCTTCCTGGGTTTACGACCCTTTGGTCAGCAGGAGGACACACACACACACACACACACACACACACGCATTCTCACATAACACACACACACACATTCTCACATAACACACACACACACACACACACACACACACACTTACAGAAGTTCACACATATACATAAAATGCTTTGTCTTAGAACCAAGGGGGCGTGGTTTTGTTCTGACGTGTTTTGTGTGAACTGTCTCCCAATAAAAGGTAGCAGGAGGAGGTCAGATCTGGGGGTCATTTTCGTGGTGGACACAGACGAGGCCTCCCTTGCGCAAATAATCGATCGATCGACTGTCTTGTTTTCTTCATGATGAATAAGTCTCTAGAATTAGCGGGGTTTGTGGAAACACAGACCCAACAGTTTGTGTTCCTCATGAGACCAAACTTTCCAAAATGTGATTGTTGGGTCTAAACTCAGACCCCGCTGTATCTAAGACTTATTCCCATGAAAGAAAAGCAAGGCAACAACGTTCGATTTCTTGCGCAAGGGAGGCCTCTCGTCTGTGACCAGCATGTTGAAATGACCACACTGGTGGCCTCCTCTCGCCGCCTTTTATTGACAAACTTCAAACAATAGTTTACAAAACACCTCCCCTTGCAACCCCCCTTTGGTTACAAAGACAAGGCACTGTATGTAAATGTATACACTGAGTGTGTGTGTGTGTGTGTGTGTGAGAATGTGTGTGTGTGTGTGAGAATGTGTGTGTGTGTGTGTGTGTGTGTGTTATGTGAGAATGTGTGTGTGTGTGTGTGTGTGTGTTATGTGGTCAAAGGGTCATAAAACCTAAAAGCAGGAACAACATCCTTGGTCATAAAGAGGGTAGTCTTCCCCCACACCCAATGTATGGTTTACCAAAGATAACACAGTGAAACCATACAAAGGGTAGGAAGCTCTACCAAACATCAAACAGCTCTTCAAGTTAGGATGTATCTACAATAAAACCTCCCCCAGCACAGAGTGGCTGGAGAGGTGGTCAGGATCAAAGGAATGGCTTTGATCCTACTGCTTAAACTAAGACTATACAAATTTAAGAAACACAATGGCGACATTCAACAATTAGACTTAACAGTGATCAACCTGTGGAGGGTCTTATTTAACGCTGCCACTGCAGCTTGTCTAACATCTGATTGGTTACCATGTAGAGTAAGTCAGCACAGATCAATACTAGAAAATCGACTGCGATGAACTGGTGGTACTGTGGACGTGGGGCAGCCAGGTATCCCAGAATGCATTTCAATTGACAAGCAGTAATTATAGTGCTATCGAGTATAAGTAAAGTTTTAAAATACCCTGTTTGTCTGTCACCAAGTGTACTTTTTTAATCCATACTCAGTTTGTTGCTGACGGAGTGTTTTGAGCTCTCGATGCCACAAAGCACGACTCCAGTCACACAGTTTAACACCCACACTGAGTGAACACTGGACATAATTCACTGAGGTTGTATCTGTGGGGTGATGTTTATTTCATTGATTTATTTAATGCTGATTAAATCAGTTTGACTCAGATTAAAGTTTCATAGCTGCACAGTGTTACTGAAGTTTAATGTCTGACTGGAGCGCTTGTTGAACTGAAACATTCACTTGCTTTTTCTATGATGTTCACATGTGTTACATGTTTTTAACCATTAATTTTGAATTAAAACTAACATTAAAAATATTTTTATACAAGAAGAAAAGAAATAATTTCTACCCTGAGAAGAAACGTCTGAACCAGCATGTTGATGCTGTTCATGGACACTGAAGACTGCAGCCTGTCCACAAATGGTTAAATGATCAGTTTTGTAATATAAACACAAACTGTCTGTTATCATGTTTGAAAGTTTACTAGAATAAAAAAAAATAAATTAACATCTGATTTGTGATTTTATTTAATAGGCAGATGACTCATTTTCAATTAAAGGTTAGATTAACACAATAAGTAATTTGAAATAATCTGGATGAAAGATCTTACATGATACAGTCAGTGTGATGATATCACTCCACCCTGAGAAGAAATAGTCCCTTCTGCCCCGGCAGCTGTATCCTCCACTGTCAGACTCAGTAGCTCTGATGATTCTGTATTCATTGGATGTTGGAGGTGTGTTTAACTTGGCTGCTCTCCATTCATACGTCCACTGAGCTCCTTCACCTCCCTGAATCTCACATCTGACAGTGACTGTCTCACCGCTGTATATCTGAGTCCAGGAGGGCTGCAGGGTCACAGTGGGCTTACTGGGAACTGTTCACAGAAAATTATCCAGTTAGACACAAATAGAAACATGAAGTCATTTTGAAGCCTGGTTTTCTTTTTGCTGTTGTTCAGAGGAGAAAGATTTACTGCATCCTGGTGACATTTTGACTGTAAATGAAGTTGGATTTAAAAATCAGTGTTTACATTTATTTACCGTGTGGTACACGTGTGTGGTGGCCCACTGGTGTATCTGACTCACACAGCCTGTTCTCCACACACTCCACATTTATAAAGTGATCTACAAATCCTAACATTACAGCTAACAGCTGCATTTTCCCTTTGAAGAACCACTTACTGCTACAGAGACAGGGAGTGAAGGTGGACAGTATATCCTTGTTTTTATGGCAACAAATTTACCTTGAAAGTGGTACAACTGTGTATAATATGATTCACAAGCAGAAAGTAAGATTTACAGATGTGTGCAGTGATTTGTGTGCAACTTTTCAGGTCTCCAGTTCACACAAACTATTGTACAAATGTGTCGACACAAACCTGAGTAACTGCTGATCATTGAGGGACAAATTTTAACGTCCAGATTGTTTTTTCAGATTTCTTTCTTTAAAATTCATCGTCCATAATTCAGGATGATAATAAATATACTTAATACAATACAAGATGTCTTAATAATAAGAAGAGCTTTTTTACCTTTTAAGAACTTTTTAACAAAAACTTTAAAGAGGAGAAAAACAGCACAGGCCTGTGCAGGCCTACTTTAAATAAAGCATCATTCTGCAGGTCTGTTTGAGTTCAGAATAAGTAAATAAAATGTAGCTGTGGTCCAATAATTGTAAAATAAGAAGAATAATCATGAAAACTATTTGTATATAATTATGTCTTCAGTCCATTTCAATGAGCGATCATCTTCTGTTGTTTTCATGCAGCCACGGGCAGCCCTGAGTATAAAATACATCAGCTCAGGGTCGAAAACATAAAGATATTTATTGCACAATAACAGCATATCTGGTGATAATACACAGCTCACAACAGCTTAAATACATGTGGACGAATCACCTGACACGCACAGATCACGTCTCGTGCCCACGTGGGGTTTTGAGTCTAATTTAACTGCCAGCTTCACACAGATCCACAAATGTGAGCTGCTTTCAAGTCACAAATCATTGCTTGTTGATCATGTCGTGTGTGTTTGTAACACTTTCAACACAAATTTGTCTCCTTATGGAAAGCAGACTTTGTCATGTTGACATGAGTGTCAGAACGGCAGGTTTATCTCCAGATCCACGGCTCTGACCC
This sequence comes from Astatotilapia calliptera, assembly GCF_964374335.1. Taxonomy (NCBI): domain Eukaryota; kingdom Metazoa; phylum Chordata; class Actinopteri; order Cichliformes; family Cichlidae; genus Astatotilapia; species Astatotilapia calliptera. The sequence goes on along the minus strand of NC_137424.1, from coordinate 46,815,444 downwards.
ACGGAGACCTCTGGCTGATGCTCAGTGTTCTGAGTTTGCCTCGTAGCTGCTAACTAGCTTTCTGCTCTGGGTCAACTTATGGCAAAGTGCAGAGATGGAGAGAGGCGTGGGAAGGTTACAGCAGCACACTTTCTTCCTCTGGAGGCGGTGAACACAGTGAACAGCTGGATACTAACATGTGGCTCACAGCTGGGCCTGTCAGACTCTCTCTGGCTGCAGTAGCTGCTGCTATAAACACACTTTTCTTTTTCTCACTCTGTAAACTTCCTCCTGCAGATGTTGGGATGTTGTGTGGGACTTTTATTTTTCATTTTTTCACCCAAAGCTTGTGGGAGCCACAGCTGAGGGGCGGAAGAGCCGCGGGTTACCGACCCTGATCCGATCTGATGTTAGCTGAGCTGTTGATGACCTCAGATAACAACATGTTCAGGATTAACCTTTATTTTTGTTTGTTTGTTTGTTTGTTTGTTTGTTTGTTTGTTTTTATGGCTCTGTGGCTTAATACACAGATCCTAAACGGATCCACTTAAAGTCAGTTTAGGATAAAGAAGCATTTAGAAAGAGAGGCCAAAAATATTTAATAAAACACAATTTAAAGACTAACAGCAGCTAATGAGCTATAAATATGCAGGTTTTTCTAGTTTTTTTGGAGTTGATGCCACAATGTTTATTTCTACATTTGTATGAAACACATGAGAAACTTAAATAACAGAAAGTTTAAAACTCACAAATCTCCACAACTGTGACGTCACTGCTGTCCTCTGTGTAGTAAACTGGATCTCCTCTCCCTCCTCTGCAGTGGTACAGACCTCCTTGTGAGACACTAATAACTCTGTTTGCTTCATTTCCTCTCATGAGCTGAGCTTTAGAAGAGACTGAATCACGTCTGAACCAGTCAAACTTCCAGCCAGCAGAGCCCTCCACAGAGCAGCTCAGTGTCACACTGCCCCCTGCTGGTATGACTGAACTTTGTGCTGTCAGTGTGGCTCTGGGTTTACTTGCTGTTGAAGAAACAAAACCATTAAAAAAAATTAAATCATCATAAAGAATACATTTCTTACAGCACTAATCACACTTTAAACATTAACAGAGTAATTTAAAAAATAGTTTCCCTGCATGTGACACATTAGACTGTTTAACAAACTAAAGATTTCACTGAGTTATCATTCTCTTATCAAACTGTCATCTCTGTACATTCCTCTTTAAACTGCTGATATTTTAAGAGCCTCCATGGTGTCTCACATGAAACTGTCAGTCTGAAGGCATCACTCCATCCTGTTAAGAGATAGTCACTGCTACCCCAACATCTGTAGTCTCCACTGTGGGACACTGAAACTCTGCTGATCCTGTATTCACTGGATGTTGGAGGGCTGTTTGTGTTGGGTGCTGTCCATTCATATTTCCACACCTTTCCTTCACCTCCCTGAATCTCACATCTGAGAGTGATTGTGTCACCAGTGAATATCTGAGACCAGCTGTGCTGCAGTTTCACAGCAGCCCAAACTTTCCCTAACAAACAAATAAACACAAATATTAAACTGAAAAAAATCATAAATCAATTGTTACTTCAGTTTAATCATGATGTTTCGTTTTATTTCACAACAAAATTTCACCCTCACCTTGTTTCTGAATTGTAACTGCAGCACTGTCCTCTGTGGAGAAAACTGGATCTCCTCTCCCTCCTCTGCAGTAATAGATGCCTCCTTCTGAAATACTGATCGTGTGCTCTGATGTTCCAGCTCCTATTTTCTGAGCTCCAGAAAACTCTGAATCACGTCTGAACCAGTCAAACTTCCAGCCAGCAGAGCCCTCCACAGAGCAGCTCAGTGTCACACTGCCCCCTGCTGGTATGACTGAACTTTGTGCTGTCAGTGTGGCTCTGGGTTTACTTGCTGTTGAAGTTACAGGAAAGACAAACATCAGACCGTCAGTTGCTTCAGGAAAAACTTTGTTATATAACAAATAAAGATCAACATAAAAACTCAATAGTAATTTAAAAAAATCCAATTTATTTTTATTAATTTACAATTTATGTATTTTTTTAATTCAGTAAGTGCTTAATAGGTCACGACCCTGGATGATGGGTTAAGAAGATGGATGGAGTTCAATAATAGATCTCAGGTTTCTCAGGTAGGTCGGTCCCTGATCTCAGTGTGATCATCACACTTGATGCAAACAGGCACCAACAGCACAAGAACAAAAAAGTGTCTTCAAAGCAAATTTGATGAGAATCAACAACTGGCAGCAGCACACATGAGGACAGCACAGGTATCTCAGCTAACTGTTAGCCAGCTAGAGAGCCAGGAGCTAACACTGGATGTATATAACATGATGAAAACTTTATCAGAGTGAATCAAGAATCAGGTGAGACTGATTTTATGCTCTGCCATCAAACTGTACTCCTAAATGCAGAGACAGGTGAACTATACACTGTTAGCTGATCTGAGGCCAGTTCATTGTGGTCGCTCTTATTTTCAGATTTTTTGTTAATCTGTTTTTTATTTAAATGTTTGTTTTAAGGATCATGATCACATAAATATATATGCATAAAGATACATAACCAGTGCACAGTCAGCAGCATTTATCAGTCATAATTTACACAGATGTTATTCATACTGTATGCTATCCCCGACCCCAACCAGGGCTGTGATGTGATAACAGAACTCTTCTCTGTTGATGATCAGCCTTTTCTTTTTTCAGCATCTGTATTTTCAGACAGCAGCTCTGCTCATTCTGTATTTATTGATCATGTTTGATCAACTTAAAATAAAAATTAAAAACAAATAAATAAAGTAATTGTGTCATAATTCAGAGCTGCAGTGGTGAAAACCACACACATGCACATATGGAAGAAACTGAGATCATCACATCTGAGTTTAATATTTATGTTACAAAGTTTTTTTTCACTCTGGCGATTATTGTGTTTTTTTTATCACCACATTTAAAACTGTTTCTCACTGATTTTGCTACTAAGATAAAACAGATAAAACAGAGAACAATATTACTGAATGAAATGAGTCCAACTTACATGATACAGTCAGTGTGATGATGTCACCGCACAATGTAAAAGTGCAGCATCTGTATTCTCCACTGTGAGACTCTGTAGCTCTGCTGATTCTGTATTCAGATGTTGACGGTGGTTCTAACTTGGCTGATGACATTATAAACATCGAATGGCTTCCATCACTTTCCTGAATCTCACATCTGACAGTGACTGTCTCACTGCTGTATATCTGAGTCAAGGGTGGCTCGAGGATCACGGTGGGCTTAATGGGAACTGTTCACATAGAAACATCAAGTTAGAGATTGATGGAAGCATAAAGCCATTTTGAAGATGTCCTGATTTTTATTGCTGCTGTTAAGAGTCAAAAGATTTACTGCATCCTGGTGACATTTGGACTTGAAAATAATAAGATGTGTTTTCATCAAACAAATTAAACCATATAAATATTCTGAATAAAACAACAGAGTGACTGCACAGATCTGTGAGGCTGAGATCAACACATAAACACACAAAGTCAGAGTTTGTTATTTGTCCGTGTGAGCTGTCCATTTTTAAATTGAAACAGGAAGTTTTATTTTATTAATGTTGAGCTGTTATTTTTGCATTTTCATCTTTACATTTATGACCACAGTTTTCATGAGTTCTTGAGGACTTTTTAAACATACTCATTTATTAATATTATGACGATTCAGTTACTGAACAGTGTCTCAGCTAATCGAGACACTTGCCTGTAGTTTAAACATGATAATCCCCTGTAGTTGCCTTTTATGTCTTATCCTTGAACACTTCACAGCTGAAACACATGATTGAATATTTTCTGTATCAGGGAAAGGAGCACAAATAACACGAGAAGTGGCTGCAGATATTCAAATGTAAAATTCTTGAAACAAGTAAAGTCATCCTCAAATACACAAATGTGTCTACGCATGAACTGAAGATAGAATCAAGAAGATTTACTGAGCTTACATCATTCAGTGAACTGTGCACATTTACAGCTGTTATAAACGCTGGTTTCTAAATCAATCTCCTCATCTGTTTGGAGAATCTTTTTCTTCTGAATTTATAAACTCAGCAGTTTCTTGAATGATGATTACATCACTTTATTCTATGACTGACCCTGTTGTGTTCCTGTGCAGGTGTACCCATGCCTGTGTATCCTTGGAAAGAGCAGTGGCCACCACATCAACACATGTCATACCATGAGCTCTATGAACTCTTCCAATCTGGCTTCAGAACACGACACAGCACTGAGACTGTTCTTATCCTCATCCTCCTGGACCTCTCTGCAGCCCTCACACCATCCTTCCTTCCTGCGTAATCAATCATCGTCTTCTCACTGGTACCGTGCTCTCTTGCTTTCAGTCAAACCTCTCCAACAGAACACAGTTTGTCTTTGTCACCATGGGAGACTTCAGCTCCACCTCTGCTCCAGTTAACCACTGTGTGCCCCAAGGTTCTGTGCTTACTTACAAATCCCTCAATGCCCTGGCACCTTAGTATCTCTGACCTGCTGCAACTACACAGTCTTGGGGTCCGTTCTTCGTACCTCGCTAAGTAAGTTAGCTGGATTTGATTGTTGACGATTTCGCGTGATCTTGGATCGTTCGGTTCTCCGAAGCTCATCCGGGACTTGCTGTCATAGCAACAGATCCGTGAGCGTAAACCTGCTCGGGAGCAGGTTTACTTTATGTAAACAAGATTAGATCGCGGCCACGCAGGTATGTCCGCTTCATTTATACGAAAGCAACAGCGATATTTTACCACTGTTTCACCATAAATAAATAACATCAATGTAACTAAAGATAATGCAGCACTTGATCCTTTTATTGATTCCATACAGATACATACAGGTCATTTCCTAAAAAAAGGGAAATTTACTATTAATCAATCTATTTCATGTATTTGATTATTTCAGATGTAATTCATATTTCAGAGTAGTAATTGTAAATTACTTCATGTAATCAAGATGAGAGACCACGGCTATAAAAGCAAAGGTGGATTTGGGAAGCCTGTCGCAGCCATGTCCTGTCCGTTTACGCGACCAACCCATTGCGGAAGGTGCAAGATTGATAAGGAGAGTCCTCAGAATTCAGCGTATATTGCGGGATAGACAGGATCCTTTAGCTCAGCCCGACAGTGTGCTCATTGAGAGATATCGATTTTCCCGTGAGGGTATTATTTACTTAACCAACTTGTTGACGAGGGGGTGCAGGACCACCACCTGTCTTTTTTTGTGATAAATATTACCATTCTGTAGAATATTCTTATATTTCACTTTTACTTGTTCCCATGTTCTAGTGGGTCCTGTTGTGGCTCTAATGTGAAAGAGGACATAATGTAATATAATATAATATGATATAATGTAATATAATATAATAAATTTACCCTACCGCCTACTGGTGTTGGCCAGAGGGGCCGATGGCGCAATATGGCAGCCTGGCTTCTGTCAGTCTGTCCCAGGGCAGCTGTGGCTACAACCGTAGCTGCTTCCACCAGTGTGTCAATGTGAGAGTGAATGAATAGTGGCATTGTAAAGTGCTTTGGGTGCCTTGAAAAGCGCTATATAAATCCACTCCATTATTATTGTTATTATTAAATTACTTACGAGTTTAATTTGTCAGCAACTTTCTGCCAGCCCTCTCTCCTTGCTTTTGCAGCCTTTGCAGTGTTCCCTTGCGTTCTGATTAAACTCTGAAACTCCTGAAATCCCTCACTCAAGAGTTCTTGCTCTGCTGCCGAAAAATACCGAGCGCGCTCCTTTTGACATTTTCGCCGACCAATCAGAGGGTTGCCGATCAATGTTTCTACTATCGATGCGTAGCCCCTGTTAAGCCACCCAGTGATCTCACATTACTTCATCCAGCTGTACTAATCGTCAACAGCAGGTGTGTTCGGGGAACCGGATTAGCGAGCTCAAAGTTAGCGCGATGATTTGGTCTTGGATGTAGTAAGCGAAGTACGAAGAACGGACCCCTTGATGCTATGGTCCTAAGCCAAGAGTCTGCTTTCTGTCCTTCACATAAACCTCAATGCCTTTGGGACAGAGTCTTCAGTGCAGCGCCCCCCACCTTTGGGAACTCTCTTCCATATGAGATCTGTAATTCCCTGTAACTGGAATCCTTAAAAAACTTCTCGAAACTCACCTCTTCAGCAAAATCCTAAACCTCTAACTTTTTAGTATCGTTATCGTTATTGTTATTGTTGTTGTTGTTGTTGTTGTTGTTGTTGATGATGATGTTGTTATTGATTCAAAATCGCAACCAGGAAAATTGTGATTACAGCATCTGACTTACTTCATTGTTAATATACTGATTTTGTGCCTTAAATAAAACGATGCACAAACAGAGAGACATGATGTGATTTCAAATGGTGAATGAAATATGAAATATCGGAGCAAAATTATACATATTTTATAAATGTGAAGAAAAGAATAAGAAACATTTCTCACCTTCAGCATTAATGTAGAAGAGAGTATCGAGCACTAAAGTAAAGATTAAACATCATCAGGATCAAACTGACAGAAAATCAAAGTCAAAATGAACAAAAGTATTTTTAAAGATTCATTTTCACATGACGCAGTTACTGCTCATCACAATCTTTCTGTGCACATTTAGTATTTGTATTAATTTAGTAACAAGTTTGAAACATAAAAAAATATTATAACATTTTTAGTACCCTATAAAATTGTATATATTTGTAAAACAATATGAATATATGAACTTGTACACAACAGTGAGTCAAGTGCAACAAGCAGCGATGTATCCAACATGATACTCCAGACTAAACTGAACCAAGGAACCAGCCAACATTTGTCTGTAACTATCATAAACATCACAAATATGCTTTGTTCAAACTCTCACATAAACACTTCAAACCAGTGATACACTCTAATTCTCACACATGAGAAACACTTTCATTAATCAGTGCCATTCAAACAATGTCACAAATGTACTTACACAATAACCCCGTCATGCAGAGCAAAGAGTGCCCCATCCTCACATCCAGCCCTGCTGCACTCTGATCCTCAGCTGATCTCAAACACTTTGACTTTACATCAATAATAAAAAGAGAAGCTGCATTTAATACAGATAAGACCAGAGTGTTTCTTCTGACTGTGGCCTCTCTGTGCTTCCTTTCCTTTTATACAAACCTCAAACAGCTCCTGTAGCTTTGACCACAGCAGTTGTGTGACGTGTTCACATTTCCTGTCCACTGCAAACATGCAGGCTTGCTTCTTGTGTTTGCTTCTTACCTTCTGTTGTTTCAGGTCAGGTGACATATTTACCAGCTCATAATTATGTTTTATTCTCAGAGGCTGTCAGTCACCTACCTTCTTTCCTCAGTTGACCATAATATGTCACATGATAGGGTGAGGCAAGCTCTCACCCTGATCTCACCCAAAATCTCCAGTGGTAATCTCTGAATAAGTAATAAAAAATGTAAATTCTGAGTTCCCAGATGTCGGATGTTTTTTCATTGAATGCCCCCTCAGCTCGGATTTTCCACTCGTCTGAGCAGACAAACATACAGTGAGTTAGTCCAAAAACGTTTAGGTCCATAATGACGCACATCTTTTTTCACATCTGACACACATGATTAAAAATGGGTGTATAACCCTCTTAAGGGACAATCTCCCACTAAGGTTAAACACTCGGGACTCTCCACCCTTTGCTTTTAGAAGTGAAGAAGCCTCTTAGATGAGAGGTGAGACGCCTTCAAGAAACTTAAGGAAGTTTAGTGACTTTCTTTCCAAACTCCTTAGACAACCATGACCTGGATGACTGAGAACCTACACAGATATTAAACAATAAGACAAATGGGTGGCACAGAGGTACAGTGGTTCGTACTGTTACCTCACAGAAAGAAGTTTGTGGGTTTGAATCCACCAGCTGGGCTTTTTGTGTGGAGATTGCATGTTCTCCCTCCACCTGTCTGGGTTCTCTCCAGCTACTCTGGCTACTCTGTTAGTCTCCTCTATATGAGCCTACAGTGTACCTCAGTTTTCACTCGATCAAAACACATGGCAATGGCCATTGTCAATATACAGTCTGTAGTATCAATCACAGGTAAAGCACACAAACACAGCCTCCATCCTTCATTCTCAAAAAGTTGATTCTGATCATCTGGATGTAGTTTTCAGTGAGAAATACTTTTCTTCACTCATCCAAGTGACTCCTTCAGTCTCAGCTGACTGCAGGTTTCCCAACATTATAAACAGTGCTGTTTATAATGCTTCACATAAAAGTACTGACCCTTGTATGTGAAGTAGGTGGAATGAAGACACGGTACCAAGAGCAAACACACTTGGTCGGTGCTGAGAGTGGTCCTGTTGCTGAGGTTGGGGTTATCCAGTAATCTCTTACAAACTACCTCCACTGCTCCAGTGACTGGAACACAAGTCCATTGTGTTATCTACCTTCATAATAACATCTCGTACCCTCTCAACAAAATCCAAGGTGTTCTGGATGTGGTGTTTAGACTGCCTATCAACGGGTTGAGGATTAAAGCCAGCTATAACTTTGAGATGTTATAGGTGACCAATTGGATCATACAGACAATTGGTCTTAAAGGCGCAGCATTCATTAAAACATACAGACTTGGTGTGGCTTCCCCTGGGTATAGACTGTGGAATGAGGTCAGGTCAATAGCTTTGTGCTCTTGTAACTGCTTCAGACAATCGATCAGCCCCTTTGCTTAACCACAACCTGGGTCTCGTTTCAGGGCCTCATAAGTATTTTGTCACTGACTAGTGCCAAACTCCATCCTTCATTCTGTCAAACACTTTCTTACAAAGGTTATGATTAAGGTTTGTTGCAGTATCATCTACACACACTCACAAACATGTTGATATCCAAGTGTTTTATATTGTTTAACAGCATGTGTGTTTCTCCATCCCTCCACTTTTCTGTGGGAAAGGAAAAATACATTAAGACTTAACGTCCTGTTTTTCGCTTATTTGTAGCTTATACGTTGAAGTAAGTGCAGTGTTTCAGTACATATCAATATTTTAAGAGTTTATAATGCTTCAAGACATGACGTCTAATAAAGCCTAAAAACTTGGGGACTCTGTGATACTGCAGATTCCAGCAGGATAGGGCTGTTCAATATAACGATATGTATCGGATGACGATATAAAAACGTCTATCGTTTCCTATTACGCAATATTTTTTTCATCGTTTTAATGGCCACTATAGTGGCTTTATTCATTTCTTAAAGTTCTCTCTTTCTCTTATATTTAATATACGGACAGACAAGCGCCTGTTTTTAAGTGTTGTCGTTACCAAAAATGATGTTAAAACCATTGCGTGGCTCCGCTCTCCGCCAGTTTGTTTTCCACGTGAACCTTTCACAATAAAGCTCAAGACTTTTCAAAATAAATTGATTCACGTAGAAAAAGTATGCAGAGAGTTTACGGATTAGAAGCAAAAAAGATCCGTCAGGTGCTAAAAAATAAACATTGGCCGTTACAATTTATGTCTAAAAATGTATAGTTTCATGCATCGGTTAAAACACTCATTCCAGGTAAAGGACGCCCAGCTGGAAACACTTCATGCAAGTTGAGTTGCCTGAGATTCATAGAATTTACAGAAAATGTTAGATTTTTGGGATTTATATCGTCGTCAGGATGATAAATGTCTAATATCAGGATATGAGATTTTGGTCAAATAGCACAGCCCCACAGCAGACAGTTTGGAGTCAAACACTGACGTCATCATCACAGGTGTAGGAACCATTTCTGTAACAGCAGCCAAACAGACACATTAGTATCAGTAAGTATAGATGATTTACTGGCTCCTCTGCTGGTTACAAAGCTGTGATTATACTTTGGAGTTTTGTGTTATACTGTGAGGAACTGGCCTGTTTGGAAGTTGCAGTAAGAAGAAAAACATGTCTGTATATGATGTTGTGGACAGAGAGAGTGATGGATGATTTTATTTATTTCAGAGATAAATGAGCATTTACAGCACGTCCATGCAGAGACTCTTAAAGACATGAGCGTGAGAAACAAGCTTTTCACCGTTTCTCTTGATGCCCACATGCTTTATTTATCCTTTAGTCCAGCATGTGTCATCACCACAATAAAGCTACTTTTAACCTGTTTTCACACATTGTCATACCTGCACATTTCCACTGTGCTGTGTTGAAAGATGAACGTTAGACTTCAGGCTGAAACCACAGGCTGCATTTCCTCTTTTCTTGGAGGCCCAGACAGAAATTTTGTGGTGTCTGATTTTCAGCAGATAAAAATAAACCAAAAACAGTCTTTTCCACACATGCAGTCATCACAGTCTGTCTGGAGGGGGGTGGGGGATATTAAAGGGTGACCTGAACCACTAGACATGTCATATGTAGCCATTTGTCAATTACTATTATTCTGAAACATCATCACTCCCCTCTTTCTTCTGTGTGTGTGTGTGTATGAAGATTTGTAAAGTTGTGCCTTTAATCTTCATAATATCAAAACCCCTGAAACAACAGCAAAGTGCACCATGGTGAGACTCAGAATCGAAACATTACAGCAAAGCTGAATACACTAGTGTATATAACACCCAGCAGTGTGGTAAATTGTGCTTAGAGAGTATCTGCATCTCATAAGTCCAAGAAGCCAAGAACACCAGCCTGCTGTGTGAGAAACATGGATGAAAGTCAGAACACCTCTGGTGTCTTGCCCACAGTCTTGTGGGTTCATGTGGCTAGTGGGTTCTCTCTGTGGCTGACTGGCAGTTAACCCAGTGAGTGAGATTCTCCTGCTGCTCCGACCATATCGCTTTGCTGTACTGAAGGACAGTGCTGCAGCCATGTAGCTCTGCTCATCTCACATGTGGCCTTCTCAGGACTATGGGGGTTGTGGCTTGCAGTGCCGTGCAGGGAAGGCGGTTGCACCTACACGGCATCCACAATCACGCCCCGCTGACTGAAGTATTGTACTGGGCCCTGTGATTGGGGTTGTTGTTGATATGTGTGCTAAATTTGTCCACCCCTACAAACAGTCACGTGTTAGAGAGCACAGCTCATGCAGGGAAAACCTTGTGTGCTGTCCATGGTGCTGAAATAATAACAGTATAATGAATTTAACATCACTATTTGTTAGTTGTGTTCAATAATACAAGATTTGGTATCAATCTGATACCAAGTAAATACAGGGCCTGTATCGCTGATACTTATATTAGTACCATTACTTTTTAATAATTAAGGTACATGATCATTGTCACTAGTTCTGAATGAATTTTCATCACCTTTAAGACAGCCAGGTTGCCTCTTTGGTGAAATTGCAGTAGTGCGTACAGGAAAGAAACACAAAGTAAAGTATCGAGTTCATTATACTTGTAAGGAGAAACAACGTGTTGATTGACCAGGTGGACTGGGAGACCATGACAGATACAATAAATTCTAAATGGATCAATGCCTCTATTGGCCACCAGCTGTAAACACAGTCCTGTGATTCTACTTGGAAGCTGTGTTAAGAGTCTGACATGGGAAATATGGGACAAGGACCTATATCTGTATATCCACACTGACACTTAACTTTATTTACCATGGGCCCACCAGCGGGTGGGTTCATGGTAAATAAAGTTAAAGTTTTTTTTTTCTTCAAACCTCTTCCATCCACTTGATTAGCAGTGGTTGATGAAAGCTGCAAATTACGGAGCCCCGCAAGGGACAAAAAGAGAAAAAGAAAATTAAGATGACCTAAGATTAACTTTTGTGAGCACTCGCAAAACTTTTGCTAGATCTTTTGCAAGACCCCGTGCTTACTAACATCACACTCATTCATAGCATGCATAGATGCACCAGAGAGCAACTTAGGTTAGTATCTTACCCAAGGATACTTGGCATGCACACTGGAGGAGCCAAGGATCGAACTGATCAGTAGATGACCTGCTCTTCCTCCTGAGCTACAGCCACCCCCCTGTTCTTCTGAGGAAAGAAATGCTGGCAGCTCTGCTCTGTGTGGCAGGTTAAATATATTGGCAATGCTGAGGTCTTATTGAGTCAGTAGAGGGCGCTCTGGTGCCGTTGTGAATTCAACAGACAGCCTGCAGCAGGCTCTGCGCATGTGCAGCTCAGCAGTAAATAAAACAGCTTCCCAGATTTGGCTACATCTGTGACTTCAGTAACACTTTAACATAAATACTAGTGAGCATAAGTGATGTATAAGCAAATATTGACTTAATCTCTCATAAAGCTTTTCTCCTCCATTACTACACTTTAGTGTGTAATTTATAAACATGGGCAACTATATTATTCTTTATTAAAAATATGTATGTAATATGCTTAAGTAATGTCTGATGTTATAAATGATGATGTAATGATTTTTAAATAAAGTATTACATGAAGTACAAACCTATTACTATGGTTCATGGGGTCATTTTGAATTACCATTTGGAAAACAGAAAATGTTATAGACTAAATTTAACATTACAGTCTCCTGCAGTGGAAGCTGCTGTTAACCTCTTGTTGTTAGTTTGGGAATAATCTTACACACTGAACCAAAATCAACATAAAACATTCAAATGTAAAAAAACTTTACTCTCTACCTTCTAACTATACAGGTAGAAAATTATAAATTAGGAAAAAAAACAGAAAAAAAATACATGAAACATATTTATTGCATTTAAATTCATACAGTACCGATCATATCATTTGTATCAATTTAGACCAATAAAGATATTTGTTGTTGCCCATACCAGTACGTCCTAATGTGAGTCGTCCTATCAGATACTAAAGATCACGTTTCAAACTTTCTTCTCACTGCTCTTGAAAAAGTCTTTAACAAAAGTTTTAAGAATGAATATAAGAAATACCTGACTATAACGTACAAAACTCAAATATGAATATACCTCCATTTACTTTTTGCTATAAGTAAGTATATGATATTATGATTTAATATTGTAAATGTACATAAAGCTGAGCATGTCTGATATTTGGGCAGCAGAGGAGCAAGAGTGGCTTCATAAAAAGCTTCTTCTTGGCTTTGCTGCTACAGCTCTCCTCACTGACCTGTAAGACAAGCACAAAAAGACAAAGTGATTTCCACAGAGCGTTCTCACTCCCGAGGCGTAACATGTCGACGTTTTGTCACGTCCCGCGGCGTTCCTGGGGAACGCAAAAGGAGACCTTCGGCGTTCTTATGGTACGCGGCGGGTTATGGCTGAAATCCAGTTAATGACACTCCCGCGGTAATAGACGTTCCAGCCCTGTATTCCAGCCCTAAACCTAACCTTATCCCTAGCCCTAACCATAACCTTATTCCTGACCTTAACCAGGTCTTTAATGATGTTAAATAGCGTGTTTCTAAGCGATTTGAAGAAAAAGAGCGAACATGTGTAGATTCAGTCCAGACGGTTCTCATATGTCCTCTTTTTTCCGAGGTCGTCATTTAGGAACGTGGTGGGTAGCCGAAAACGTAATATGGTGACGATTTGTCACCTAGCGTAAAATGTTACGCTTTGGGAGTGAGAACGGGGTCAACATGTAAAGATATTATGAGCTGAAGACATTTAATAATGTGAAGAATAAACCAGCCTGCATGGCAGCAGAATTACTGAGAGAGAGTAAAAACATGAGAGAAACTGTTTAGTTTGGTGACATATAGATGGACAATACCATACTGTACAATAACAACATCATTCTGTATATGAAGCAGACAAACTTACCCTAAACTCTGAACGGCCCTCGATGTGTATAAGATCGGTTTAAGTGCTGACCAGGATGAACAGAGTCGTACACATGAGTTTCATTCTGGTTGAATCCATGATTTGTGGAGGAGCCCGGACTGTGACTCTCAGACTGGATCGACCTGAAACAGGAAATAAACACAATAAACTCAAAAGTAACTGATGTTTGTTTAAAATAATAATAAAAAAGTATTTTACCAACCTGGTGAAGCAGGAACCTGTGAAAGAGACAAATGTTATGACACATGTTTGTGATGTGAATTGTTCGATCAGAATACATGTATATGTGTGAATAATTAAAGTGTGTGTAGTAAATAAACTCTCTAATACAGCATGAAAAGAAGAGGCTCTTACACTTGGACTGTCTGCAGAGATACAACAAGAGCAGGAGAATAATAATGAGAGAGACTCCACAAACCAGTCCAACAATCAACCACACAGGAGACGAAGAGCTGTCAGCTCCTGACACAGTTACTGTAACAACAAACAAAAATTAATTATTAATCAACTTTTTTATGTTTAATATTTCATAACATAACTTTATAAAAGATCCAGTTCATCTGTTTTCCTTGACTAGATTCTGAGTCAACCCCTGCTGTGTTTAAATGACTTGACCCTCCACAGTGAATACATCAACACGAGCCGAGTCTCTTAAAATGTCCTAACAAACTCACAGGTTTTGTTAATCTGAACTTCTTGGCTGTACTCTGTGTAGTAAACTGGGTTTCCTCTTCCTCCTCTGCACCTGTAGAGTCCTTCCTGTGAGACACTGATTTGTCCATTTGAGTGGAAAACTGCATCTTGTGTGGTCAGGGCTTCAGAGTAATTTCCATCTCTGTACCAGTAGTATTTCCATCCAGATGATGATGATGGGTTCACAGAGCAGGTCAGGGTCACACTGCCCCCTACTGGAACAGCTGTGTTATCAGCTCTCAGTTTGGCCTTTGGTTTATCTGCAGTTCAGATTAGACAAAGAAAAAACAAATAAATGACTCAATCTAAACAATTTAAACAACTAGATGGAAATGGTGAACATAAACAATAAACTGTAAACTAATTTAGATTGACACTGTGAAACTTTTTTATTTTCTTTGATGTATTTAAAAAGTAATTTGTCATGGTCTGTTGACTCTGTGTTTAGGTTTTTGATTCTTTAAGATTCTTTTATTTAGTGGTTTTTCATGGTTTTGCCTTTTCTATTTCTAGTTCCCTTTGTTATTCCTTAGCCCTTAGGTTTGTGACTGTGCCTCTCGTGTTCAGACATTACATAATTAAGGATGCATTAATAACCACCAGTGTTGGGGAGTAACGGAATACATGTACCACCGTTAGGTATTTAAAATACAAAATATAAGTAACTATATTCTGTTACAGTTACCGTTTAAAAAGGTGGTATTTAGAATACAGTTACTTTGTTGAAATAAATGGATTACATGGCGGTCTTTTCCTGTTTCATATTGTCACGGGTCAGGACTGTTTGGGTTTTGTTTGACTGCTATGTTGTGTTGTTCCAAGCGGCAAGGTTATGGTTGCCTTGGTTACAGGGTGATGCGCTCTCGCTGTAGTGATGGGATTTCCGACTCTTTTTAGAGAACTGGTTCTTTCGGCTCACTAAAAAGAGCCGACTCTTTCGGCGTTAACTGAACTTCCAAAACAGAGCTACCTAGATCACTTAAATTACACAATTGAAAGCATAAGTGTATTGTTTGTATATTTATACACAAGCACTCAAATATATTCAAATTATTTAAAAAAAATGTTCATTTACCTTTTACTTTTACACACCAAATCTGGTCGTTGGTACTTCTTGGCTTGTGTGGCCATTAGGTAACAAAAGCTCAACACTGCCCTTAGCATCGTGGAGCACTTCTGTTGTGTTTTGTACGTGCTTCTGAGTTTTTACGTGTTTTGGAATTTTTACATGCTTCGGGGTTTGTACGTGCTCTGTCTCTAACGGCCACCGTAAGTATACTTTTATTTATTCACTCCACATAAAATGTAATAAATAAATCATATAATACAAAAACCAACTATTTACATTTCAACTTTTAACTATTAAAATTTTCGCTTTTTCCTTTCCAAAACACTGCAAACCACAACACAATTAAATATAAATAAAAATATGAAAACAAAAAGAAGATGCATATTCTCTGTCATATAGGCCTGCATGAATAAACATTCTGATTTCTTTATCATCTGCAACTGAAAATAGTTGTGGATGATTGCTATGCCTTTCTAATTTGATGTTATTGTCCCTGGCTCTCTTTCCCTCCCGCTCTGTTCCTGTGCTACTGGGAGTGTAACTACTGCCCCTCCCCCTACTTCCCAGCAAAGCACAAGGCTCGCGTGCGGAGTGAAGCGGAAAAAAAGTGCGAGAGAGAGGGTGAGAGAAAGAAAAAAAAACCACGTCTCGCGATAAGGAGACGACTCGCGTCGTTCACTTCAAAGAGTCGGCTCTAAGAGCTGCTTCGTTCGCGACCGACACATCACTATCTTTCCTGGGTGACAGAGCACCTTTTTTTTGTTGTTGTTGTGCTAAGCTAATAGGCAGAGTGTTACAGGCATAGCCCTAAAGAATGTAGCCTCATGGACAGTGTAGTCCGTGCAGCAAGGAGAGTGGACTGCCATACCCGTTATGTGTCTGTGAGGGGGAGGAGGGAGAAAAAGGAGAGTGGAAAAGTACGAGTTGTCATCGAGCAGAAATGGGAGCTGGAAGCATGTAAATATAATAATAACCACTGCAGCCAAGAAGAGTGCCTGACGAGCCCAGTTGTAAGTAAGCTATTAAGACTCGACTGTACACTGTGTTCGTGTTTTCCTCCGAAACAATAAGTTCCGTTGGAGCAGCCTTTCAACGCCTCTCTCTGTCTCTCGCTAGCAAACTTGACCCAGACAACAAAGTAAAGCTATTTTTCGGCTACGAGCCCGACAAAGAACCTGACATATAAGCCAGAGGTCCCTTTACTACGGTTTGGAG
The DNA here is from genome assembly GCF_964374335.1 of Astatotilapia calliptera. NCBI lineage: Eukaryota > Metazoa > Chordata > Actinopteri > Cichliformes > Cichlidae > Astatotilapia > Astatotilapia calliptera. Next base: position 46,798,784 of record NC_137424.1, on the reverse strand, counting down.
CTGCAGACCTTCAGTAATAGTAATAAATCACATTCATGTAGTTGTAAACAGCATGAATATATATTAAGTAATCCAAAGTATTCAGAATACGTTACTGTCATTGAGTAACGTAACGGAATATGTTACGAAATACATTTTTGGGGCATGTATTCTGTAATCTGTAGTGGAATACATTTTAAAAGTAACCTTCCCAACATTAATAACCAGCACATGCAGGAGACTCTGACAGCACTGAGCAGCTCCTTCAGTGGCAGGCTGTGGCACCCACAATGTGGGACAGATGTAGGTGTTTCCTTCCTGCTGCTGTCACACTCCACAACAAAGACTTTGCAGCTGACCAAACACACACATCCACACATGTGCAATAACACTAAGTACAATTCTCTTTCTCTGACAACATTGTATTTTACTCAGTTGTATATAGCATTTGTATTCTATTGTTTATAGTATTTTATTTTATTCTATTCTATTGTGTACGGTACAGTGGTCCCTCGCTATAACGCGGGTCAACTTTCGCGCCCCTCTGTTTCGCGGATATTTTTTGTGCAGCTTTCATGCTTTTTTATTTTTATTTTTTATTTTCAGCGCATTGTGTTCTGCGTCCTGATTGCCTGTAGACCATTGTCAGTCAATCTCGTGCAATGTCTCCTGTACAGAATGCATTCAGCTTGTCAAATTTACATAAATCTTTGATTGCTAGTAGTGACTCTGAAGTGCTGTACTGTAGATTTGTAAGTTTTCTCCCCAACAAACACAACAATGTTCATGAAATGTTTTGTACCATCAAAGGCAACCTCAGTATGCTAGCCTCCTACTGTAGGTGAATGGTGGCGGTGAGCATAGTAGTCATATCAACAGTAATATTATTTTGATGTTTTTCTTTTGACTTCCTTCCCTCGATTCTCCTCCATCTGCTGCTTTGCCCTCAAGCTGGTGTGGCTCCAACCCTGAATATTTTCACTAAAGCTCCAAATCTGATTGGCTTTGTATTAAACCCAGTCATGTGTCTGTTTTATTTTAACAAATGGCAGTGCTTTATGAGATCACAGGCCAGAATGACTTATTCTTTCTTATAAAAATTGTAGATTTGCTGCTATTTGTTGGAAATTATCATTATTATTATTAGTAATAGTAGTAGTAGTATTTGTATTTCTGTTTATTTCTGTAATTATTGTCCTCAGGTGATGTAGCATCGGGGTAGTATTGCCGTCACTATACCAGGTGAAAGGTTCCACGGCTGGACTCCGAAACTCTGAATGTCACATCATTATTGTGTGTCCACTGTGTGGTTTCACCTCCTTCCTGCACCTCACATGTCAGAGTGATCGTCTCACCTCTGAATATCTGAGGCCAGTTGGGTTGTTGTTTTACAACAACTTTATTGGAAACTGTTTACACATATTAACAGTTGAGATACAAATAGAAACATGAAATCAACACAGAAAACTTAACATTGTATGTTTGATAATCATGAGTGAATGTATATTTCAAACTAAATGACTGAACTCACAGGTTATCGTAACAGTGACATCATCACTTCTATCACTGTAGTAAACTGGGTTTCCTCTTGTTCCTCTGCAGCGGTAGATTCCTCCTTGAGATACTCTGATATCTCTGTTTTGTTGACCTCTTATTGGAACTTCAAAGGTTGTTTGGGTTCGTCTGAACCACTCATATTTCCATCCATCAGAGCTCTGCACAGAGCAGGTCAGTGTCACACTGCCCCCTACTGGTATGATTGTGGTTCCTGCTGTCAGTGTGGCCCTGGGTCTATATGCTGTTATGAAAAAGAAGAGAGGACAATGTACACCTGATCCATTATAAAGATTTAAAAAATCCTAAATTTTAAAAGATTTTTTTTTTCATTTGACTCAAATTCCAACAAAACAAAATCTCCAAATGTTTTCATTATATTCTAAGGAGCTTGCAAAGAAAAGCGTCTGGACTTCTTTGAGTTGCTTGAAGACGTTTCACCTCTCATCCGAGAAGCTTCTTCAGTTCTAAGGTCAAATGGTGGAGAGTCCCAGATTTTAACCCCGGGGGAGTTTCCCCCCAAAGAGGGACAAAGAACCCCTGATGATCCTCTACCTAATCACATGAGCCAAGGTGTGAAAGCGGGTGTGGGTCACATTCAGCCAAGGTTTTGGGTGAGCTCATTGTGAAACCTGGCCCCACCCTATCATGTGATTTCCTGAGATCAGATGGCCCAGGATGTGAGTGGGCGTTAAGGTGTCTGGGAAGGGATCTCAAAACTGGATTATAGATCGCACACAGTTGGTGTCGTAAACCACCGCCTCTGTTCAAAGATGGTTGCTCACAAACCATCTGTCATGGTTTGAAAGAGGAGTGAAAGAAGCCATTTGGGGGGAAACTCCCACGGGGTTTAAATCTGGGACTCTCCAACATTTTACCCTAGAACTGAAGAAGCTTCTCGGATGAGAGGTGAAACGTCTTCAAGCAACCTAAAAAAGTCCAGACGCTTTTCTTTGCAAGCTCCTTAGACTACGATGACCTGGATGACTGAGAACCTTCACAGACATGTTTTCATTATATTGTTTTTTTCTTTCCTAGCAGTTTAAGACATTTCAAATGTTTGCCATTTTTCTGTCTCAACATGGTGACAGAGCTGCAGTAATTCAGGTTGTAGATCTCTAAATAAACACAGTATAAATGTTTGTCCAATCTCAGGCCTGAAGAAGTCACACTGGATGTAAACTAATGCAGTTCACTGTTGAAGGAAACACAATGATGGGTTCAGAGGGATCTGCCTAGTTTCAGGTTTAGACAACAGAAACATCATCACCCTAAATTTTATGAAGCTTTTGATGCTTCTTCTTCTCCTTATTTAAAATTAATTTAATCCACAGTTATTCTTGTTATACATTAAAATACACACGTTTAGTAATAATGAATGACAGTCTGTGAGTTTTGTAATACTGTGTATACTATGAGCAAAGTAACCAGTAAAATACAGAAGTTCTTGTTAAAGTTTCTAGTTTCAATGTATCAGAAAAAAACAAGTTTCAGTGACAATATTCATTAAATGTCAGAATTTTATGATTCAAATGATTTTCAACATGAATCATCACATTATTGGTCATTGAGGACTTACCTAATACAGTTATAGAGACAGTGTTACTGATCTTTGTATAATATGATCCCTTCATGCGACCAGAGCACTGATATTCACCACTGTGACTTGAATATTTAATTTCTAATGTGTACTCTTTGATTGTGCTGTAGCGGATTAATTCTCGACCATCCTTGTTGGTTTTGTATTCCCAGTCAGTGTCTTTTCCTTCATTCATGTCACATTTGAAGGTAACAAACTCTCCAATGAAAAAATTGGACCAGCTGGGTTCAATAGTTAGCACAGCATCTAGAATCCAACACAACCACAAAGTTAACAACCTGAAAAACATTTATGCACGACACAATCTGTGACAGTACGTTCATACACTGTTCATATACTGAATAATAAAAAATATAAAACACATGTGAACTGTAATTAAGATTTATGTAGTATTTTAAGATGAATATTTAACAAATAAATTAAATAAAAGTGAAAACCTCTCAGTCACCTTGAGCGTGTCCAGTGCAGAGGAGCGTACATAGCACTACAATAAAGACAGAAACTTCAGACATTATCAAACTAAAGACACTCAAATGTGGCTGTTATCGCCTAGGGATGTAAGGAGGTAACATCAGAGACAGCCCCAGTCAGTGTCAAAGGTTTGGACTTTATTAACAGAGGCAAACACAAAACACACACACAACAGAAAACCGGCAGCGGTCGTGTATTTGACCTCACATGTAGGGAAGCGGCCAGTGCCTGTGTCAGCGCTAACACCCTAGTCACATATCAAGTGAAGGGTCATAATCAGAGTCTCTAGAGGTAACTGGGGTGTGTGTGTGGGGAGGGGGGGCTGGCAGCCTCAGCACCTCACAAAGTGCCTGTTTCGCTTGGCACATCATCCTCCTTTTATAACCGTGGAATGCCAGGACTGCCAAAATGAATGAATTAAATACACCGTTAAATAATTAATTTAATGTGTCATTAATTAATTAAAATTAGAATTTATAAATATGTATTTAATTAATTAATTATTGACACATTTAATAGTTTTTTGACACATTTAATTATTTATTTATTTATTTCACATTTTAATTAATTATTGACACATTTAATTAATTATTTCATGGTGTATTTATTTATTTCATTTTGGCAGTCCTGGCCCTAGAATATCTTTTTTTTTTCTTTTTTTTGAAGTCAGAAATCCAAATCTTTATTAAAAAACAGGCGGCGGTTACAAACAGGAAGACAAGCAGTCCATCAAACAGTCTACAGGGATGGCCCTAGAATATCAATATGACCCGTGAATTAGATTCGTATGACCATTTTATTCGTTTGATACTACCGACACTGTTAACCCTGGGTTAACATAACGTGCTCCAGTGTGACATTAAACTTCAGTAAAACTATGCAGTTATGAAACGTAACTTTAATCTGAGCCAAACCGATTTGCTCAGTGTTAAATAAAACAGTGAAGTAAACATGACCCAGCAGACAGAACCTGAGTAAATTAAGTCCAGTGTTCATTCGTTTTAAAGCTGTGTGCCAGTGACCAGATATCAGCCGCTGATAAAGTGCTCTGTAGTTTTCTAGGTGTCCATCGCTCTCGGTTTAAATTGTGTTTGTCGTCTGTAACCCAGGTCAGTCACTGTGAGGGAAACACAAGCACCAGCAGCTCTGAACTAAAAAAAAAACAACTAATTTACTTGTGCACAATATTGTGACGACATTACGTTATATTGAACTTTAGCTGCCCACGTTAAACAGTGAATATCACCAGGTAACGTGGGCGTTTCCTGAATAAGCAGCAGGTGTTAAACAGCTGACAGGTGAGCAGGATGTGTGCTAGAGCGCTGAAGATATCCTGGATATGCTGACCTTGCTCTGAGGTGTACAGGGCTGCAAGGCAGCAAAGTGAGCTTTCAGTTTACCCTCATGATCAATATTCACAATAAAAATATTTGTCGAAAAGCATAAGGTCTGTACGTGTTTCATAGTGTCTAACAAGCTTTGTACAGTTAAAGCTAATGGTTACTACATGACTGAAACACCAACGTTATCTCTTTTAACCCTTGTATGGTGTTCGGGTCTGTGAGACCCGTGTTCAGTTTTTTTCAAAAGAAAAATTAAACAATTAATTATTTTTTCACGTGTAAATGTGTTGTGTCTTTCCACTCACTCCACTTGATTATAACTGATTTATTTATAACATTTTATATAAAAGAAAAACGAGAAGCACATTAATTCATAAATGTGATCTAACAAAGGTAAAGGGAAAAAATTAACCATGTTTGCTGTTCATATGTCTTGTAATTGGGATGAAGTAAACATCTGTTGAGTAATTTAACATAAAATTGTTTGATAGTGTTAATTTGGAAAGCCAAAACTCTAGCGGGTCCACCAGACCCATGAACACTGGCTGAGTAACAAAAATACGAACACCACACAAGGGTTAATGAAGTTTATGCGTTTATACACAGGTCACGATGATTACTGAACAAAAAGCAAAGATCTGATGTTAACTTTAACAATGTTAACTTTATCACACACTTTGCGGTGAGACTGGGCGCTGAAAATTATTTAATCGTGTAGTTAATTTATTCATTTAATTCATTTTGGCAGTCCTGACCCCTAGGGCCAGGACTGCCAAAATGAAATAAATACATCATGAAATAATTAATGAAATGTGTCAATAATTAATTAAAATGTGAAATATATACATACTTAATTAAATGTGTTGATAATTAACAAATTAAATATGTCATAAATATGTATTTAATTAATTAATTTAAATTGTTATTAATTACTGACACATTTACTTAATTATTTAACGTTGTATTTAATTAATTCATTTTGGCAGTCCTGGCATTCCACAGTTCCTCATTGTGTGAGGCATATAAATAGAATAAATAGTCAGTTTATGATCTTCTTAAGGGACAAATGCCATTAGGGTTTAAACTCAAGTCGCTTTCCTAACCAAGCTTCTTAAATTGCTTGGAGTCTTATCAGTGTCTAGTATGATTGGTTACATTTTATATTACAATACAAAATGCATCAAATTATCACTGATGGAGAAACAAACCTTTCTTAGATAAACTAAACCAGCTTCACTCTGATCTGAGTCAGTGCACTAAAATCTAATCCAGTCTACAAACAACCATGTTGGTAACAAACATGAGTCCTCTGATCACATGACCTGCAATGGTACAAATGACTGATGCTCTGTTCTTCTTACTAAAACATGTTTATGGATCAGTATGAATCAAACAATAGGAGTCAGTGATGTACTCACAGAATAGGCCCAGCTCACAGAGCAAAGTGGCTCCCATCCTCACATCCAGCAGTGACACGTCTGAAAACTTCTACAACTTTCTGTAAAGAGAGAGAGTGAAGCAGCAGCACAGCAGATACCAAAGAGCTGAGAAGGAAACAAAGAGGTTTTAAAACTTCTCTCTGCTTCCTTCCTTTTACACAGAAATAACAACTTAACAAGGTCTGACCATGTCTGTCAGATTTTTATGAAAAGGCCTGTAATATGCAGACTAAACTGACCAATAACAGACAGACAGCACGTTTTATTACACATATGTATAATTTTAATAAATATTTACAAACCTCCAAGCGCACATATATATGAATGAAAGATAATAATTATCCATAAATAATCTAAACAGTAAAACCAAACTCCTCTCCACCTGCACTCATAAACTGCTGGAACTAATTAAATGTGTTTTTGCCTCTGAAAATTAATTTGAACACACTGGGAGATTAAAATAAATTAACAAATGAATGTCTTAAAACTTGACTGAATGAATTATCAAAATTGGTGCCATTCAAACAACGACAGAAATGTACTTACAGAATAACCCCGTCATGCAGAGCAAAGTCTGCCATCATCACTGACTCTGATTCACTCTGATGTGATGCAGACGATCACAAAGTGTTTTGTATGAATAATAATAAATGCAGAAATAGAAGCTGCACTTAAACCAGATAAGATCAGATTTTCATCTCTCTGTGCTTCTTTCGCTGTTACACTAACCTCAAACAGTACCTGTAGCTTTGACTACAGCAGTTGTTTGACGTGAGTACATTTCCTGTCCATTGCAAACACATATCCGCTTCTTTCACATGTTGTGTTTCATGTCTTTCTCTATGATATATAAATGTGTTGTTTTCCTTCAAGTCAGGAAGTCAGTTTTTGCCTTTTTCTTCTTTGAAAACTCTCAAGTCATTCTTGAAGTGAAACACTTTTAAGCTGCAATGTTCCTCTTCTGTCAGGTTTTGTATATCCATAGATGGTGCCATCTATAAATCTAATATATATATATATATATATATATATATATATATATATATATATATATATATATATATATATATATATACATATATATATATATATACATATATATTAGGGGTGCAACGATACTCGTCTCGATATTGAACCATTCGATACAGTGCTTTCGGTTCGGTACGTATATGTATCGGACAATACAACATTTTTAAATTTATTTGATCAACTTTTCTTCTGAGGATGCTGTCTGTGTTGAGAGCTCAGTGGATCTGCGTTCAATTGCTCCGCCTAGGGTGCACTGTCGAGCGCAGATTCACTGAGCGCAGTGCAAGCTAGCAAGACAGAAGCTAAGCTCATTGCAACATGGCAAATTGAACCTCCCCCACCCTCATTCAGATCTGGCCTTTGGAATTATCTTGGTCTTCATGTGAAGCATGACCCTGAAGGTAAGTGTGTCATGGACAAAAGTAAAACAGTACGTTGGATATGCCACGCAATGCTCAATTACATGGGTGGGAACTAGTGTGTTAGCGCAGTTAGCTCGTTAACGTGTTGGCCGTCCAGCCCCACGCACGGGGCGATCCGTGGTAGCTCGTTAACGGAGATTTGCAGGGTTGTGGCGTTAAGGTCAATTCAGCTTAACGCTGACAGCACTAATGGGAACACAACGAATATGACTGCACATTTACTCCGACAGCATCCTAGTGCAAAGACAAGTGGAAGCAGACAAAAACAACAAGCACGCATGCTACAAACTTTACCCGAGTCATTTAGACAGCCGTTAGCACATGATTCTCCTCATGGGGACCTGATATGTTTAATATGCTCCTGAGAATATAGCCCAGAAGAAGCGTATAGTATAGCTTTTATTTTGGAAAGAGAAATTTTTCTGTAATAAACTCTCTTTTCCAAAGATGAGTGATTCCTCAATCAGATAGATTTATTATTTTATCCCTTTGTTGTTTCAGCAACATTAAATTTAAAAACTGTACGTTTGAGTTAAAATATATATTTATTATTTTATTAAATGACAAATTAAAAAAGCATGAGCATTTTTTGTATCGAAAAAATATCGAACCATGACACAAAAGTATCGAACCGAACCGAATCGTGAATTTTGTGTATCGTTGCACCCCTAATGTATATATACATTAGGGGTGTGTCACGGTTCGATATTTTTTCGATATAAAAAATGTTCATGCTTTTTTAATTTGTCATATATTAAAATAATAAATATATATTTTAACTCAAACGTACAGTTTTTAAATTTAATGTTGCTGAAACAACGGCGTCAACACGTTAACAAGCTAACTGCGCTAACGCACTAGTTCCCACCAATTGAGCATTGCGTGGCACATCAGACATACTGTTTAACTTTTGTCCATGACGTGCTTACCATCAGGGTTATGCTTCACATGAAAACCAAGATAGTTCCAAACGCTAGATCTGAATGAGGGTGGGGGAGGTTCAGTTTCGGGTAGCGTTGAGGCAGTTGCCATGTTGCAACGAGCTTATCTTCTGCCTTGCTAGATTGCGCTGCGCTCAGTGGATCTGCACTCGATAGTGCAGCCTAGGCGGAGTAGTCGAACACAGATCCACTGAGAGCTCAACACAGACAGCATTGTCAGAAGAAAAGTTGATAAAATAAATAAAAATTTCGTATTGTTCGATACATATGCGTACCAAACCAAAAACACTGTATCGAACGGTTCAATATTGATACGAGTATTGTTGCTCCCCCTAAAAAAAAAATATATATATATACATATATACATTGATTTGGCTTGATATATATATATATATATATATATATATATATATATATATATATATATATATATATATATATATCAAGCCAAATCTTACTTTTGCAGTTATTTGCGTCGTTCTTATGCAGTGCCCTTTGCACTGTCTGAGACAGAATTAATTAATTAATTAATTAATTAATTAATTTATTTATTTATTTATTTATTAATTTATTTATCTTTTTAAGTAACTGTTAGTCTGATGTATCTCTCTCTCTCTCTCTCGTTCTCTCTCTCTCCTTTTTTTTTTAGCTTGACCTCACATTTATACTGTATTTTGCATATAGAAGACCGCTCTGGTGAGTTGTAATCTAATTTGTTCTTCATGCACAGATCTTCCTATACCCTTCTCATCTTTCTTAAAACTAAAAATGTGATTTTTGAGTCATTCTGGAGATTCTTTACGTTTTTATGTTGTGATGCCGACCATCAGACTGAGGTGGCAGGTATGAAACTGAGAAAGGTCTGATTCACAGCATGTTTTATTTATGTATTTAATGCCCGTTGGATAATGGAAATCACAGGTGTATTTTTATTGCTGTTTAAATAGTCACAGGGTTTCTAACTTATGAAGTATCAAAGTCTCACCTTTGTTAGAGTTTTTTATCTTTGTAGTATTTGCTTTTGATTGTTTACAACAGGAAATATGTTAACATCCTTCCTCCATACTTCATAAAAAGATATAAAATATATTTGACTGTTAGATTAAATATTATCATGCAGCACTAAAGTGAAAAAGCTCACTTAACCTCAGAATAGATCTGTGAATGTTCTCACTTTGTGCTGGAAATATGTTTTAAATTTGGCTGTGACCCGAAACACAGGAAATGACTCACTGTGTGGCTGAACTGAAGCTAAAAAAGCAGTTTCCCAACAGCTCAGTTACTTCTTAAAACAGAATAATTGCTACGATGCCTTCCAGTCAGGTTTTAGACAGAACCACAGCACTGAAACCGCTCTGACCAAAGTGTTTAATGACATATGTCTGAATACAGACAGTGGAAAAATGTCAGTCCTAGTTTTACTGGATCTCAGTGCAGCATTTGATACAGTTGACCACAACATATTACTCAAACGACTGGAGAACTGGACAGGTCTTTCAGGAACTGTACTAAACTGGTTCAAAACATACGTAGAAAACAGGAAATACTTTGTATCAATAGGTAACTTCACATCTGAGCAGACAAGTATCACATGTGGAGTTCCCCAAGGTTCCATCTTGGGACCCCTTCTGTTTAACATCTACATGCTCCCACTGGCACAGATTATAAACAACAACAAAATAAACTATCACAGCTATGCAGATGACACACAAATATATATCACAATGTCACCAGGAGACCGAGGCCCTGTACAGGCTCTTGGTAAATGCATTGAGGAAATCAATGACTGGTTGTGCCACAATTTTCTCCAGCTAAACAAAAACAAAACTGAGGTAATAGTCTTTGGCGCCAAAGAAAAACGATTACAGGTCACCAGAGAACTTCAATCTATACATCTAAAAACCACAAACCAGGCGAGAAATTTGGGTGTAGTGATGGATGCAGACCTAAACTTAGAAAAACACATTAAGACAATAACAAAGTCAGCTTACTATCACCTCAAGAATATATCAAGGATAAAAGATCTGATGTCTCAACAGGACCTGGAAAAACTAGTCCATGCATTCATCTTTAGTAGGCTTGATTACTGTAACAGCATCTTTACAGGTCTACCTAAAAAATCAGTCAGACAACTACAGCTCATTCAGAACTCTGCTGCTCGAGTCCTCACTAAGACCAAAAAAGTGGACCACATCAGTCCAGCTCTGAGGTCCTTACACTGGCTGCCTGTCCGTCAGAGGATAGACTTTAAAGTTCTGATGCTGGCCTATAAAGCTCTGAATGGTTTAGGACCAAAATACATCAATGACCTCCTGACCCAGTATGAACCATCCAGATCCCTCAGGTCATCTGGATCCGGTCTTTTATCAGTTCCCAGAGTCAGAACCAGACACGGAGAAGCTGCATTCAGCTTTTATGCTCCTTATATCTGGAACAAACTCCCAGAAAGCCTCAGATCAGCTGAAACACTCAGTTTATTTAAATCCAGGTTGAAGACTCACCTGTTCTCAGCTGCATTTGAATAAAGCACCAAATCCACACTTTAAGCTTAAATTTCAAAAATTACATTTAACTACTGATTTTATCTACTGTTCTGATTTTATCTGTTTTGATTTTATATACTGTTGTTTGTTTGTTTGTTTGTTAATTAGTTAGTTAGTTTATTTGCTTGTTTTATTCAATTTTAAATCATGCTTTTTATTTGTTCTTGTTTCTAATGTCTCTGTAAAGCACTTTGAATCACCTTGTTGTTGAATTGTGCTATACAAATAAACTTGCCTTGCCTTGCCTTGCCTAAAGCTTAAGATGAAATCTAAAGACAACATTTACATTCACAGTTACATTTATTATCTGACGGCATAGCAAAGTAACATTAAGTACTAACACATTTAATCTGAAACGATTATTTGTATTACTTGGACATAAACGTACAGACTAGACCTGAACATCTGACTAAAGGTCAAAAAATAGTTAAGAGAATCCAAATATGTGATGTGAAATTTTTGTTTTTTTTAAAGCTGCAATAAAAAAAAAGGTTTGTTTTGAAAACTGCATGTTGTGGATCAAGTTTATGTAACTCTACCATGTGGAAATGTAAAGTATGCATTTCTAGTATTTAACTTACAAATGTTTTGAATTACATCCTTCATAAAACTAAAGAAATAAACTGTAAACTTATGTATACTTATGTATATTGTATACTTCCATAAAACCAGTTCTACAAAGTCCTGCCCTCTTTCCAAACTATTTAATTGCATGTATAACACCCCATCAGAAGATGTTGTGGTGTATTACCAGCAATATGACTGAATTAACTCTGAACGGTTACCAACACATGATCCTTGAATACATTTTTTATTGTAATGTGTAGTTTGTTTGTTTTGTTGTTCTTTTTTTCCCTAAAACAAATAACAATTTAGCAAATTTGTTGTCGGAGCTCAAAACAGAGCTACTGTAGAGGTAGAAGTATTCTTTTTACTGGTTAACTGTATCCTCAGTTTAAGTGAGCAGAACCTGGACTATACATTGTGTAAGTAGAGCACCGCTATTCCCTCCTGAGTTGACTGAGGGGTTTTCCAGAATCACTTTGGCGATGACAATAAGTCTCGTTCTCTAGCCTTATTGTTTTTGCTTCAGCCACTGCCAGAGCCACACACCATTTGGCCCGTTGGTACCTATCACTTGTTTCCTGCGTCCCACAACTTCACCCACCACTTTAACTTGATGGCTCCATGCACCTCAGGTGTCCACCTTTTGGTTCGTGGATCATCACGAGAGGCAACAACCACTTTGCAGCCACAATTTAATACAGTAGTTCTGATGCAGAGCATAAGTTATTTGAATCCCATGTCCCCAGTCTCCCTATCGAAACCCCATGCTATCAAAACTGTGCTGGAGGGGAGAATTGAAGACCTTGCCCCCAGCACACCCTCACTTCACAGTATGGTGTATCAGGCCTGTCTAGCATCCTTTCCCACCATCTGATCCAACTCACCATCAGGTGGTGATCAGCTGACAGCTGAGCTTCTCTCTTTATCAATCATTATTACAGAGTTCAACAGAAGGGATCTAAGAACACAGACACATGTAACTGAGATTTCTATGAGCATTTACATCATGTCAATGCAGAGACTTTTGAGGGCAGTTGCTTATCAATGTGGGAAACAAACTCTGCACAGTTTCTCTTGATGCCCACACAGTTTTTATCAGTAGTCCACCATGTGTCATCATGACAACAGTTTTTGATCCGTTTTCACTGAATGTTATGCATGCTTACATGTAGCAGTGATAATTATTACTATCATTTCAGTACAGATAAATCATAAACATAAACATGTGCCATCCACACAGAGATCAAAGTGAAACTTCCACTGTGCTTTTTGCAACTCGCTGTTGCTTGCTGCACGCTGCTCTATGCACGTTTTAACAGACCCCTTTTGGCTGAAACCACAAGCTGCATTTCCTGTTTTCTAGGTAGCCTGACTCGAAACCATGATGTTTTTCAGTAGATTCACAATAAGCCTGAGGCAGAATAGATCATAATCTACAGTTTGACAGACATGCAGGCATTGGAGCCTGCTCAGAAGAACAAAAAACATTATGCTGCATCTCTATGTTTCCAGTTTGATCTTTTAATGCTTGATATTGTTTCTCAAAACTGTATTTTTAGTAGATCTGGATTTACTGTATTTTTGTTTCATTGTTTAATTTTTTTTTTTTTGCATTAATCAAAAAGTCTACTGTATTCTTTATTTCTCCAAGTGACACAAACAGAGGTCAAAAACAGTCTGCTCTGGTGTCCAACAGCTCCAAAGTTCTTCATGTCAAAAACGAAGGTTGTTGATTTTGAGTAGAAATGTCTAAAACTGATATCATAAAATTGGACATCTGCTGATACTGATATGAATCCGATATAGTGTATTTTATAATCAATAAAAGTCAAGTTTTAAAAAAGAAAACACTAAAGCTATTCTTTTATACCTGTATGCAAAACATACTCTGCACCAAAAATATTCCACAGTTCAGCAATACGGATCTTTTTATTTAAACTATTAGCAGAACTTTAAATGTAAGTATTTAAGTAATATTCAAAAAGTAATTTAAAATGCAATTTTATGCAGATTCCAAAAACTCTTTGGCTCTGAAAAATGTGTAATATCAGCACAAAATAATGTTTGCATTCAACAACTTAAAAACAAACAAACAGAAAACAAGAACTTGTAGAATGGATGCTTTTATACTTACAGCTCAACATAAATAGACATCCAGTGGTAAGTATGAAAAAAGTAATTTTCATAGTGTTTTTGAACCACAAAAAAATTGTTTAGCCTGCAACACTGCGTTTTGCAAAGTAAAACTTGAGTCTATCCATTGTACAGTCAGACTTGACAATGCAGAGTCAGGCCATGAAAACGAACAGACGTCGGCGCTCCACATATCGGTTGTTAAGCTTAACATAGGAATGCTTTACAAACATTCAGAGATGAACTTAAACACTTAATTTACTTAATTTTTAACCCTTTAAGACCTACCATAGAACCACGTCCGCCAGGGCTTATAGCATATTTTTATGTTGTAGAGCCATTTTTTGGAGCATTTCAAGTTGCTATACATCAATACAAGCATTATAGCCCAAATTTTAATAATATGTCTGCATTAAGTGCATAGTAATTACATAAATTGCAAAAAAGTGCAATAAACTACAAAATAATTGAAAATCGTTTTTGATTTTTTAACGAAATTTAAGAGGCTTATCCCTCAAAACTGTAAATACAAAAAAGTTGCACAAACTAGTTTCCCACCAAAGGAAAATTATTTTAAGTGTCTTCATAGTTTTATTTTTGAGATACACCAATTTTCATATACTGCAGGAAAAACGAAAAAATATATTATAGTGCAAATTTTCAAAATAACAGCATATGCATCAAAATAAAATATTTCCAGCAGTGCAATATGAGTCCTAAGCATCCCAGAAACGACACAGAAAGTCATAAAGTCAAACATAACTTTTAAAAACACAAGTATAGGCTCATAAGGCCACGATGGTAAAAAACTACATTTCCGCAAAATGACGTCACTTCCGGTTTCGGGCAGGTCATGCGGTCATGTGATAGTTCACGCTGATCGACGTAGGAAGTGTTACGAACAGCTGATTGGATCGGCAAAGCGTGTTTCTGGAATATTATGTTTTTGTTCCTGCAAGTGCTTTTTATGCAGTTTTTGCAAAGCTTTATGTGGAAGGAAGCTGATGGCATCAGATGTAAGTACAACTCCTCCGGTTTCATATGCAAAAAAAATTATTGCGCTAGCTTATGTGGTTGCAGTGCTACCGGGATTTAAAAATAGTTATGCAAAATGGAGCGTGTCCGCTCCGACCAGCTTTAAAGGGTTAAACAATGGATAATTCGTATATAAACAAATTTATGCTTTTCTCCTCAACAGAGGGCGTTCCCTGATTGAACAACAGCGCCGTAAAATAAGAAGAATGGCGCCTAATTACAGAGTTAGTAATACAGACTTTGCAACATGTCACGTGAAGATTCATCAGCCAGATGAAGTGTTTACTGACAATTGACAGTGATAGCAGACATCATCATCACTATTCCAATCAATCCTCTCCACACAGACAGGCATTAAACACACTCGACTATCACTAAATCAAATTTAACACACGTTTGTAATGACGCTAATTCGGTTTACAATAGGGTTCATTCACTCGGTCAGCAGGTGGCAGTATCCTCGTACACTGGGGAGTACTTTGCACATGCGCAGTAAGGATCGGTGAGTCCTGATCCATAACTATCTTTTTATTTTTCATTTTTGTCTACATTATATTGAAATGATTGATTATTGCAAACATTTTAAGAGATACTTATTATTCTTAACATCTTAACAGATACTCTGACCTGTAACTATCGTAAAACGCTTCGACCGGAAGTAGACACCTTTCGCGCATGCCGGGTACCAATCGGGTTTCTGGTACGGATCGGGTAGTGACAGCCACATCCTTAAAATTCAGGGAAATGAAGGACGCATTTGAGGGCCGCATTTCGAGCAGCTTTTGAATTGGGACAGCCTTTGTTGCGTCGCTGTGACGTAATTAGCCTTAAAATGCGGCTTTTAAGGCTGCAGACCCTGAATTGGTATACAGCCTCTGTCTCATCATTTCCCTGTTTTGCGGTAAAACTATATTAAAACATTGTAAAATATTGATAAGAAACACAGCTAAATGTGGGGGTATAAATCAGTGGGTAAACCCTGTTATTTGTTACGTTTTATGAAGTAGAAGGACTGGAAAAATGTCGAAGCCTAGCCAGCCGCGGGCGCCATTTTGGTTTTATTTTGCACTTGTTTCAGGACGTTTAGCTGAATAAGCTCCCTGTTGTATCCTGATATTGTGAATATGAATGTTAATATGCTGTTGGCAGTGAAGAATGACTGTTTACTGGTTCTAAAAAGTGATTTTGAGAATGTTAAAGCTAAAGCTAAGCCTGCCCTGCCAGCATACACATGCCTCTTTCATGTATTTGTGAGCTACTAAGCTAAACTGGTTTAAGACCAAGCACTGGTATGGTGGTTAAAACAATCAGAATACATAGGTATTTGGGTTAAAAGTTAAATACAGGTAAAAATGTATTTGAACATGCATTTGTTGCAAAATGGTGCCAGAGATGTGATGATGCTTTCTGACCTTTAATTTACGCTTTCATTCTTTTATCACACAGAACTGCAAATTTAAGAGGCTCGCTATTTTATTCAGACACCACAACAGAAACACAACATAACTAAAACCAGTCGTGATTCTGCTCATCAGCTCCACAAAACTTTGAAACTTTAACAATGATGTCACACATTTTACTGCACATGTAATCTGATTACTAATGATTCAGTGTGTGTAGAGTTCACATTTGTACATGAGGCTGATTCAGGATTCACATTATTGTAGTCAGAGCTCTCCTCTGTGCCATCATGTCTGCCTGTTGTGATGATGGATTATTGTAGTTAATAACATGGAGACTGTCTTCCTCTAAAATTACACAAGTTACAAAAACATTCGACCAATTATTACATTTCATGTTTCTTGTACTCACTCCTCTTATCAAGACCTTCAAGCTGAAATCCAGATGTGACGTTGTTGTATTCATCTGCTGAAATAATGAAGTTTGATCAGTCAGAATAAATATTTACATTTCTTACAGCTCTGCTATTATCAAAGTTTATACTGTTTGTACCACTTCCAGTGTTTCCAGAGCCTCTGATTGATTCATAGACTGAAAGATCACCTACAAGTCATTGAAAATAAGAAAGAAAAAAAAATATTTATTTTTGTTTTTGTTTAATAAAAGATGTTTTTTTTTCTAAAGAGAAAGAAAAAAGTAATAATTTCTGGTCTCACCATGAAGAAAAGAGGAGTAAACCTGAGCTTCATTCTGGTTGGATGTTTGTTGTGAAGCAGAGCTTTGATTGGTGCTCTGAGACTGAGTGAGACTGAAACAAATAATGAAAATTTAATGAGGAATAATTCAAAGTTAGCTTCATTTGAAGTTATATAAATGAAAATAAACTGCTGCACCAACCTGTTACAACAGGGTTCTGTAAAAAGCACAAAGATTATTACATCAGTTTGTTTAAAAGTGTCACAGCATCAAAATAAATTATTTTTCCTTTAAAAAGTCAAACAGAAAGTCTCTCACCCTTTATCTGTTTATAGCGACAGATCAGCAGCAGCACGACAATAATTCCACTAACAAGTCCGACGATGAACGGAACGATAAATGAACTTCTTTCACATCCAAAACCTGAAACTAGAAAATGTCAGATTTTGGATCTGAAATCTTAATATAAAGAAACAAAAACTGATGTTTACATTGAGATTTTCTGTTTCCTGTCCGAAACTGTCAGCATGACTCTGCTCTGTGGTTTCATGTTGTGACTCCTGTTCTACACTACTTGCAGTCTTACTTGTAGAGTTGCTACAGAACTAATTGTGAATTTATGTTGATTTGGAGATTTGCTGAAAATGATTGTTTCACATTCATAATCCCACCTAGTCTCCTCTCCTTGGATCACATTCCTGACACTGATTCTCTAGACTCCACATTTTACATGACTATTTATGTTCAACCATTTCCAATATGAACATTATTACAATGCCAAAGAGGTTACCATGAGATATAATGCTGTTTGACCTTCATAGTAACCCTCAATCATCAATCTATTCAACATTGTTGCTGAATCCAAACTCACCAGTTGTGTTAATCTGAACTTCTTGGCTGTCCTCTGTGTAGTAAACTGGGTTTCCTCTTCCTCCTCTGCACCTGTAGAGTCCTTCCTGTGAGACATTGATTTGTCCATTTGATGGGGAGACAACATCCACTGTGGTATCATCTCTGTACCTGTACTGGAACTGTTTGTATGTTATTTCTCCAGGCCTATAGGGGGCGCAGGTTTGCACAGTTTGCTATGTTGAGCCAATTAGTCACTAAAAGAAGTGTGATAGGAAGTGTTTGCTCATGAGTGAAGCAAGACATGGTGTGTTTTCCTCCGATCCAAAGCCATCCACTCCGTTAAATCCCTTTGAGTGGCAATATGAGTAAGTTTCTTAATTGTGTTTACCTTTAAGAGAGGGTATATGACATTATTGAAGTGATTTGGAAACTTTTGATGTGTTTTATATGTCCACTTAAGTTCAACCCAAGCTAATGTTTATGTGACATTTCTGTATTCTGTATCATTTCAGTTTCACACTTTTTTGCATTAAATCCTGTCCAAATACAACACGTGCCTGTTCCTTGGAGGAAGTGATGCAAGAGAGAGTTTAGCTGGCTGTGAATCTCAATATAGGACACTGGGTCACATTGGGTGCAACAGTACAGTACCAGTAATATTTCCATCCAGATGATGATGATGGGCTCACAGAGCAGGTCAGGGTCACACTGCCCCCTACTGGAACAGCTGTGTTATCAGCTCTCAGTTTGGCCTTTGGTTTATCTGCAGTTCAGTTTAGAAAAAGAACAAACAAATAAATGACTGAATCTAAATAATTTAAAAAACTAGATGGAAATGGTGAACATGACCAAATCTTGATGACAAGATAAAATAAACTTTAAACTCGTTTTTATCAACACTGTAAAACTTTTATATTTTCTTTGCAGTATTTAAAAAGTAATTTGTCATGGTCTGGTGACTCCGTGTTTATGAACAAATGAATGAAGCCCATATTTGTCACTTCCAGTTGCCTGCAGTGAAAATGGACCCTTCCCACCTTGCATATATTATACAAACATCACATTACAGGTCAGAATAGGTAGCATTTAAGAAAGGCAATGAAAATACACAACATCGGGGACAGGAGGAGAAAAAAAGGACTCGACTCAGACTGCGTTCCACTAGGAGAGCAGTTTGTGTGTGTCTGTGTCAGTTACACGCATATGTCAACAATCAAGAATCAAGAAAGCCTTTATTTGTCACATGCAAGTTGCCCTGCAGTGAAATGGACAGCATTATGGAAAAACACTGAAATGTACAACACAATGGGCAAGTCGAGAGAGGGAGAGAGTGCGACCACCTTCGTAAAGAGCCAGAGAACAAGAAAAAAAACTGTGTGCGTGTGTGTGTGTGCATATGTGTGCGTGGGTGCATGTGTGTGTGTGTGCATGTGTGTGCATCTCATGTTCAGCTGAGAGAAAGTGTCACTATGCCCGGTTAAGCTCAGCAGTCTCCAGTGGACCCAGGTGGCCTTGAAGGAGGGACAAAGAGTTCCAACAACGGTATTGTACGGAGCCCCGCAGGGGACATGGGAGGAAAAAAAATTAAGACGGACTTTTGCGAGAAATGTAGTCAAAGTTTTATAACCTTTTATAACCTTTGACTACACTTCCTGTAGTTTTGAAGGAGGCCCTGCTGAGGAGAGATGAGATTATGCTAATGATCCTGTTACAGAGGTTAAGCACAGTAAAAGTGCTAAAATGGTTCAAATCTTGCTTGATGTATTCAAAGACACTGTTTCTTTTAAAGCTGTGCATGTAGAAGCCCAATCACATGAAGTTGCTGAACTGAATTGATTTTTATTTAAACAGTGTTGGAGAATAAACTCAGCAGGCAAAGCAACAGCTGACTCATCTCCTCGTTGACACAACACAGTTTGCAGCAACAGTGTGAGGCCAGACCAGCTACACACAGTGAAATCAAATGGCTTCTTTCTTTGGCTTTGATCCCCCAAATTTCATAAACTGTGTCCTGGTGGTTTTAATGTAATTGCACTGAAAGACAAACAGACTGAAGAACTGCTGGTATCACTGCTGTGATTGTGCTTTCTGCTCTCAGTGTGAATCTGACTCTGACTGGCACCAAACACAAGGTTATAATCTCACACAGGCAATCTGTCTTAGCTCAAAACTACACAACAGACGCACCTGATTTATTATTTTTTTTCTTAAAAGTTTCCTCTCTTTACATTCCCTTTTAAATAAATCATTGTAGAGTCACAATGCACTCAGTTGTGAGTCTGTTTGCACAGTGAGTCTCTTGGAGGGTCTGAATTGTTTTTTGATGTCTTAAAACAGGAAACTTCAGTTTGATTCATAGACCAGCTTACATGAAACTGTCAGTCTGAAGGCATCACTCCATCCTGTTAAGAGATAGTCACTGCTACCCCGACATCTGTAGTCTCCACTGTGGGACACTGAAACTCTGCTGATCCTGTATTCACTGGATGTTGGAGGGCTGTTTGTGTTGGGTGCTGTCCATTCATATTTCCACACCTTTCCTTCACCTCCCTGAATCTCACATCTGAGAGTGATTGTCTCACCAGTGAATATCTGAGACCAGCTGTGCTGCAGCGTCACATCAGTCCTGTTGGAAACTTTCCACAGCAAAATTCCTCAGGACACAAAAGGAATAAATGAACATTTTTATAATCCCTGTGGCTGAAACTCCTCCTGCTGGCTGATCTAAGAAAAGGCTGATTAACCAGAGTGAGAAGTTTGCAGTTTGAAATCCTAACAGAATAAAATCAGATGCAGAAATCTGGAATGAATGTTTTATGTTCATGTTTCTGTTCAGATCAATAATTTTTAAACAGCTGAAGTCATTTCAAACATTTATCCTCTGATATAATATATATATATTATATCAGAGGATATATATATATATATATATATAAATAAAAATAAATAAAAGGATGGAGTGGTTTCCAGTAAAAAGGAAAAGTGAGCAAACACTGCATCATCAAAAACATCATTCACTGTTATTTCCATCTACATATAAAATAACATCGAGCTATGTAATTGAATGTTTGGGTCAATTATTAACACTTTTTTAATTTGTGTGTGTATTTAGTATCAGAATTTAACACCAAAGGGCCGTAGTCTGTGACAAACATGACAAATCTCTGTTTGTATTTTTATTCCAGAACCATTATATCATTAAAAATTCAGCTGAGTGGGTGAGCAGTACGGCCAGGTTCAAGTCCCAGCTGCACCCCTACAATGGCTCTATCCAATAAAAGATAAAAGGCCTAAAAAAAAAAAAAAATCATCTTTAAAAAATTAGGAGACGTGGCTCACACACATGTAATTATTGCTTCACAGGTCATGATGATGTCGATGACTGTAGCCGTGCTTCTAGGTCACATGTCTGTGTACAGAGCCACAAACAACCAGTACAGAGGTCTGATCGCCCAGTCAGTGACTGGACAGAAAATGTGCTGCTCACATCTGCAGCTCATACCTCAGCATAGCAAACCATTTTGTTTCAGTCATTAAATATTAAACTATTATTATTGTTATACTTGTCTCATTGTTTGTCTCACAG
This sequence comes from Astatotilapia calliptera, assembly GCF_964374335.1. NCBI lineage: Eukaryota > Metazoa > Chordata > Actinopteri > Cichliformes > Cichlidae > Astatotilapia > Astatotilapia calliptera. The sequence goes on along the minus strand of NC_137424.1, from coordinate 46,777,193 downwards.
AAAAAGATGTTTGATGGTCCCAGAACATGAAGTTCTTTACACCCTCGCTGTGTTTCGCCCTCTTCACTGATCCTCAGTCAGTCCTGTTCATAATCACGTGAGAATCACAGGCTCAGAGAAATCTTTATTAAACTATCTCTCATCTCTGAGCTGACTCTTCAGAGTATCTTCAGAATAATTCAAAAATGTTTCTATGACAGCTCCACAGCCATTGGTCAGGATGGCCTCTGAAATGAGCCAATCACATAGAGAGACGTCACTCTGTCCTAAAACTGTAACTGATAACAGCAACTGGTGTCATGGTCTGTGTGCAAAATGCAGACTCAACACAGAAGCAAAGCTTGAACTCAAAATAGCAGCTTTATTGCTGCACACAAAAAAAAAAAAAGGACTAAACTGGAAAACAAAAATAAACTTGACAGGCTTGTAGGCAGAACACACAGACATGGATGAGGGAGATCAAACACTGAAAAAGAGAAACACAGGGCTTAAATACACTGAGGGATAATGAAGGGAATGAGACACAGTAGGAGAGCACAGCTGGGAGTAATTAGGCAGGACGAGACAAGGGAAACAAAACTAGAAACACTGACATGAGACGCAGACCTTCAAAGTAAAACAGGAAACACACCGACTGAACTGTAGACACGTAAACTTAACAGAGACTGTGAGACAGAACATAGAGACCTGAAACGTGGGACAGAAATGCACAAAGTAAACACAACATGAACACATAAAACAAAACCTAAGAACTAAAACCGTAACAGCCATAACTGAGCCTGGGGTAATAATAATAATAACTGCAATAATCAAAACAGCAAAGGACTCAGAACATAAAACATATTATAAAATACCAAAACACACGAGACTCAAAATGCTGAACCGTGACAACTGGAGCATCAGGGGCCAAATCACAAAACACGTTTATGAACGACTGAGCCACACATTTAATTTCTGACTGATTAACATATTATCATTAAAAATAAAAAACAATATTATCAAATATTATAACCCAATTATTGTTTATTATTTTTTAACTTTATAACACTTTATATATTCAGAAATAACTTGGCAGGTTGGGGCCGTAAATCACTTTGTAACATAAGTTTTTGTCATAATTTTGTCCCTCTCTGATCTCCAAACTTTGGAGAATCCATGTTGTTTTATTTCATATGACATTTTTAAACTCACCAGTTTCCTGAATGATGACTGGATCACTTTGTGCTATGAGTAAAGTTGTGCCTGTTCTCCGCCCTCTGCATTGGTATTTTCCTCCTTTAGAGATCCTGATCACTTTATCTGATCCAACAGCTTCTGTGGACTTTACTGCAGATGAGGTTTCTCTGAACCACTCATATTTTAAGTCAGCAGAGTGTTTCACATCACAGGTCAGTGTCACACTGCCCCCTGCTGGTATAGTTAATCTGTCTGCTGTCAGAGTGGCCTTCACTCCAAGGTCTGTAATTTAGAAAAAGATCAAAAGAATAAAATTGTTGCTCTGAATGTTTGATGCAAACTTAAATAATGTGAATCATCTTTTGCAGCCACACAATTCAACACACTGAACATCTACAGAGACTTTGGAGTGACGTGTTAGAAATCCCAGTATATCATCCAGCATACAAACCAACAACATAACTCGTGAGTGAGATAATCTGCACTACACACACTGTTGATATTTTCAGATCAGATAAACATAAAAAGAAAATCCACATGTATGTGTCACGGTCGGGCGGATCACACACAGTAATTCGGCGTGCCCGTGTGGCGTGCTGGCTAGACCCAAGCGCGGCGAAGGCTAGCGGTGGGTTTGGAGCAGACACGCAGTTATTCTAGTAATGACCAGTGCACGAAGCGTGGCTTCGGAACTGTCGTTACAGACAGAGAGCGAGCGGAGCCGGGAAGAGAAAAAGGATTGAAAGGGATTGTCACTCACGGTTGCTGAATCAGGCGGAGACTGACGTCGGCAGAGTTTCGGAGCTCCTGACACGAAGAGACTGATGTCTGAGCGGCGAACAGGTGGGTGGCGTCTCTCTTTTAACCCCGGCCCCGTGATCAGCTGATCACAGCCGATCACCGGCTGACAGTATGAAGCCACAGCTCTTCAGTAAATATACAGTTTATATCGTGGGTGTGTGTTTCAGTGCTCACACACTTAACATGGTTATATTAACATTTTAACCAATAAATCAATGAAATGTTTGGTTTATGATACAAAATATAACACAGAGGACGTCATTTAGAGCAACACAAGAAGAAAAAACCGTTTCTCACCTTCAGTGTTTCCATGTCTGACTGTACTGAGCACTAAAATAATGAATGAAACATCATCAGACATTATACAACTGACAAAATCACAATAAATATATAAACTGAGGCTTTTTAAATCTTCACATGGCACAGTTATTGCTCATCACCAAATTGATGTGTTTCTATTAGCTGTGAAACAGGCTGGAAACATGAAAAAAAAACTAGCCTGCTGTGTTGAAGCTGTCAGATAAACAGGTTAAAGCAGTGATACACTGTAATTGTCACCAGTGAGAAACATTTTCCTTCATCGCTGCCATCCAAACAGTAAAGGTGTGTATTGTACTCACAGAATAACCCCAGCAAACAGAGCAAAGAGTGCCCCATCCTCACGTCCAGCCCTGCACGCTGATCTGCATCTAATCTCAAAGTGTTCGACTTTGCATTGATAAAGAGAAGCTGCACTTAATGGAGATAAAACCAGAGTTTATATTCAGCTCCTCCGTCTATCGCCTCTCTGTGCTTCCTTCCTTTTACACCAACCTCAAACAGCTTTGACCACAGCAGTCGTGTGACGTGTTCACATTTCCTGTCCACTGCAAACATTTAAGTTTCTTTCCTGTTTAGTGTTCCTACCTTTCTCTGTGATATACAAAGGTGCTCTGTTGCTTAGCGACACACTTTGCAGGTCATAGTTTTATCTTTGTTGTCGTGTCCTGCCTCCACCCTTCAGTATCACAACTACAGACTCACTGATCTGTCTGACTGAATGTGAACAAATTTATCTTTGTCTCCTCTGACAGAAGAATATTCGACCAACATTCATCAAGTTTCTTTTCATCCTCTTTAACAAAGTTTGTTGCTTGGCCTTTTCTGCTCACGTTAATGAACCTGATGTCTACAGACACACATGCAGTGCACAGATTAACCAGCAGGGATCAGCAACTCATGCAGTGCCCTCAGCTGAGACATCCAACATGGCTGACATCAGTCAACGAGCCTTCAACGATTCCTCAAAGATATTTTTACCAGTTTTCTAAAAGATTTTTGAACATTTTGAAAGGAAACTCAAAGTTTAATGTGTTAAAAAAAATGTTATGTTTTTATTTGAAGATAAACTGAGCAACAAATTGTACAAAAATGCCAGATGCAGCTAAAAAAGATTTTTTCCACCTCATGTGAAAAATATTTATTTCTCATAAGGTTAAAAAAACACACCAGCTTATAAAAAAATTCATTTTATTTATGATTCAGTCTTAAGAGGGTTAATATCGGAGCTTCTAATAAACAAATAAACAGAGGTCTGATATCAGGACTGTAATAAAATAATTATTACATTTTTCAGAATCAGAATCAGAATCAGAAAGGGGTTTTATTGCCAAATGTTGAGCAGGTTAACAACATTAGGAAATTGCTGCAGTGCTTCAGTGCAAACATACTGTCATAAATTGCGCTTAAATAGACATGAAAAAAAAAGTAAGAATAAGAATTAAAAGTGCTACGTAGAAAGATATATACATGATATATACATGAGTGCAGGTGGTGATCAGTGCCAAACATGGAATGATGCAGTGAACACAGCGTAGGGTCATGTGTTAGTGGTGGGAACAGTCGTACGTTTATTGTTCATGTGTCCAACAGCAGAGGGGAAGAAACTGTTCTTATGGCGAGAGGTTCTGGTGCAAATGGACCGGAGCCTCCTGCCTGAGGGGAGCAGGTCAAACAGACTGTGTCCAGGGTGAGAAGGGTCAGCTGTGATCCGAGCTGCACGCCCCAGTGTCCTGGAGGTGCACAGGTCCTGCAGAGATGGGAGTCTGCAGCCAATCACCTTCTCAGCCGAGTGCACAACACGCTGCAGTCTCTGTTTGTCCCTGATAGTGGCTCCAGCATACCACACGGTGATGGAGGAGGTGAGGATGGACTCGATGATTGCGGTGTAGAATTGTATCATCGTCCGTGTTGGCAGGTTGAATTTCTTCAGCTGCCTCAGGAAGTACATCCTCTGCTGGGCTTTCTTAATGGTGGAGGTGATGGTGGGCTCCCACTTCAAGGTGCCTTTTTCATTGATGTTGCCACAGTCTGTCACAGCTCCACAGCTCTTCCTTCTCAGTGGGATGTGTTAGTTATCTTCCTCACCTGCTCCAGTCAGCTCAGGTTGGCACATTTGTTCTCCATCCTCAAATAGCTGCACATAAAAGGGTCGACTGTTCATCCACTCACTGAGTTACAGCACACTGAGGAAACTAACCTGACTGCAGAGAATCATCCTTGTAGTTGATCCACTTAATCCAGTCTTCTTCTGTCTCTGATCTTCTCCAGTGTTCAACCTGCAAACCTTCAGTTGTGCAAACACACACCTGCTGTGGAAAACACACCTGCCTGTTTACTCTCTACTCATCTGAGCTCTGTGTGATTACATTTAGAGAAAGTTGGTCCTGTTTTAGCATCTTGTTTTAGATTTTAGATTCTTATGGTTTTCTTTTTCTGATAATAATAATAAATATTAACTATTAACAGTAAATTAACAATTAAGGCAATTTACACACCGAGGTGTTATTTATAGTAAAATGAAGACCAGTAAACATTCTCTCATGTTTTAAGGAGTGTGAAAACAACAAACCAGAACGTGTAAAACTCTGAGCTCTGTATTCTGCCTGTTTAACGTCTCACAGTCTCCTCATCATCTGTCTGTGCTGTCAGAGCTAAAGCATGTGATCTGGAAGGCAGCTCATATTTAGCTTCAATTGTTCTTCCTCATTTTAGTTCTGCAGGCTGATGGAAATAATGAAGTCACTGTAACGTTTAAGTGCAGAGATGGTGCAGATAAGCCTGCAGCTATGAGGTCACCAACAGTTACAGAAATATCCACACAGTTTTTTCCACAGTGTGTGGAACAGAAAAGTTTTCTTAAAGTGCAAAAAATGAACAAAAACATGAAGAAATTTCATTTTCTTTTCAGTTATTAGCTTTGAATAAATTAACTTTGGTGCAAATGATTGTTTGATTTGAAAAATGATGAAGAAGTTTACAAAATAATCTCTTACTTTAGCGCGACATGATTTTATAAAGATAACTGAATATTTGATGATCATTACTGTTATTCCAGTACAGGCACATCATGTAAACATGTGTCATGCACACAGAGGTCAAAGTGAAATTCATACTGTGCTCTTTGTCTGTGCTCCTTGTTAACTCTTTGCTGTGAGCTGATAACATAAAACTAAACATCAGCTACACCGAAGACTTGAGGCTGAAACCACAGGCTGCATTTCCTCTGTTCATGGTGACCCAACCAGAAACCATGAGGCCTGTCAGTGGATAAAAATAAGCCTGTGGCAGAAAAGATGGTGACCACCAACAGTCTTTCACACACATGTAAGCTGCTCAGAAGAGTAAAGACGTTATTCTTTGCAGTTTGATCTTGTGATACTGTTTGATATTGATTCTTGAATAAAACATAATCAATGCATTTCTTTGCAGATCTGAATTTATTTGAATTTTCTTTCAGTGTTTTAAAAGTTTTACATCCATCAGAAATATACAACATTTTCCATTTGCAAAAACTTCAAGAGATTTATTCAAAAACACAAACACAGGTCAAAAATAACCTGCACTGGTGCTCAACAGCTTTAAATGTTAGCAAATCTTTAACTGAGGTTGTTGAGTTTGACTGTACGCTGTGTATTCAGACACATGATGGCAGTGCTGAGAAGTAAAACAGAAAGACTGTAACAGCAGCACAATAATCACACACTCAGAGTAAATGCATAAAACAACAAGAACAAAAAAACACTTTCAGCTGTGATTCAGTCATTCAATTTATTTCAAACACATAACAAACTGAATTATTGCTGATCAAATAAACAAAAATTAGTTTGTGGATAATTTCATACAGGAAACAAAAATCAAAAATAAATATAAAATGTTCAAATGTAAAAAGATTTTATTTCTACCTTCTAACTAAAAGATGCAAAAAATGATCAGAAACACAAAAATATACATGAAATACATTCAAATGTATTCACTGCCTATGATATAATTCTTATTTATATAATGTAAACAAACACAGTTAAAGTATTTGTTGGTGCCCATATCAGTATTTACACTGCAAACACTGACTGTAAATTGTGCTGTCAGATACTAAACATCACATATTTCTCACTGCTGTTGGAACATGTTAGATACAGTCAAGGTTTATTACAATTTTTTTATAAAAGTAACCGAAGATAAAGAGCATGAATATTGAATATGAATACACCTCCATTTGGTTTATACTGAATTATATGATGTTATGATGTAATATTGTAACTGCACATAAAGCTGAGCATGTCTGATATTTGGGCAGCAGAGGAGCAAGAGTGGCTTCATAAAAAGCTTCTTCTTGGCTTTGCTGCTACAGCTCTCCTCACTGACCTGTAAGACAAGCACAAAGAGACAAAGTGATTTCCAACATGTAAAGATATTATGAGCTGAAGACATTTAATAATGTGAAGAATAAATCAGCCTGCATGGCAGCAGAATTACTGAGAGAGCTTCCTGATGTGACTTCAGAATAAACTGCTGCATCAGCTGCAGGACTTGATGTTCCTGTGAATGAAGAGAAGATCATTGAAAACAATAATATCATTAACCAGGAGGAAACTGGATGTCTGCAATAATGCAAAGATAGAACTAGATTTTATTAACCAAGTAATTAGTACGCATGAAGACCTAAATAAAAATATTAAAATAAACAGATTTACATTTTAGGAGCAGATAAACATGTTGAACAATATTCAGTGGAGATGATGGCAGACTTTGCTCACCTTTGTTTTTCTTGGCTTTTTCTTTTTTGGGCTGTTTGACCTCAGCATACATCAGACTGTCCTCTAAAAGAGACGTCAGAGCTCAGGACACATTTGTTCAGCACAGATATGATACAAACATGTTGGATACATATGAACTTTAAACTTTTTACAACTACAGGGAAAGAAATCTAAGTAAAAATCATTTGTTGCCTGTGACACTTCAGCTTTGCAGGTGTGTGTTTTGTGATTGAGGTCTGGGTCAGAATCTGTGGATGCTGTGATTCAGTAAAGCTGAAACACTGATTAGTAAGTGAATAACTAAACTCCATGTTGACCTATAATTACCTGCAATATAATGATGTGATGACACGTTCAAGTACAAACACTGAATGAGACTGTTGTGACTGTACCTGCAGCTCCTGTCTTCACATTAGCATAAACAGCACTCTGCTCTGGTTTATGATGCTTCCCTGTTAAGATGATCGAATTCACAAAGAAATTTAATTAATACATTTTTAAACATTTCAAAAACTTTCCAGGCTTTTCTTCTACATTCTATATGTTTTGTGTACTCACACTTATTTCCAAAGTTTTCCAGTTCAATATTAGAGTAAATGACATCTGGGGGTTTATCTGCACCTAAAATGTTCATATTTTAGTTACACAATTGTAAACCAATGACATGGTGCCAGTTACCTTAAATTAAAAGACTGTTTCATCTCTAGCTGCTCTGTGCTTTTCACATGATGTCCTGCACCAGTGTTTCAGTGGCTCACACATGAAAACCAACATGACACATTTTTCAAAGATAAATGAAAAAACAGAAAAACCTTTTACAGAGTTTCATTAGTTGTGTTTAAATCAACAACAGGACTATCAGATATTTTCAGAGCATGAACCCACCATGGTGTTACTGTTTGTGTTGTTCTGATATGAAACAACAACATTTGTGGATTCTTTCAGTCGAGTTAAAGATACAATCAGGTTGTAAAATCCTGTTTGTTTCTGATCTTTTGTGCATGTAGTCAGTTGGTTATTTGGATGAAACTGAACCTAAGAAAGGTTCCTGTCAATGGAGATGAATGAAGAGTCAATATTAATAATGATAATAAAGATCGGTTTAAGTGCTGACCACTTACTCGAGGTCTCAGTGTCAGTCATTTCCTGTTTTATTTTCCCCTGTATCTTGTGTCATTCTGTTACCTCTTTTCCATTAGTAACTAAAACACAGTTTTCAGGGTTTTCCATCAGATCCAGTAGTACCATTTTAGTATTTACTCAGCCGGAGTTCCAAGTGATCCGAGGTGATCCCAAAATGTTACGTCAATAGCGTACATGCCGATTGACTGGTCAGTGGCACCACTTGATGAGTTATGAGAGCGTCTTGTTGATAAAATAAAAAAGCCATTTTTGAAACCCGGCAACCCAGAAATGGCTACACAAGCAACACCGTGGCCCCCGAGTCTATAGAAAGATGACCGAGCAACAGGTATATCATCGCCGTGATGTTCACCTTTGTTGAATCATTTGTGACAAATACTAATTAAGTCATGGGGTGCTCGACCACGTCACTATGACGATGACCACACACATTAGGTGGTACTTGAGCATGATGGAAAACCAGTCGATCTGAGTAATTATTAATGGCAAAGAGGCTTTAGTTAGTTAGTTCACACCTGTTACTCATCATCTCATTATCATGTGTTTTATAAACTGCCTCAGTTTTCCTTTGCTTTGTCACATCTTTCCTCATAGTTTGTTTTCCTAAGAATTGTAGAAATGTGGTTTCCAACTTTTATTTAAATTTGGATTTGTACTGAGTTTAATTTCTACAATAAAGTCATCATTTAGTTTAGTAACCCTGAAAGATTCCTAATGTAATATGAATAATAATAAAAATAGAAAAGAGGCTCTTACACTTGGACTGTCTGCAGCGATACAACAAGAGCAGGAGAATAATAATGAGAGAGACTCCACAAACCAGTCCAACCATCAACCACACAGGAGATGAAGAGCTGTCAGCTCCTGACACAGTTACTGTGACACAAAACAGAAATTAATTATTAATAAATTATAATCTTATAAACAAATGCATTTATAAAATAGAGCCAACTGACTTTGAGACTTAAATCAGACAATCTAATGTTCCTTCTCAGTCATTAAACTCATCTACAAAATCCATCAAATGTCTTGATCCTGCTCACCTTTAACTGACATCCAGCTCTGTGCTGACTCTCTTCCTGAGTACTGACACTTGTAGAAACCTTCATCAGACTTTGACACTGCAGAGATCTTCAGCTCCCCTCGGGGATCATTTTGAATAAGTTTGTCATTGTGATAGAAAAACACATTGGAAAGTATTTTTTGTGTTCTCAAACTGCAGCTCAGACTAACAGAAGCTCCCTCAGTCACAGGATGAACAGGACTCACCAGGATAGGACCATTACCATCATCTGTGACACAACCACACACAATTGTTTCAGTCACATCAGCTGATGCACACTTTGAGAAAAAGCTGACAAACAATAAAAAGAACAGATTGTACAAATGTTCATCATGAAGATCTGATCTTGTGTATTTAAAAACTGCTATTTCGCCAGATAAAATGACTTCACATACAGCAAAGCTGGGACAAATGTTCATGTCACGTCTAAATCATTCAAATCCAAGTAGTAAATGTATAATAACATACTCTGTACAGTGATGTTGACTGCACTGCTGAACTCTCCTGATCCAGACTCACACCAGTACACTGCAGTATCTGACTTTGATGTGTTGATGTCACATGTGGATCCAGTCATTCTGCTACAGTCAGAGTACAGTCGGCCGTCCTCAGAGAACTTCCTCACTCTCCACTCAGTGAAGTTTCCCTCACAGGTCAGTGAGACAGAGTCAGAGGTGAAGTGTTGCACTCTGTCAGGACTCACTGTGAGAGACGCTGCTGAATGAACATCTGGAAACAACATGCAGTGAAGAGACAAAGCTCACAGATGTTAGGATCAACATATCACAGTGGAAATATTCTTTTACTTTAATGTTTAAAGGTCAGTGCTAAAAGACGCAGTGTTCGTATAATTTTCACCTTCAATGCTACCCCCCCCCCCCCCCAAAAAAAAAAAAACCCATCAATTTACATTTTTTTGCTGTTGCATTACTTGAAAAAAGATAGACAGAATCAAACTGACCTGCAGACCAGACAAACTTTGGTTGACTGTGATCAGTGTGATACTCTGGGTCTCCTCTTCCAGCTCTGCACACATATCCTGCTGTGTGTGTCTGTCCATGAATGATGTAGGAGTCCTGTGCAGTCCCACTGCCATCAGGTAGCAGCTCATAACTGGAGGATTTCTCTGATAGATCAGGAACAGCTTTATACCAGTAGAAGCTCCATCCTGCAGACGGATGTTCAACCTCACAGTTCAGAGTTACTGAGGCTCCAGGACTCAGCCATGATGGAGACACAGTGAGGACAGGACGGGGTTCATCTGTTCAACAAAGATTTTCTCTCAATGTTTCGTCTCTTAACTCTGAATTCAATGTCACTAAAATGTTGACTCACAAATATTTATGATGAACTTTAAGAGTGAGACTATCTAAACATGTCAAATATCTCAACATGTACTAATAAAAACACATTTTTACAAACTGTTTCTATTTCCAGGTTAAATGAACTATGACTCTACTTACTGTCAGAAACTGTCAGTGTGACTGAATCACTCCACTCTGTTGTTTCATGCTGTGAACTTTTCATTCTGCCCTTACAGCGATAGTTTCCACTGTTGGATGATGAAGCAGATCTAATCCTGTATTCATTTTGATTTGGAGCTTTTATCATGCTGTTTGTTTCCCACTCATAATCCCACTCAGTGTCTCCTCCGTGGATCTCACATCGGACAGTGATCGTCTCTCCTCTGTATATCTCAGACCAGTTTGGATACAGAGTCACAACAGGCCTGTTTGAGGCTGTTACTGTTCAAGAAAGTACAATAAAAACACGTGAATGTCAAAAATGTTGAAGTTTTTTTTTTCTTCATCTTCCTCCTTAATCAGGAATTTATCTGACTTCATGTTAAACTGACCAGTTTTCCCAATCCTGACTGACTGGCTGTCCTCTGTGTAGTAAGCTGGGTTTCCTCTTCCTCCTCTGCACCTGTAGAGTCCTTCCTGTGAGACACTGATTTGTCCATTTGAGTGGAAAACTGCATCTTGTGTGGTCAGGGCTTCAGAGGATTTCTCATCTCTGTACCAGTAGTATTTCCATCCAGATGATGATGATGGGTTCACAGAGCAGGTCAGGGTCACACTGCCCCCTACTGGAACAGCTGTGTTATCAGCTCTCAGTTTGGCCTTTGGTTTATCTGCAGTTCAGTTTAGAAAAAGAACAAAAGTCAATGACTGAATCAAACCAGTTGAAATAACTTGGTGGAAATATGGAAATAATAAATATCACATAACTTTAATGGTGAAGCTGCAACAAACTGTACAACTATCACACAAACACAACACTAATCTTTCATATTTAATTTGCTGCATTTCTAAGTTAAAAACACACACGAGGAACAATCAGTGGATTTAATGTTTCTTAGTGGATGTGGTGGAGCAGCTGAGACAGATTCAGCATTTGTTCTGCATTTCATCTTTCATGTATTAGAGCTGCACAGCAGAGAAGTTACTCTCATATGTTTTGTTCTCTTCACTGTGAATAAAAAGCTGCTGTTCAGGTTTTTGTTGTTGGAATAAAAACTAAACATTTTACTGACCAACATGAAAGACAGTTATAAAGCTGTAAGAAAGAAGAAGTGCTTTTTCCTTATTTAGATACTCTGGATGAAAGATCTTACATGATACAGTCAGTGTGATGATATCACTCCACTCTGAGAAGAAATAGTCCCTCCTGCCCCGGCAGCTGTATCCTCCACTGTCAGACTCAGTAGCTCTGATGATTCTGTATTCATTGGATGTTGGAGGTGTGTTTAACTTGGCTGCTCTCCATTCATACGTCCACTGAGCTCCTTCACCTCCCTGAATCTCACATCTGACAGTGACTGTCTCACCGCTGTATATCTGAGTCCAGGATGGCTGCAGGGTCACAGTGGGCTTACTGGGAACTGTTCACAGAAAAATATCCAGTTAGACACAAATAGAAACATAAAGATAAAAAAAAAAAAGATGGAATAAATTCTTCTATTTGTCAGGAGTTGTCTCTCATTTCAGGGTTATTAAACTCACAGTTGGTGAATGAAATTGTTAGCACAGAACACAAAATGACATCTCTCAGTTTGGCAGAAATAAAATAATTAAACTCACAAGTCTCTGCAACTGTGACATCACTGCTGTCCTCTGTGTAGTAAACTGGGTTTCCTCTTGTTCCTCTGCAGCTGTAGATTCCTCCTTCAGATACTCTGATATCTCTGTTTTGTTGATCTCTGATTTTACCTTCAGCGGTTGTTTGGGTTCGTCTGAACCACTCATATTTCCATCCATCAGAGCTCTGCACAGAGCAGGTCAGTGTCACACTGCCCCCTACTGGTATGATTGTTGTTCCTGCTGTCAGTGTGGCCCTGGGTTTATCTGATGTTATGAAAAAGAACAAAATGTACACCTGACACAATATAAATGTATAAAAGTTTTAAAAAAAATCCTCTTTTTTTAAACCCCCCCCCAATAAAATCTACAAATGTCTTCATTATATTTTATATATTTTTTTCTACAGTTTAAGTCACTTTAAATTTTTCTGATTTCTGTCTCAACATGGTGACAGAGCTGCAGTAATTCAGGTTGTAGATCTTTAAATAAGCACAGTATGACTGTTTGTTCATTCTCAGGCCTGAAGAATTCACACTGAATATAAACTAATGCAGTTCAAGGAAACACACACACACACACACACACACACACACACACACACACACACACACTTAGACAACAGAAACATCGTCACCTTAAATTATATGGATCTTTTGATGTTTCTTTTTTCATTATTTAAATTAAGTTTCATCCACAGTTATTCTTGTTATACAGTAAAACATGCACATGCTGTAATGACATATTGTCTGAGTATTTTGGTTGTAGTGTGCACTGTGAACAAAGTTAGGTAAAATGCAAGGATCTTTGTTAAAGTTCCAACACATAAGAAATACAATACTTTCAATGAAACATTTATTAAACACACATTTTTATAATTCAGATGTATTTTAACAGAAATCATCACAGTATTACAGTTTTTTACAGCCGCTAGGACACATTTCTCAATACTTAGGTCACTTTTGCAAAACTCTTCACACAATCCTCCTAACTGACCGTCAGCTTGGCAAAGCAGTTCATTTCACATTCAAAATGCACTACAACTACCAAAACACTTCATTCAGGTCTCAAATAACCTCATTCTTCCAGAACACTAGCAAAGGTTGACAGCCGACAAACACACTTTGTCACCCACAAAACAATGACCTAAAAAACACTAACAACATGTAGCATTACACAGTGTTTTCTTGTGTAAAACAAGGACACATCTCGGTTTATAATTTCAATATATGTTACTGGAATGAATCAGACATCATGCAGAATTCGTTACAGTTTTTTCTGATTGCTTAAGCACATTTTTTGTAACTATTGGCTAATTTTGCAAAACTCTTCACACAAATAAGAAAACCTGTCACCCAATAATCAAAACATTGTAGTTCTCTTGCAAAAGCAAACACAGCTAGATTAACTCTTCACACCTTCGTAAAAATGGTGTTTCCGTAACAACCAGTACACACAAGCCATCATCTACTAAGCACACAATGCGCCAACTGCACACTGATGGTATGAATACAAAACACATCTGGCTTTTGCTTTCTCTGTGCACAAGGTAGGCTATGTCAGTTTGAGCTCATACTTCTGTCATAGATCCATAAGCATAGAGGGATCCAAACTTCAAGTACTGGGGCCTGTTCTTCGTACCTCGCTAAGTAGGTTAGCCGGATTAGATTGTTGACGATTTCGCGTGATCTTGGATCGTTCGGTTCCCCGAAGCTCATCCGGGACTTGCTGTCATAGCAACAGAGCCGTAAGCGTAAACCTGCTCGGGAGCAGGTTTACTTTATGTAAACAGGATTAGATCGCGGCCACGCAGGTATGTCCGCTTCATTTATACGAAAGCAACAGCGATATTTTTCCACTGTTTCACCATAAATAAATATTATCAATGTAACTAAAGATAATGCAGCACTTGATCCTTTTATTGATGTCACACAGATACATACAGGTCATTTCCTAAAAAAGGGAAATGAACTATTAACATTCTATTACATGTATGTGATTATTACAGATGTAATTCATATTTCAGAGTAGTAATTGTAAATTACTTCGTGTAATCAAGATGAGAGACCACGGCTATAAAAGCGAAGGTGGATTTGGGAAGCCTGTCGCAGCCATGTCCTGTCCGTATACGCGAGCCACCCATTGCGGAAGGTGCAAGATTGATAAGGAGAGTCCTCAGAATTCAGCGTATATTGCGGGATAGACAGGATCCTTTAGCTCAGCCCGACAGTGTGCTCATAGAGAGATATCGATATTCCCGTGAGGGTATTATTTACTTAACCAACTTGTTGACGAGGGGGTGCAGGACCACCACCTGTCTTTTTTTCCTCTGCCCTTTTCTTGGTTGCTGTTATGAACAAACTAACAGAGTATTACAGGCCAGTATTACCTTGCCAAGAGACGCAAAGCAATCTAAGAGATAAATATTACCATTCTGTAGAATACTCCTGTATTCCACTTTTACTTGTTCCCATGTTCTTGTGGGTCCTGTTGTGGCTCTAATGTGAAAGGGGATATAATATAACATATTATAATATAATATAATGCCATATGATATTGGACAATATAGTGTCATATGATAGATCTACCCTACCGCCTACTGGTGTTGGCCAGAGGGGCCGATGGCGCGATATGGCAGCCTGGTTACAACCGTAGCTGCCTCCACCAGTGTGTGAATGTGGGAGTGAATGAATAGTGGTATCGTAAAGCGCTTTGGGTGCCTTGGAAAGCGCTATATAAATCCAATCCATTATTATTATTATTATTAAATTACCTACGAGTTTGATTTGTCAGCAACTTTCTGCCAGCCCTCTCTCCTTGCTTTTGCAGCCTTTGCAGTGTTCTCTTGCGTTTTAATTAAACTCTGAAACTCCTGAAATCCCTCACTCATGAGTTCTTGCTCTGCTGCCGGAAAATACCGAGCACGCCCCTTCGACATTTTCGCCGACCAATCAGCGGGTTGCCGATCAATGTTTCTACTATCGATGCGTAGCCCCTTTTACGACACCCAGTGATGTCACATTCCTGCGTCCAGCTGTAGTAATCGTCAACAGCAGGTGTGTTCGGGGAACCGGATTAGCGAGCTCACGGTTAGCGCGATGATTTGATCTTGGATGTGTCATTTGATCTTGGATGTAGTAAGCGACGTACGAAGAACGGGCCCCTGGTGTGTATTCAAACACATCAAAACAAACACAAGTGTTTATTTCCAAGTATAGGATTATTTGCAGTCGCCATAATGACTATATGGGTTACTTGGTCTGCAGTGAACATGCTTCCTCTGCCCCACAGGATCTGGTCATCTAGCAATTCTGTAAAGTAACAATTTCAGTATTTTTACATCAATGGTGTTGGTGTGTTTCTCATTGGCATATGGCAGTGCTACAAATCTTTGTGCGAAGTGACTGTACTCACCGATTCTCATTTCAAGATGTCCTTATGGTACTTGCTACAGTGTAGCGGCTCGAGTTGGGCTGGACCCGTTGGCCAGCTACCCTCAGGGTCATTCCACGGTTGATTACATGGTCCACTATTGTAGCTCTGATGTCATCAGCAATTCTATTTCTTACTCTTCCTACCCTTCCTCTCCCCCCCTCCTCATCTTCCTCTCCCCCCTCCTCGTCTTCCTCTTGCTCCTCCTTGTCCTTGTCGTCCTCTTCATCCTACTTCTTCACCTCCACGTCCTCTTCCTCGGCCTCCTCTACTTCTCACTCTTTCTGCTCCCTCCATTGTACTCCGCACACACAGCTTACCTGTATTATAGTGCTTAGGCTGATTGCAAAGTGAACTAATTATCTAAAAAAGTTTTCACATGTGAAAGTGTGCCAGACAGTTGGCAAATTGGTGTTAATGATAGCCATACATGTGTATACTTTTGCTAGGAGTGTGTTGGAAATTTGGTAATTGAGTGTTGTGCAGTGAATTGTGCCTACAGTTTTGCAAAGTGTGTGTTACAAAATTGCAAACTGAGTGCAAAGCAGTTTTTGTGCTTTTAGTTTTGCAAACTCAGTGAGTGGTTTTGCTATAAGTCTGAATAGTTTTAGAGATTGTGCTACAGGAATCACAGTTAGGGTTTAAGCATTCAGAAAAAACTAAGACTCGACTGTACACCGTGCTCGTGTTTTCCTCCGAAAACAATAAGTTCCGTTGGAGCAGTCTTTCAACGCCTCTCTCTGTCTCTCGCAAGAAAAGTTGACCCACACAACAAAGTAAAGCTATTTTTCGGCTACGAGCTGACAGGGACCCCGCCGTATTAGTCAGAGGTCCCTTTACTACAGTTCGGAGTCGCGGACCTTCAGTAATAGTAATAAATCACACAGCAACAGTACATTCACGTTGTTGAGTAACGTAACGGAATACGTTACAGAATACATTTTGGGGCATGTATTCTGTATTCTGTAATGGAATACATTTTAAAAGTAACCTTCCCAACACTGTGCATAATGTCACCATTTATAACACTTAGACCTAAATTACAATCAGTGATTGAAATAACATATAACTACTGTCAAAAATGGGAATGTATTGTAAGAGTAACACATGTAACATTAAATGTGTTTTTTAAAAGACCAAACAGTCACCCACTCCAAAAAAGGTTCATGCCAGACTGGTTCAAACTGGAAATATTTTTTGTATGTCCTTAAATAAGCGTCCCAGTGGTCCATCAGGGTGTCGCGAACCAAGCCAAGATGACCACTCAAGAACCATCAGGTGTTCCTCCAGCAACTTCTTAGTCTACGGACATGTCCTTTGATGGTCATCCAAGCCCTTTCGATATGCTGTGTATGACTGCCAGATTGAGGATCTACAAACCACCTGCTGTGATTTACAGTGTAATGTCTGTACCCTATGTTTGTCAAAACATTCTTGTAGGCTCTCCACTCATCACTGATAATGGCACTACCCAACTTAACATGCTGTCTGATCAGAGGAACAAGGTGGCGCCTTGATCGTTTTTCAACAAGTTTTAACACGAGCCTTCGCCTTTTGTCTTTAATTCCCATCATTCCAAATACCCATTTCTTCCTTTTCCATGCATTTCCAAAGCGTCCACGTGCATACTGAAAACAAAAAGAATAAAATTAAACAGAATATCTACAAAGAAACATTCAAAAAGATGGTTGCTTCTACTAATTTTTTTTACTTATGGTAAAGGTTTCCATGTTTAGAGGACACATTCAGATGTGCATTGATTCTAACAAACCTGTCTGAGAGTTTACCAACCTTTCGCTGATGACGGAGACAGCTTTCATCTATAACCACAAATTCTCTGTCACCACCAAGACGGTGTCCATTGTTTATTCTGTGTCTTTTAATTGCACGTATACAAACATGTCGAATGTGTCTTGCCATGCTACTTAGTGTTCTGGAGCTGCCAGCCACTTCATCATCCATCATATCTATTTGTCTGAGCCTGAGCCCTTGTGAAAATCTGTGATAGAAATTGAGGCAATTATTACTTACTGAGGCCCTAATTTTATTTCACAAGTTTCGTATTGGTGTTCAATTATGAAAGGTGCATTGCTATTAATGTCTACATCTACATATACCTGTAAATGAACTTCATCCAACTGAAAAGAGATGTTTTTGATTTCTCAAAGAAGGAGCCAGTTCTAATTGTTCTGGAAACTTTCCTATGACTTGCTCTTTTGCAGCACCTGAGAACATACCAATGAGTTAAGTAAAGAAATGGACCCTTAAACAAGAGCATTAATTGAAAAGATAATCACAAAATTAAGTATGAAGAAAATAATAATGAAAAGAGGTTAATGCTCCATCTCGCATTGATAACCGAAATACTTTGTTATATTTACTACATGCACTACATTATCATGCATTATACATACCACATATATTGGTCTTTCTTCACCACGGAAATCATTTTCATCTTATGGTGACAAACAGGACATCTAAGCTTCTTTTTTAGCAGGTGTTTCTTCTGCAGCCATTTAATGAGCCTTAGTGCCTTATATTTAGTTTGTTTTCCTTCTATTCTGGCGCGCAATCTCATTCCCAGAGACATTCTGGTGGAAAAAAATGAGTAATTTATTTTATTATCACCTCGAAACACCGTAAAAATACTCTATGGGAGTCTAGTGCAAATCAGTTCAGAGTTAAAGAACTTCACATGCTATATAAAACAAGCCCTATAATCAAAAATAGTCCCACGCAAAAAAGAGGATTGTCTCACCTGTTATAATGTATCTCCGACTTTGTTATGTAGATCTAACCCGCTGGATTCATGCTAAAGAAATATGTTCTGCCGCCAAAGGGAGGGAAAACAAATTTAATTTAAACGCAGAGGAGCTTATACAACCATCCAATCACAGTTAACTTTATTAAGGAAAGCCCCTCCTCTCAGAGCGCGACAGGCAGTGGAGCGCTCTGGAAGGTCAAGCCAAAGGGGCACGAACAGACACACTGAAGGCGCTCGTTCAAGTTGCTGCGCCATGGATGGAGCAGAAGATAAAAATTTGTGTGCGTCTGCGACTTACACAGTTAGCACACGTTCGAAGAGATACAAAAAGCAGAGACTGGATGATCTAGATTGCACTAAGCCAACGATGTCAGCAGTTAGACATGAAGGTGAGTATAATGCTAGCTAGCTATCTACTGAGCCATTTGGCTGCTAGCTACAGTGGCTAACTAACATCACATAACATGTGAATAGCTCTATTACTATTGGTTATTCCAAACGATTTATGTATCTTAGTTGTATATTTTTATTTTTGTTTATGTGCATCATTCAATTTATATTAAACACCCTGGTAAGGCAGTACACATAAGAATTATTTGCCTTGTTTTAGAAATAAATTATTTTAGTATTGTAATTTAATAATTTTTTGTTCTTTAGATTCTTCTTCTAATCCTGCCCCTACTGCAACTGCCCTTCTTAACAAGGAGCGAGAGAAACTGACTTTTCTTAAGGAGAAACTGGAGTGGCAAAAGAAGAGAATTGAAGAACTGGAAGGAGAGAGAGATTTTCTCCGAAGTCAGCTATCATCCCTTACAAGTATGAAACTAGACTTGTTCCATGAACATTGTTTTTATTTTACAGTCTTCAAATAAACATTAGATAATTTATCAATCCCAGTGAAGTTCCCTTATTGTCATTGTGTTGATTAAAAGATTTTAGTCAGTTAACTTTAAGTGTTGTGCTAGTTCATTCCTAAAGAGATCTGGTTCCAAATTCAGTTCAGCCAGGTCTAACTTGATTGATTCAATTTCATAGTTCATAAGATCATAACTCCAACTTGAACTAGTAATGTAACAGCCTTACAATCAGAATCACACACACACACACACACACACGTTCTTGCTCTGCTGCCAGAAAATACCGAGCACACCCCTTCGACATTTTCGCCGACCAATCAGAGGGTTGCCGATCACTGTTTCTGCTATCGATGCGTATCCCCTTTTATGGCACCCAGTGATCGCACATTACTTCATCCAGCTGTACTAATCGTCAACAGCAGGTGTGTTCGGGGAACCGGATTAGCGAGCTCACGGTTAGCGCGATGATTTGATCTTGGATGTTTCATTTGATCTTGGATGTAGTAAGCGACGTACGAAGCACAAGGCCCAGAACTCAAAATGCAGCTTTATTGCTGACAGGTGACAAACGATAACAGAGATACAAAGCAATACAAAACTAAACTAGGAAGAGCTAATTGTAACACATACCAGACGACAAGGGGAGAATCACACACAGCATGAGGGACGACGCGACACTGACTCAGAGAAACACAGGGTTTAAATACACTGGGAAGTAACGAGGGGAATGAGACACAGAAGGAGGGCACAGCTGGGAGAAATCAGGACTGACGAGACAAGCAAAGGAGGACACATTTACATAAGACACGGACCTTCAAAGTAAAACAGGAAGGATCACACAGAGACGCGAACTTGACACAGTGGAGACAGCAACTAAGAAACACAGAGACATAAACCATAAGGCAGAGGACTCTAAGAACAGAGGGGACACAGAGGGGAACTCAAACATGCAGACACAGACTTACACAGAACAGAGGGGACACAGAGAAACATGAAGGGCAAGGGATCGAAACTAGAAACCATAGAATAAATCACACACATAAGTACAATAATACAAAAACCACAAAGAACTAAAAACGCTGGGTCAGGAGACCCAGGACCGTGACAAAAAGAGCTTGCCTGGTACATATGCTTTTATATTTTCTACCCTGTGGTGCAGAAGCACACGCACACACGTGCTAAATGTGAACAAACCTTTTTTTTGTACATTTTTGGAACATGAACAGAGCATTGATGTTCTTTATTAATGTGACCAGAAAGTCATTAAAATGTATTATGTGGTATTTGTACTTATTGACAGTTTTGGAGGCGAGAGACGTGCTGAATGAGAGCCAGGTGTCACAGGCTGGGTCTCTGACCCAGCGCTCTGAGTTCATGTTTGTATTTGTCTCATTTTGTTATGTGATTAGTTTTTGTGTCATTTCCTATCTGTCTTTAGTTTGGGCAGTTATTGTTTATTGTTCCTCTGGTTTTCTATGTTTTGGGTTCTTGTATTATTCATCACGCATTAGGTTTGTTAAGTTTGTGTTGTCATGTCTAGTTTTAGTGTTTCCTGTTTTATTCTGACAGTGTCATGTGTTCTTTGTTCATTGTATTTAGCTTTCCTCTCCTGGTCCTGTCATTAGGTTTATGTCAGTCAGGTGTTCCCCCATGTGTCTCCACTTCCCCTGATCACCTCATGTATGTATTTAAGCCCTATTTAAGTTCTACATTAGTCATAGTCTTTGCCTGTTATTTTCCACCACAGTTATAGTTATAGGTCTTAGTACCGCTTAGTGTTTTGTTTCTTAGTGTTTTGTAGTGATGGGCAGATGAAGCCCCATGAAGCACTGAAGCTTTTCATCCAATTGGTTCACCCCAACGCGAAGCTTCTTGAAGCTTCATTTGCTCTAGCAGGACACCTACTGGACGTAAAAATAATAGCTGGCATGAATTTGAAGAGTGTGGCATTTTGCACACAGCCTGTAAATGTCAACAACAAAAGGAGTGTGTAAAACATGTATATTGTAGTGATGCAGTATACTGTGTATATTTATACTGGCAGTATGGGAAATGATTATTTGGAAATGCCTAAAATGGAAATGATCATTTACTGTGAGGTGAGGTGTGGTTGGGGTGTGGACAGTAGTTGTGCTTTTGTAACGTTGAGGTATGGACAGCTACACACTGAGGCTTTGAGCCTCAGTCCTGCCTGTTCACATTTTATTCTGTAAAACCTAAATTTTCACTGCTTTTATGACCTTTTTAGTGGGGAGAACATAGCTGGGATTTAATGATTTAACAGATCTTTTGAATCCTTTGTCCTCCACAATGCTAAATGGCTGGGAGTCCTCGATCACCATGGTAACCAGGTCTTCATCTATTTGAGATTGTTCTCCTGAGGAAAGACAATAAAGATAAAGCACAAATATAAATATCACACACGTAACTTATAACAGCTGTATAATATTGTTATATCATTTAGTAACATTACTGCATCCTATATTATCATTGCATTTGATGGCTCACCTGGTCTTGCTCCATAATCGGTGTCCCCCTTATTCTCATGCAAAGCTCTGTAGTGCCTAAGCATGGATGTTGTTGTTATATCCCAGCTCCCTGGCACATAGCAAACACTTCACCTTGTACAAAAGTCAAGACAGCTCAACATAAATTGTATTGCACCATCAGTATCATGAAAATACATCTTCTGTAGAAATTTACATACCTTGTTGGGAGGAATAAGATCAAAATGTTCCCACACAGGGGAGGACATCCTCCTCTTCTTAGCTGGCTCCATTCTCTCCTGACTTTCCTCACTCTCATAAACCTCCAAACTGTCTCCAAACTCTCACTAACCGCAACTCTCCATCAAACACCCACATTTTTGAATGAAGTCTGAGGGTTTATATCGCTGTCATATCTCGCGGCAAAGTTCGAACCACTTCATGAACCAGTCACGTGGTACAGCCGGGCAGCGAGGCTTCGGACGTCATCATTTTCAGCTCCTCCCATAAATGAAGCAAGCCTCGATACGCGCTTCGCGGAAACGCCCCCTCCATTACTCGACACACGCTCCGAAGCCTCGATACAGAACGTCACATCACTAGTGTTTTGACAGTTTGCTTTGGTTTCCTGGTTTTCCCTTGCCGTTATCATTAAAGGATCACTTTTCTGTTCAAACTTACAACTCATCGTCCTCATCTGCTTTTGGGTCCTGTTTCATCACACATCGGCGCACCCCGCCGTGACACCAGGAGCCATGTGACTCTTATGTTAAGGTATGTGCTACAGAACAGAATGATGAAAAAAGCCATTGTGGAAACTCTAAGACAGTAGTTAGTACTGTTTTTTTTTTTTTTTCCCTCTTCTCCTCAGGTTGGCTTGTTTCCAGATTCTGATCCCTTAGAAAGACAGAAGACCCCGCTGTAGGAACCCCCATCTTCTTACGAACCTTTTACTTGTAAGACTTTATCCAGTTGCTCATCTTGCATCATTTGCATTAATGTGATAGGCTGCAGTCTCTGATGTTGCCCTGACAGTGACTAGGGCTGTGCCATATCATACTGTTTGTATTAATACTGTTATAAACATTCATGCCAAACATGATGTTCTTTTTGTCCAAACATGATGTTCTTTTTGTCCAAACATGATGTTCTTTTTGTCCAAACATGATGTTCTTTTTGTCCAAACATGATGTTCTTTTTGTCCAAACATGATGTTTTTTTTGTCCAAACATGATGCAGTGTTGGTTAAGTTACTTTAAATTAGTAACTCGGGTTTTACTCAGAATTCTCTTGTTAATTTGTTGCTTCCGTAACTGGATACCCAGCAAGATTACCAGTCTTCTAGCTTGCTTACTTACCACAGTGCACTATGCCACCTACCAATAGAAAGGAAAAAATAATGTGCACATTTCCACGAGAGAAATCCCACGCCTGAGTCTATCCTAGCCTGCTTTTTACATCCAACACAAAAACTACAGTCGTGGCGCTTTCGATTGTACTCGGAAATTCTGCCTTCTGAATAGGAAGATGTAGGTAACACCAGACTGCAGATGAGCTGCATACAGGGCTGGACTGGGACAAATAAATCGTCCCGGGCATTTTGCCCACCATTATAGGAAAAATCATAAAGCCTTTGAATGAAAATAAACACTGTTGTGACAGTGATGTACACTGTTCTGATGGTATATATGTATCAATCAATTGTTTGTTGTAAGACTAAGATAATTCTTTTTTTAAAAGTGAGACATTTTAAATGAGAATAAGAAAGTATTTCCTTGTGCCCCCCCTCTCCCTGTTAATGCCCTACATGGACCCCCTGGCAACACTTTGCTAGATCCGCCCCTGCACAGTTACCAGCTGTCAGCTACTTAGAAAAGGATCCTGGTGTTTTTTGTCTCTCAGAAACAGTTCATAACTTCCCTTCAACTCATTCATGTTAACTAAAAGGTAAACCTGTTTCTCCATCACAGCTCTGGTGATTCAGTGAGGACATCTTCTGGTTTCATCTTCATGTTTCCCTCTCACCACATATTCAAACCGATATCATAACCAGCAGCTTTACAGCTGTGGCTCCAGCAAACATCAGCTGATACTAGAAATTAATATTAAATAAATTCTAACAACAGCTGATCAAGCTTAAAAGTGATGCTGTTGTTTACCGCGACATCCGCTGGTTTCCTCTTTCTGGCGCAAAGTGGGAGATAAACAAACAAGAGAGAAAAGCAGTTCAGCTGATCATTGATCAGTTTCATGATTGAAGTAGAAACAGGAGAGGGAGAGGAGAGAATGAGAGAAGAAGCGGCAGCTGTGCAGCGTAAACACAGAGTAACTCCAGCTTTGTGTCTTTTTCATTGTAGCTGAAGTCCGG
Organism: Astatotilapia calliptera; assembly: GCF_964374335.1. Taxonomy (NCBI): domain Eukaryota; kingdom Metazoa; phylum Chordata; class Actinopteri; order Cichliformes; family Cichlidae; genus Astatotilapia; species Astatotilapia calliptera. The sequence goes on along the minus strand of NC_137424.1, from coordinate 46,752,948 downwards.
GACAAACTGTTCCTTTTCACCTGAATACGAAACGCGTAATATTTTTTCTGATTACGAGATGATTCCGTTTTTTACGGGACGGTTGGCAACTCTAATAATTAACCTTATGAACAAAATAAAGTTCAACATCATCATAGCACCCACCCAGCTGTATAGAAACTCCGTCATGCTAGCTAGCACGCAGTACGAAAAAGTCAGCATAACGAAAATAAACTCCACCTAAACTTGGTTCATATCTGACCCAGATGGACTGCAGGTTACAACTTCTTACCTGAAGTTCAGTTCACCTGACACTCTCGGACCAGCGGCCGCTTCGGGTCTCTCCTCTTACCTCCCTTTTCCTTCATCCACCTGCTGGCCTCCACCTCTTGCTAATGTTACTGAATCTGTGGATTCAGTAACATTAGTGAGCCTTTCTAAATCCCAGTAACGAGTAACGCGTTCCTGGTTTTGGCATAATAACTAGTTACCGTGCTCGTTACCACAATAATAACGTAGTTACTGTAACGCGTTACTTAATAACGCATTAGTCCCAACACTGACTGTATGTCAGGAGCCGGTATTTTTTGCGGTGTCACCATGGCAACAAACACAAAAAACATTTAAAATATGTGACAGACGTAATATTTTTTGTAAAAGTTAATCAAGTAGTTTCGTGATGAGTGCTCAGTCATCCTGGTAAGGAAATCCCCAAAAGCTGATTCTCTTATTTCCAAACGTTTCTCCCACTGAAAACACTAAATCCAGATGAACAGAATAAACTTTTTGGGATTAATCAAGTAGTGTTTAATGGATAAACCTAATTGCCTAATGACAACCCATTACTTTTTAAATACATATTTTTAATGCATAACCCTAAGTAAACAGCATTTGTAATTACCAATGTATTTAAAAATGTTGGGACTGTTGGGACTTATTTTGCTGGTTTGAAAAGTTTTCCCAGTTTTCAGAGGTGGACTTTCTCTTGCTTTTTATTAAGAGCACATGAGAAAAAAGGGAAACAAAATACTGTTTTGAAACTTGTGTTGAGCAACACGTCAAGATACATATGAGATATAATAAACTGTTGTAAGGTTGGGCTGCTTTACATATAAAATAATCAAATGAGATAAAAACTTAAGACAAGATGACAGAATTTAAGAACATAAGAAAACCTGAGAAATAAAAGGAAGAAACTTAGTATTGTGGATGTAAAAATCACGGTGAGTTGCTGGTCATTAAAAGGTGTTCCGAATGTACAGATCATGAGAAACTGCTTGCCCCTACATGAACTTCTATTATAGGTTGAAAGTATTGGAATCAGTGAAATCGAGCAAAATATGCAGTGTTGCACAGCACTAATGCTTACTCTATCGGATGCACAACAGCTAGACAACCCAAGACATGTCTGAGAGCCAAAGCAGTCAGCACCCCCGTGACCACAGCTAAAAAGGGACCTGTAACAAAGCGCAGTGCTTTGCAAAATATGCAAGGAAACTGTTGCCACTAGAGGTGGAAACCACGCGAGGCAAATTCACACCATTGTGCAGTGGAGATACACAAAGAAGAAATGCTAGCAGCTGGTGATGTGTGATCCAAAATTAAACAAATGACTCAGTGAAGCATCACTGGAGCGCTTGCTAGTTGCATGACATGTGAAGAGCAAACGGTGGATGGAAATTACTACTCTTGATGCTCTTCTTTCCCTGTGGGAAAGAAGAGCATCAAGCAACTGGTTAAAAAAGTCAAACTCGGCAGGCAGAAAAATGTGTTTTATTATATGAAAATATTGTGCAGCTCATAACGAGTTGCAACGTGAACCTAATTTTTAGTGTTTCTTAAACAGAGACATAAGCAGGTATTTTATAATTTCACTTAAGATTTCCAGGGAAAATACAGCCTAGGCTACTTTTGTGCTTACATTTGACTTTGCTGTGTATCTACTTTTGCACTACAATGCTGAAGCTTCTGGCACCTTGTGGCAGTCGATTCACATTTTGAATTAGGCAGTCTATCATCAATGGCACAACCTCATTGGGAAAGAAGAATGAAAAATGCCCTTTCATTTTTGTTGCACTAATAAATACTGCTGCCTGCCAGCTGCAATCACTGGTAAAATGTACAGTTTTTTATCTTTATTGTCAGAAATATCACTAATGCAGAGTTTCTTGAAAAATTATTGTAATATAACGTCAAGGCTATATTGCCTAACAGCAACTGTATAGACATTTTCAGAAGGCAGCTAGCAACACACACACTAATCAGGAGTGCATCTGAAGTCACAGTGGACCCCCCGATTTCTTTTTTTCCGTTCAATCCGCTCGCTCTCCTTTTCCCGTTTGTCTCTTTGCTGTGTTGAAGCAAGATCAGGCCCCAGGATAAGCGGCACATTTTTGGCTCAAGTTGAAATATTTAAAAGACTGATGTGTAAATTGTGTCTCAACATTACCTTTCCACCATTTGTCTGCATAAACACACTGTCTCAATTTAGAAAGTACTTGACCTAGTTTCCTTTCTTTGTTTTCAGTGTTGTCAGTGAGAGGGGTCTTCATAAGAGACTTCTTTTTACAATGTGGAACTCCAACTCCAAAACAAGGTAACTGCTGGGAAAGTTAACGAAGGTGATGTTGCTGACGATAACGTGACAGTAAAAATTATAATGGTTTTATATAATAATGCCTTTTTTATACTTGTGTTGAAATGTTGCACATTGGTGTTTCTACATCTTTGCAAAGGCACAACACTTCATGTATTATTTTATAATTAATGCTGCTGCCTGCAGTGTGTGTAGTGTTTTTCGTATCTGAGTCTGGCAGAGGGAATGTGTTACTCTCGCCTGCCTGCAGACTTAAGCTGAAACAGTGTCATTGCTGGGGATGGAGGACACATGGTTGAGTGAGTCACAAATTTCGTTGTGCAATGTTGTATTGAGAGAAAAGAAGAAAAGTCTTTCTGTTATTTTGGAAATGCTGAAGAAAACACTTCATGGCTCCTTCAAGCCTCTGCTGAAGAAAACAGTAAAAATCTTCACGCCAATCTTCACAATATTTTCCTTAAATGTCCTGTTTTCTGCATTAAAAACAAAACAAAAAACAGCCCAATATATATTTAGCAAGTATTCCAAAAGATGCAGTTGTTTTATATGCAAGGGGCAGACTTACATTAGTGGTCAAGTTCAGATCATGGAATGATTATAAAGATAAAGACCTTTTGGGAACAGTTTCTGGGACACAGATTAAGAGCGATTTTCGCATCTTTGGTAAGCAATTAAGCCTCATTCACGCCAAATGTCTATATGGTATGAGGCCGGATCAAATCTCTGCCTGATTGCTTTGGTATCTTTTTTATCTTTTAGTTATTTCTTGGATTCCAAGTGTAATTTTCCTCAACCGGTAGGCACTAAGCCCTCCTTCTGGCCAGGTATATCCATTAAGTTAAAGATTAGATGTTCTGATTTTCATTGTGCAGAACAGAGCCCGGGTTTTGAAGATTTACTTGCGTTTAGCAGGCTTTGTTAACACATGTAAACAGAAAGACATCTCATACAGAGCTGTGGATTCTTCAGATGCTCTGTAAAGCAAGGACAGTGTTACAGTCCCCTGTAATAACCCAGGGCAGCATCTGTTCAGTGAATGCAGTCTGTCACTTCAGATGAACAACAATCATCTGACCGTTTTCTACAGTAGTTCAAGGAGGCCGATCTGTTGAGTCCAGTCTCATGCACTCAAGGGTATTTTATGTATTTATTTCATTCAAAGTAATATTCATTTTTTTGCACATTAAAAAGATTGGTTTGGATCTTGTCAGTGCATCTGCAGACATGGTTCTGGTTGTTGTTAGCAATCATATGTATGGCTTCCACCTGCCTCTCATGTGTGATATAAACATACACAAAACGATACAAGGGACAGACAGAAATTGAGACAAGTGCTTGAATCACTCTTGATTTGGACTGTTTGTGCATGTACATATTATAATCCTGCTTCTTTATTTTCTCTGTTCAAATCATTCTATTGTATCTAAAGAAAGTCTACATTGTACCAAATCTGTCTCGGGTGGCCTGCTGCCAGCACAGCAGAAATGTTTATTCGCAGCTGTGGCATGCTCTAAGCTTCACAGTGTTTCATCAGTGCTTGACTGTATAATTTTGAAAACAAAACAGAAGAAAAGAGATAAAAAATACTGTAACAAAGACTCCTTTGGATGTGCTATAACCATTATGCATCTTTTATTTTCTTAAGTAATTTGTTTTGCAGAGTTAGTTGTGATGAATCTACAAAGTACCAATTTCTCATTATGACAGGTGGCTGGCAATACAATATTGTGTATATTGGGTGTTGATGTGAAAAGACCATCGCTCTCTCCTTTAGCACCAAGTCTTTAGCACTCATTTCAAAGGGATTTGTGACAACAATAAAAACCCACTTATATACCGTACATTTACATTATTAAATGTCCAACAAACAAAACAGCTTAGTACTCTTGTTTAACATCTATCACGAGATACAGATTGGAAAACAATTTCCAGTGATGCATTTGGTGCACTAATGAATATTTAAATATGTTTATCATAATAAAGGAAGGTGCCACAACTAGAGTGGTGAAGCAATTTCATCTGTTCTATACCATTTTGCATGCACCCTAATAGACTTTAGAGGAATATCTCTTACATGGTGAAGCATGTGCTTACACTGAGTCTCCATTCAGACACTTTTAGAAGCATTGTCTCTTATCAAGGTGTCTCAAATCAAAGATCACGATAAGTGTAAGCAATCACAATTACATCACTGAAACAACATTGGAACAATTACAACATTTTCTGATGTCACAAACTACAAAACTCTTCTTTACCAAAGGCAACCGTTTAACATACATAAAGACCTCATCTCATTTATCTGTATTTGTTTTTCTATTGTTTTCTCTTGTTCTTAATTATTTGTAAAGCACTTTGGTCAACTTTATTTCTTTTAAATAAATGTGCTATAGATCTAAATTTGATGTTGATATTGATAAAGACCAAATAACGATACAGCTCATATAATGTGGTAAAAAATAATATGCCAGTGTTAGTTAAGTATCTTTCAGTGGCAGAAACCATGAAACCAACATCGCTCACCACGTGTCTTCCTCCAAATGGTTTAAAAGTGGTCAGTGTTTTTTTTTTTTTCTTTCTTTGTTAAATACTCACAATGGTAACCACTGAAGATCAGAGGTGTACGTCATGTCCTGTTTGTTTTTCGACAGTATTCAGCTATGCAATACTGTGCAAAAGTCTTGAGTCACCCTTCATTTCTTTGTAGTTTGCTAGGGATAAGGGAAATAGGAGCAGTGAGTTACTGACAGATATGCAAACATACATTAAATACTTGAAACCACTTTGAGTGAAAAAGAGAAGATTTTGAATTCAAAGCAATGATCCTGATAGCCTGATTTTATATTGTCTTCAGAAAGAATCACTCGGTGTGTTTTGCTTGTTTCTCTCCCATTAGAAAATAATTTTAATGGACTTTAATGTTCTGTAGGTCTGCTTTTTTTTAACTGTTTCTTTTATTTGTAATATATATTATAAAGTCTTTCTGAGAAGCACTTTGTAACTTTGCTAATAAAAATGTGATTTAAATAAAGTGTGTTGTTGTGTGTCAGACTGAGAGTACATGTTACAGCTGTTCAGTGTTGTGAATCCACTGAAAGAGAGCTTTTATTTAAAGACACTCATTGTCATTTCAAACAGCTTCAAACCCTCCAACATGAACTAAAGTTATCAACATAATGAGAAGTAACAACTGCTCTGACGTTATGCTCAGCAGCCTTTTTACTAACTTAATTGAATCACAGGTGGAGGTGATTCTGTGTGGAGTTTGCATCTGTGTGTGTTTCCTCCATGAACTCCAGCTTCCTCCCAGTGTCCACTGTCCCTCTGTGACCCTAAACTGGAGACATTGTTACAGAAATGGATAAATGTGTTTCATGTTTTTCTGTGACTTGTGCTACTTTTGCAGTCTTCATGTGGTCCTCTTACATTTCATCGCAGCACTTCCATCATGTGTCACTGTTCACACTGTTTGGTCACATCAGCAGCAACAAACTCATCTGAAGAGTGTTTTATCAGAGCAGTTGCACACCAGAGCAGGTTTGTTTTCTGTAGGTGATGTTTGTGTCTTTTATGATGCTTACAGTTTAATGTGCATCAAATAATTGTGGTGCTTTTAAAAATGCAACATTTTCTACGAAATAATATCACACAACACTTCTTTGTTCCTCTAAGTAAACTGTGATGCTTACATGTGTATTAAAATGTCATTTCTAACTGCAATATGTTGTTTATTAATCATCTGAAAATGACTCATGATTTGTATCTGAGCCCCAGAAAAGTGGAGAGAAGAGAAAAATGTTTTGTTCAGTAAATAACTTGACAACTACATGCTGTAATGGTCAAATATAAATATAAAGTATTTCCTTAGTTGAAGGCATAAAAAGTGTCAGGTTGATAGGTTTGTAGCATAAACCTATTCGCTGGAATGGTCAAGACAATTCAACCACACAGCGAAAAGCATTGAACACCAAGCAGGCAAAGTTCTTTATGTTTCTCGTGCACGGGAGAGAACTGGACAAACGCCGTTACTTTGCTTGACCCCAGTCGCTCTCGTCCGCTCCCCCCGTAATACTGCTCTGTATTGAGGTTACATGAGTATGCATAGGTTCATTAACATATGACGTATGCATACAAACAAAGAGCACCTTGTCTGTGCGTTGTGTAAGTATGTGTGTGGTGGTGGGGGGGTGTCAAGATGTGACCCCATAAACGACTTCCCTAAACCTGCTGGTCTGGAAGTCCAGAGTCTATTAAGAGTCTATTAAGAGTCTATTAAGTGAAGGAGGACAGAGTGTCACATTTTGACAGAGTATCAGTGAATCCTTACAGAATGGTTATGATTGGACTGTGTGAGCACCAACATCACTGTGCAGTTTGTTTGTACCTCTTCACAGCAGTTTGATTGATCAAGAGAAAGCATCGACCCCTCTGTGACATTAAAAGGTGGCCATGAGCATAAAATGAAGGCGAGTGTGTCTGTGAGAAATTCAGGGCTCACAAATGAACATTAATATGGCAACTTTTTCTTAAAATGGTGTAATAACAAGAATGGCCAGTAGGAGGCAGTGGGTTGATCATTACTGGAGCCTCTGTGTTTCCTTCCCATTAACTATTTTGAACTGAGCTCAGCAGCTACAAACTACAGTCAGCTGTCCACCTCAAACATATCAGCTCGTTTCTTGTTCAGAAGTTTACACAAAATTAAATCATATCCCATCATGCATCTGTGGTTATTTGCTGAATATGCTCAGTGCTCTTGAACCCACAGTGCCTGTCATGTGTTGTGTGGATATATATAACACTATGTGCAGAAATTTTGCATTTTGCTAACTGTATGTGAAATAAATTGATTTCAGTGAGTTCTCACCTCAACACCTAGTTATTATCACAGGATGGAGGCCCTAAACCACACACTCACACACCATTAATATTCAGTGTCATGTTTGCTGTTCTGAGATCAGCTGACAACATGCAAACATGGAAAACCTGAAGCAACAGAACAGGATCAATGAGCAGCTGTGACATCGACTGAGTCAGAAACAACATGAACTCAGAGATTTGTTGTTTGTGGATTTATATTAATTATCCTCGTTCTGTTGTTGTGTGGCTAAAGGGTGAAACGTTTCTTGATAATTGGCTGAAAGTGATTCATAATTTCTAATATTGTGACACAACATGTGTGATATTATCTTATGTTGTGTTGAGACTTTTTCTTGTGGACAAATCTTTTTTTAATGGAAAAATAAACACCACACTTAATTCTTTTGCTCTTTCATATTCTGCTGATAACCACCTGACCTTCCTGATCCCCGCCCCTCTGCTTCCTCCTCCTAATCTGCTGGTTAACTTGGTGGTTTGGACACCATACATTGTCTTTGTTTTTGCCTCCAGGTGGAGAAAAATGTAGATTTTTTTTGATAAATGCAAAACTTTTGCGTGACCTGAAAATATATACAGTGATCTGTTTTATTTAAGAAGCAATGAGCAGTAAAAATACAAGATTAAACCATATATAAGACAATACAGAATAACATCTTTGTTCCTCTGAACAGACTGTGATGCCTACGTGTGTAAAGACTGTTGTTGGTTAAGTCTTTTCTCCAACAGGTTTATTTTTATCTGCTGAAAGTCAGATACTCTTATAAGAGGAAATGCAGCCTGTGGTTTGTTTCTTTAAAGTCAACACAGCAGAGTGGAAATGTGCAGATATGACAATGTGTGAAAGCAGGTTAAAAGTAGCTTTATTGTGGTGATGACACATGCTGGACTAAAGAATAAATAAAGCATGTGGGCATCAAGAGAAACGGTGAAAAGCTTGTTTCTCACGCTCATGTCTTTAAGAGTCTCTGCATGGACGTGCTGTAAATGTTCATTTATCTCTGAAATAAATAAAATCATCCATCACTCTCTCTGTCCACAACATCATATACAGACATGTTTTTCTTCTTACTGCAACTTCCAAACAGGCCAGTTCCTCACAGTATAACACAAAACTCCAAAGTATAATCACTGCTTTGTAACCAGCAGAGGAGCCAGTAAATCATCTAAACCTACTGATACTAATGTGTCTGTTTGGCTGCTGTTACAGAAATGGTTCCTACACCTGTGATGATGACGTCAGTGTCTCCAAACTGTCTGCTGGACTCTGCAGCATCACAGAGTCCACACGTTTTTAGATATTGTTAGTTTTCATATCTTGAAGCATTACAATATTAAAATATTGATAAGTACTGAAACTTCTGCACTTAACTTTTACATATAACCTGAAAATAAGCTAAAAACAGGAAGTTACATTTTAATGTATTTTATCTTTCTAAAAGAAAAGTGGTGGGATGAAAAAACACACCTGCTGTTAAAGAATCTAAAACACTTGGATATGAACATGTTGGTGAGTGTGTGTAGATGATACTGCAACAAACCTTAATCATAACCTTTGCAAGAAAGTGTTTGAAAGAATGAAGGATGGTGACTGAGTTTTCATGCTTTTACTATGATTAATACAACAGCCTGAGTGACAAACTGAGACACACTACATGCTCATGTGGAGGGACTAGCCAATCACAACGTATTCACTGTTTTGTCCTTTTGGACTCACTGTGGGTGGAGCCTATAGTAGCTGTCATAGTGTGAAAGATAACCTAGACAGGTTATAGAGAGACAGACAACCATTCATGTTCACATTCACACCTGCAGGCAACAACCTGAATCACCAGTTAACATAATAATATATGACTTTGGACTGTGGGAGGAAGCCAGAGTACCTGGAGAGAACCCAGACAGACAACCATAGTGGGAGTTGTCCCTTATGAGGGTCATGAATCTCATGTCATGACACACATAATTAATAATGTGTGTCATGACATGAGACAAGGTGTGAAAAGTGGGTCATTGTGCTGCGTTCCAGATACCTCCAAACTTGGATGTTGGAAATCGGGCGTGGCATCACTCCCGAGTTGCAGAAAAAGACAGGAAACACAGGATTTGTGTTGGTTCTTGGCAAGTTAGAGCAATGCAGGTATGATAGTAGTGCAGTATGATGCTTGTTGTTGTGACTAATCAGTGTTCAAACATAATCATGGCTCATTCAAGGAGTTAAAAATACACAACAGTGTAAAGTTTTTTGTCAGGTGGCCGGTGCGTGGTGTAAGAGTAAGAGCAGATGTTCGAGACAGGAATGAACAAAAACTGAGACGTTTACTTTAGGTTGGACCAACAATATAAATGAAGAACGCAAGGAAACTAGGACGATGTTAACAGCAAACTAAACTGGACAGAATTAACACTAGACACAGTGAACATGAAACTTAAACGTCACCAACATGAATGACATGAATACCTGAGACATGACTCGTGATGAACAGAAACATGGCCCATGGTGAAAAGATGACCTGCCAATGAACGAATGAAAACTCACATCACACAAGGGTGACGAGGGAAGTGGAAACACAGCTGGAAGCAAAACTAAACACAGAACGTGATACTGTCAAAATAAAACAGGAAACATGCAGACTAAGAAACACAGACCTGAGACTCAGACCAGGGAAGAAACAGACATGGAAGCAGAAACGGGAGATGAAGAAAAAATTACATAACTGGATGCAGTGCGAGGGACACAGAGATCTTCTGTGTTATTTAGTGCGTTTATGAAGTGTAGAGGTCCAACACCTCGCTGCATATGTCATGACAACACACTGCACAAATCACATAAACGTCTCTGAGAATAAAACATAATTATGAGCTGGTAAAATATGTCACCTGACCTGAAACAACAGAAGGTAAGAAGCAAACACAAGAAGCAAGCCTGCATGTTTGCAGTGGACAGGAAATGTGAACACGTCACACAACTGCTGTGGTCAAAGCTACAGGAGCTGTTTGAGGTTTGTATAAAAGGAAAGGAAGCACAGAGAGGCCACAGTCAGAAGAAACACTCTGGTCTTATCTGTATTAAATGCAGCTTCTCTTGTTATTATTGATGTAAAGTCAAAGTGTTTGAGATCAGCTGAGGATCAGAGTGCAGCAGGGCTGGATGTGAGGATGGGGCACTCTTTGCTCTGCATGACGGGGTTATTGTGTAAGTACATTTGTGACATTGTTTGAATGGCACTGATTAATGAAAGTGTTTCTCATGTGTGAGAATTAGAGTGTATCACTGGTTTGAAGTGTTTATCTGAGAGTTTGAACAAAGCATGTTTGTGATGTTTATGATAGTTACAGACAAATGTTGGCTGGTTCCTTGGTTCAGTTTAGTCTGGAGTATCATGTTGGATACATCGCTGCTTGTTGCACTTGACTCATTGTCATTGTCTTTAAGGTCATATATTAATACATTTTAAATTAAACTTTTATAACATTTTTTATAACTATAAGTTTAAAAATGTTTTCTCATGTGTCAAACACACTTTTTATGCACAGAGACAGAAAAATGCTCTTAAACTCTTAAAACTAATGTCCTAATTTAGTTTGTTTTGTTTGATTTTCTGTCAGTTTGATCCTAATGATGTTTGATCTTTACTTCATTACTCTCTTCTACGTTAATGCTGATGCTGAGACATGGTTATTTTTCTCTCCTCTTTGATGCTCAATAAATAATTAGACTTTTATTTTTACTTTTTAATGCTAAGAAAAGACAATCAGATTTTAGAAATTCAAACATCTGCAGTGAAATGTCAGAGATAGAAAATATCAGAGTAGTGTTATTATCATAGAGACTAGAGTCTAGAGTAGGGTTAGATATCTACACTGTGTTGTTAATCATTACTAAAACAGAATGAAGATACTCATTTGCATCAATGTTGATATCCATAGTGTTGTCTTGGCTTCCTGAGGCACAATTTGATGCATAAAGGAGCCATCGCACGCCAGATTTACGCTCTCGCATGTGTGCATTGTTGACCTTTGAAGTGTTTTTTGTGCTTCTTCCTTTCCTGCTGTATTTCGCTACACTTGCCAACCAATGAACATTCAGCAGACGCTGACATCATCAACTTCAAACAGCGTGCAGTCAGGACCTTAGAGGATGCATGAAAGCATGTGTTGGGTGGGTGAAAGTCCCTCCCCCTCTTTGTCCCAATGAAAAGTCTACACAGTCGACACATTTGCAGGACTCTGCTCTCGAAGCTGAATCCTGCTTCTGTGAATCAGCTGAGCTTTGATAGTTTGGAGGGACACATAGTGCCACCTGCTGCAGAGATATTATTAAATAGTGACTAAAAATCTTTAAATAATATCAAACTTAAAACATTAAAATGTAACACTGTTGTAAAAAAGGACAAGATATGAATGCTGTAGAGACTCATTAATCTGATGATGTAGCACACAGAGCAGTAAATTAAACATTTTTATTCCCGTTAACTATTTTATCATTGAGTCCAGTCTCAGTGCTGCTGTTGATTTCTGAGGCTCTGAAACTTTAGACTGGATCCATTTAAAATAAAATAATTGTTTTTCACACTTAAAACAAGTCTTGGACTTTTGTTTTCCTTATTTCCTCTTTAACCCTCAGTCAGCTCACATATGTGTAATGAAACTTAATGTCTGTCTGTTATTGGTCAGTTTAGTCTGTGTGTTAAAGGCCTTTTCATAAAAATCTGACAATCATGATCACACCTTGTTAAGCTGCTATTTCTGTGTAAAAGGAAGGAAGCAGAGAGAAGTTTAAAACCTCTTTGTTTCCTTCACAGCTCTTTGGTATCTGCTGTGCTGCTGCTTCACTCTCTCTCTTTACAGAAAGTTGTAGAAGTTTTCAGACGTGTCACTGCTGGATGTGAGGATGGGAGCCACTTTGCTCTGTGAGCTGGGCCTATTCTGTGAGTACATCACTGACTCCTATTGTTTGATTCATACTGATCCATAAACATGTTTTAGTAAGAAGAACAGAGCATCAGTCATTTGACCATTTCAGGTCATGTGATCAGAGGACTCATGTTTGTTACCAACGTGGTTGTTTGTAGACTGGATTAGATTTTAGTGCACTGACTCAGATCAGAGTGGAGCTGGTTTAGTTTATCTAAGAAAGGTTTGTTTCTCCATCAGTGATAATTTGATGCTTTTGACATCCTAATATAAAATGTAACCAATCATAGTAGACACTGATTAAACATATAACAGCAGTGATTAAAGCCAGTGCTAGATTTAAATAGCCTTTTAATGCAGACTAACAGTAAACTGCTTCCTTAGTCAAGGTATAAAAGAGTACTACACTGATCCTACTCCTTACTAAATGAAACTTGCGTCCTAAAGGAAGATTAGAGCTCGTCCAGCCATAAATAGAGATCTTTTTTTAAACTCCCAGTAGGCAGGTTTAACTTCAGCTTAATGGTGTTTGCTGTTGAAGACATGTAAATTATTTCCACTTTATATTATATATCACCTTCTAGAGAAATTCTTGTTGAGAGAAGTGACCTATTACAATTTGTCAATGACATCAATTTTTGAGATGTCATTGATCTCAAAAATACATTTTGAGATAAGTACTGAAAAGTCAAATACATAAAGGAAATACTGGGGAGATCATTTCCCTGTTGGAAGCCAGTCGTTCATCTGTTGCCCAAAGAGGATGGACTGTACCGTTTTTAGGACACTAATGTTTTGTTATCACCATGTTTGTTTGTAGACTGGATTCTATTTTAGTGCACTGACTCAGATCATAGTAGATGTAAATCTCCAAGTGTTTTAAGGAGCTTGGTAAGAAAGCGACTGCACTTTAAACCCTAGTGGGATTGTCAATTAAGAAGGTCATTAACTCACTAATGATCAAGAAATGAGACACATCATTACCAACAGTGTTTTATTTATGTTACATTTCAAATCTAACATCAACAAAACACTCACATGATTTGAGTGTCTTTAGTTTGATAATGTCTGAAGTTTCTGTCTTTATTGTAGTGCTCTGTATGCTCGTCTGCAGTGGACACGCTCAAGGTGACTGAACAGTTTTCACTTTTTCTATTTCTTCCTTTTTATTTAGCAAAGATTATTCTCAACCTGTATGACTCTACATAAATAAAGTATTAATAATCAATCAACATTCTGCCTTGAGCATAAAGTGTTTCAGATTGTCTGTTGTCTGATTGTTTGTGTTGGATTCTAGATGCTGTGCTAACTATTGAACCCAGCTCGTCCAGTTTTTTCATTGGAGAGTTTGTTACCTTCAAGTGTGACATGAATGAAGGAAGAGACACTGACTGGTATTACGAAATCAAGAAGGATGGTCGAGAGTATGTCCCCTACAGTGAATACAAAGTCTACACATTCAAAATTAGCTCTGCAGATCAAAGTGGTGAATATCAGTGCTCTGGTAGCTGGAAGGAGTCACATTATACAAAGAACAGTAATACTGTCTTTATAACTGTATTAGGTAAGTCCTCAGTGATTACAGTTTTTTACAGACGCTAGGACACATTTCTCAATACTTAGGTCACGTTTGCAAAACTCCTCACACAGTGAGCACAACAGAAGTCTATGTGGGCTAAACTGAGGATCAGTTATCATTGTTTTGGCACAAAATGCATTCAATGACTACATCTCTCAAATTTCATGAATCATCTTCTCACTCAGACACAACAACTGCCAAAAATATTTGTACGTACAGGACATTTTGCATGTGCTTACATACTGTTTTCAAAACTGTTAAACTTATGGCCAAAACAATAACACAATGCAAAACTTGAAAAGACAGCAAAATTCAACAACAATATTTTATTGAAACATATTTTAAATCTAAAAATGCAGTTTAACCAGCCACAGCTTATTCTCATTGTAGATGAACATCTACACAGGTGTTACTCCTTCAATTTTTCAACTCCTTCAATTCTGGCATGCCAGAAGATTCTTTCCTAGGTGTGTTGCCCTAGATGACATAAGATGTGATGTGGATGAGAACATGTGGCCAAATGGAGAAGACCGAGTAGATTAGCATTACTATTGTATGTGTATCAGTGGATGGTGTGTATACAAATTCTTGTACTTTGGGATTACTTAGTGCAAAAAAATAAAAAATACATAAACAAATATTACAGTTTTTTCTGAATGCTCAAACCCTAACTGTGATTCCTGTAGCACAATCTCTAAAACTATTCAGACTTATAGCAAAACCACTCACTGAGTTTGCAAAACTAAAAGCACAAAAACTGCTTTGCACTCAGTTTGCAATTTTGTAACACACACTTTGCAAAACTGTAGGCACAATTCACTGCACAACACTCAATTACCAAATTTCCAACACACTCCTAGCAAAAGTATACACATGTATGGCTATCATTACAGTTTTTTCTGATTGCTTAAGCACATTTTTTGTAACTATTGGCTAATTTTGCAAAACTCTTCACACAAATAAGAAAACCTGTCACCCAATAATCAAAACATTGTAGTTCTCTTGCAAAAGCAAACACAGCTAGATTAACTCTTCACACCTTCGTAAAAATGGTGTTTCCGTAACAACCAGTACACACAAGCCATCATCTACTAAGCACACAATGCGCCAACTGCACACTGATGGTATGAATACAAAACACATCTGGCTTTTGCTTTCTCTGTGCACAAGGTAGGCTATGTCAGTTTGAGCTCATACTTCTGTCATAGATCCATAAGCATAGAGGGATCCAAACTTCAAGTACTGGTGTGTATTCAAACACATCAAAACAAACACAAGTGTTTATTTCCAAGTATAGGATTATTTGCAGTCGCCATAATGACTATATGGGTTACTTGGTCTGCAGTGAACATGCTTCCTCTGCCCCACAGGATCTGGTCATCTAGCAATTCTGTAAAGTAACAATTTCAGTATTTTTACATCAATGGTGTTGGTGTGTTTCTCATTGGCATATGGCAGTGCTACAAATCTTTGTGCGAAGTGACTGTACTCACCGATTCTCATTTCAAGATGTCCTTATGGTACTTGCTACAGTGTAGCGGCTCGAGTTAGGCTGGACCCGTTGGCCAGCTACCCTCAGGGTCATTCCACGGTTGATTACATGGTCCACTATTGTAGCTCTGATGTCATCAGCAATTCTATTTCTTACTCTTCCTACCCTTCCTCTCCCCCCTCCTCATCTTCCTCTCCCCCCTCTTCGTCTTCCTCTTGCTCCTCCTTGTCCTTGTCGTCCTCTTCATCCTACTTCTTCACCTCCATGTCCTCTTCCTCGGCCTCCTCTACTTCTCACTCTTTCTGCTCCCTCCATTGTACTCCGCACACACAGCTTACCTGTATTATAGTGCTTAGGCTGATTGCAAAGTGAACTAATTATCTAAAGAAGTTTTCACATGTGAAAGTGTGCCAGACAGTTGGCAAATTAGTGTTACAGTTTTTTCTGAATGCTTAAACCCTAACTGTGATTCCTGTAGCACAATCTCTAAAACTATTCAGACTTATAGCAAAACCACTCACTGAGTTTGCAAAACTAAAAGCACAAAAACTGCTTTGCACTCAGTTTGCAATTTTGTAACACACACTTTGCAAAACTGTAGGCACAATTCACTGCACAACACTCAATTACCAAATTTCCAACACACTCCTAGCAAAAGTATACACATGTATGGCTATCATTAACACTAATTTGCCAACTGTCTGGCACACTTTCACATGTGAAAACTTTTTTAGATAATTAGTTCACTTTGCAATCAGCCTAAGCACTACAATACAGGTAAGCTGTGTGTGCGGAGTACAATGGAGGGAGCAGAAAGAGTGAGAAGTAGAGGACGCAGAGGAAGAGGACGTGGAGGTGAAGAAGTAGGACGAAGAGGACGACAAGGACAAGGAGGAGCAAGAGGAAGACGAGGAGGGGGGAGAGGAAGATGAGGAGGGGGGAGAGGAAGGGTAGGAAGAGTAAGAAATAGAATTGCTGATGACATCAGAGCTACAATAGTGGACCATGTAATCAACCGTGGAATGACCCTGAGGGTAGCTGGCCAACGGGTCCAGCCTAACTCGAGCCGCTACACTGTAGCAAGTACCATAAGGACATCTTGAAATGAGAATCGGTTAGTACAGTCACTTCGCACAAAGATTTGTAGCACTGCCATATGCCAATGAGAAACACACCAATACCATTGATGTAAAATTACTGAAATTGTTACTTTACAGAATTGCTAGATGACCAGATGCTGGGGGCAGAGGAAGCATGTTCACTGCAGACCAAGTAACCCATATAGTCATTATGGCGATTGCAAATAATCCTATACTTGGAAATAAACACTTGTGTTTGTTTTGATGTGTTTGAATAAACACCAGTACTTGAAGTTTGGATCCCTCTATGCTTATGGATCTATGACAGAAGTATGAGCTCAAACTGACATAGCCTACCTTGTGCACAGAGACAGCAAAAGCCAGATGTGTTTTGTATTCATACCATCAGTGTGCAGTTGGCGCATTGTGTGCTTAGTAGATGATGGCTTGTGTGTACTGTTTGATACGGAAACACCATTTTTACGAAGGTGTGAAGAGTTAACCTAGCTGTGTTCGCGTTTGCAAGAGAACTACAATGTTTTGATTATTGGGTGACAGGTTTTCTTATTTGTGTGAAGAGTTTTGCAAAATTAGCCAATAGTTACAAAAAATGTGCTTAAGCAATCAGAAAAAACTGTAATAGCTTACTTACAACTGGGCTCGTCAGGCTCTCTTCTTGGCTGAAGTGGTTATTATTATATTTAAATGCTTCCAGCTCCCGTTTTTCCTCGATGACCACTCGTACCTTTCCACTCCCCTTTTTCTCCCTCCTCGCGCTCACAGACCCATAACGTGTATGGCAGTCCATTCTCCCTGCAGCACGGACTACACTGCCCATGATGCTACATTCTTTAGAGCTATGCTTGTAGCATTCTGCCTGTTAGCTTAGCACAACAACAACAACAACGAAAAGGCGCTCTCTCACCCAGGAAACACACAGTCGCAGAGAGAGAGAGAGAGAGAGAGAGAGAGAGAGCGTCACCCTGTAACCATGGCAACCGTAACGCTGCCGCCTGGAACAACAGAACGTAGCTGTCGAACAAAACCCAAACAGTCCTGACCCGCGACAAAATGAAACAGGAAAGTACCGCAGTGTAATCCATTTATTTCAACAAAGTAACTGTATTCTGAATACCACCTTTTTAAACGGTAACTGTAACGGAATACATTTACTCATATTTTGTATTTTAAATACGTAACGGCGGTACATGTATTCCGTTACTCCCCAACACTGATTATACATTTAAGACTCACTTTTGGCAATTAAATGTTTATTAGTGATTAATAAAGGGTGTTATGCTTTACACTTTACAATAAGGCTCCCATTTGGCATTTATAAATGTTTATTTGTCATTAATAAATGGTTTTATGCTTTACACTTTACAATAAGGCTCCCATTTGGCATTTATAAATGTTTATTTGTCATTAATAAATGGTTGTATGCTTTACACTTTACAATAAGTCTCCCATTTGGCATTTATAAATGTTTATTTGTCATTAATAAATGGTGTTATGCTTTACACTTTACAATAACGCTCCCATTTGGCATTTATAAATGTTTATTTGTCATTAATAAATGGTTTTATGCTTTACACTTTACAATAAGGCTCCCATTTGGCATTTATAAATATTTATTAGTCATTAATAAATGGTTTTATGCTTTACACTTTACAATAAGGCTCCCATGTGGCATTTATAAATATTTATTATTCATTAAAAAATGGTGTTATGCTTTACACTTTACAATAAGTCTCCCATGTGGTATTTATAAATATTTATTATTCATTAATAAATTGTTTTATGCTTTACACTTTACAACAAAGCTCCGATTAATAGTTGTGGATATTTATAATACATTTATGAAGTAAGTAAGTAAGTAAGTAAGTAAGTAAAATTTATTTATATAGCGCTTTTCACAGATAAAAATCACAAAGTGCTTTACAACACAGAAAATGGGAATATAAAACAATATAACAGTAAATAAAACATTGTAAAACAATAAAACTATAAAAACAGCATAAGAAGAAATTAATCAAATGCTTTTCTAAATAAAAATGTCTTCAGCTGTTTCTTAAAACAATCAATGGAGTCCGTGCAGCGAAGAGACAGTGGGAGAGAATTCCACAACCGTGGTGCCACAGTCTGAAAGGCCCGATCACCAGGAGTTTTAAAACGAGTGCGTGGTACCACCAACAGTCTCTGATCTAATGACCTTAAAGCCCGAGAAGATGTATGTGATTTCAGCAGGTCAGATAAATATTGAGGAGCCTGACCATGCAGGGCCCTAAAGGTTAGAACTAAAATTTTAAACTGAAACCTAAAATTTACAGGCAACCAGTGAAGGGAGGCCAAGACTGGAGTGATATGCGATCTTCTCTTGGTGGCTGTTAAGAGACGTGCTGCAGCATTCTGCACAGTCTGAAGACGATTTAAGGCTGATTTGTTAAAACAAGTAAAAAGGCCATTACAATAGTCTAAACTAGAAGAAATAAAAGCATGAATAATCATCTCAAGTTCAAGCTTTGATACCATTAGTCTGAGTTTAGAAATATTCCGTAAATGATAAAAACAGTTTCGGACTAGCTGCTTAGAATGCTGCTCGAGCGACATCGAGCTGTCAAATAAGACACCGAGATTTCTAAGGCTTGATTTTACATAAGGGTCTAAGAAGCTGATATGCTGTCTAATTTCTGGGACCATATGGTCTGGAGCAATAATTAGAGTTTCTGTTTTATCAGAGTAAGTACAATTTTATATGATAAAAAATATGTTTACAAATGCTGATTGTGCTTACAGGATAGTAACTTAGTCTGAAATGTTTAATATAGCAACTCTAGATTAAATATATAGATGAACACAAATTATCTCACTATTTGGCAAGAAACCGGTCAGTTTTTTTTCTTTTTCTCACCCTTAACTAATGCATAATAAACCATTAATAATGGTTTATAAAGCATTTACAGATTAATTAATAATATAGCTATAAACTATTTATTAGCATCTATAAGGGGAGACTTATTGTAAAGTGGTACCCAACCATGTTATAACCAACCATGTTACAACCATGTTATAACCAACCATGTTACAACCATGTTATAACAAACCATGTTACAACCATGTTATAACCAACCATGTTATAACAACCATGTTATAACCATGTTATAACCAACCATGTTACAACCATGTTATAACCAACCATGTTATAACCATGTTATAACCATGTTATAACCAACCATGTTATAACCAGTGTTGGGTAAGTTACTTTAAATTTTTAACTTCGTTATATTACTAGTTACTTCTATCAAAAGTAACTCAGTTACTTCAAGTTACTCGTTACTTTCAGAGTAACTAGTTACTAGGGAAAGTAACTTTGGTTTTACTCAGAATTTTCTTGTTAGGTGGTTCAAGGTTGGTGGTTCAAGCCCACAAAGGGACGATATCACTGTTATTGCCAGGTGCTGCACAAACGTGCAGTGCAACTGTTATGTTGGTTATAACCAAGCATGTAATAACCATGTTATAATCAACCATGCTATAACCAATCATGTCATAACCAACCATGTCATAACCAACCATCTTATAACCATCTTATAACCAATCATGTCATAACCAACCATGTTAAAACCAACCATGTTATAACCAACCATGTTTGAACCAATCATGTTATAACCAACCATGTTATAACCATGTTATAACCAACCATGTTATAACCATGTTATAACCAACCATATAACCATGTTATAACCAACAATGTTACCACCATGTTATAAACAACCATGTTATAACCATGTTATAACCAACCATGTTATAACCAACCATGTTACCACCATGTTATAACCAACCATATAACCATGTTATAACCAACAATGTTACCACCATGTTATAACCAACCATGTTATAACCATGTTATAACCAACAATGTTATAACCAACCATGTTATAACCAGGACGGCCGTTTGATGAACGCAGTCAACCGTTTTATTAAGGGTGATATGCATCTTTGGGGTTGTGTTGTTCTTCAGCAACTGCATACTTACTGCCAAGTTCATTACCTACAAGTCACATATTTTAATTAATCAAGGCAGTATGGAGAGGAAGTACCAGAGCACCTCAATCCAGCCACCCGGTCCTCTGTCGACGCCCCTGCTCTGCTTTACTCAGTCTCTGTTGCACAATCGTTTACCCCACAACCAAAAAGACCGTAACACCCTCCCCCAGTCCCCCGTCCAGTCTCGACACCTGTGGGTTGCGCATTGTCAGTCTCTGTGGCGCAATCGGTTAGCGCGTTCGGCTGTTAACCGAAAGGTTGGTGGTTCAAGCCCACCCAGGGACGATATCACTGTTATTGCCAGGTATTGCAGAACGCTTCACAAACGTGCAGTACAATTGTTATGACCGCTACGTTGGTTATACCATGTTACAACCAACCATGTTATTGCCAACCACGTTATAACCATGATATAACCAATCATGCTATAACCAACCATGTTATAACCAACTATGTTATAGCCATGTTATAACCAACTATGTTATAGCCATGTTATAACCAACCATGTTATAACCATGTTATAACCAACCATGTTATAACCTGTTATAACCAACCATGTTACAACATGTTATAATCAACCATGTTACAACCATGTTATAACCAACCATGTTATAACCAGTGTTGGGTAAGTTACTTTAAAATTTTAACTTAGTTACATTACTAGTTACTTCTATCAAAAGTAACTCAGTTACTTCAAGTTACTCGTTACTTTCAGAGTAACTAGTTACTAGGGAAAGTAACTTTGGTTTTACTCAGAATTCTCTTGTTAGGTGGTTCAAGGTTGGTGGTTCAAGCCCACCCAGGGACGATATCACTGTT
This sequence comes from Astatotilapia calliptera, assembly GCF_964374335.1. NCBI lineage: Eukaryota > Metazoa > Chordata > Actinopteri > Cichliformes > Cichlidae > Astatotilapia > Astatotilapia calliptera. The sequence goes on along the minus strand of NC_137424.1, from coordinate 46,731,568 downwards.
ATTGCCAGGCAATGCAGAATGCTGCACAAACGTGCAGTGCAAGTGTTATGTTGGTTATAACTAGGGCTGTCAAATGATTACAATTTTTAATCAGATTAATCACAGCCTAAAAATTAATTAATCATGAATAATCGCAACTCGAAATATGACCAAAATGTGTGCAAACATACGGACAGATAGCGGATTTTTACACACTTGTTAGTGTTATTTAATGCTAAGACCACGCTGAGTGGCCTGCTTTCACTCAGCGTGGTCTGACGTAGGCTGGGTGTTGTGCTGGAAGCGAATTAATCACAGCCTAAAAATTGATTAATCGCAACTCGAAATATATGTGTATATGTGTATATATGTGTAAAAATCGGGACAGATAGTGGTTTTTAACACACTTGTTTGTTTTATTTATTATTAATTGTGAGTACAAGCAGTACAAGCAGAACAGGGCTTCAAATAATTGTGAGGGATTTTTACTGAATGTTTTCCACCCGTTTAACTCTAGCACATTGTTTTATCCATATACATCTTCAAGTTCACAGAACATAGGCCTAATTCAACAGGCAAAATAGAAAAAAATTCCAATCATCCTTTTGGGTAAGGTAGATTAGTGCAAAAAAATATGAACAACAGTGAAAAGTATTGTTTAAATCACATTCAACCATAGAACAAGCTCTAAACACACGGTCCTCTGGTCTACTCATCCTTCAGCCAGTTGCTGAGACAAACCAACTTGTCCACGTTCTCTGAGTGCAGAGCAGACCTCTTCTTGTTCACAATGTGCCCTGCTACAGAGAACAGCCTCTCACAGGGCACTGTGGAGGCAGGAGTGGCCAGGTATCTGCGAGCAAGGCGGGCCAGCTGGCTGTGGGCTCCTGCATGAGCTGCCCACCACTGTAAGGGACAGTCCTCTAAGGCAGTGCAGGGCTCTGCTCTGTAGCGCTGTATGGCTCTGTCATGCTGTACCTCCTCCTCTGACTCAGAGTCAGAGTCCATCTGCAGCAGGCTCAGCCTCTTCTTGGCTGGACCTTCTTCTGCAGTGCGTGATCTTCTAGGAGAGTCTTCATGCAGCATGCCTGCCAGTGTGGTCCACACTGCTTCTCTGTCAGTCTTGGGCACACTGCGTAGGTCTTTAAAACGTGGGTCCAGTGCAGTTGCGATCTGGAGCCATGCATAGTTGGTATGTTCCTGGCGGGAAGCAAGGTCTTCCTTAAACTTCTCTTTAAACCTCATCACATATGCAGGGTCCTCATCAGTTACTTCCATGACACGGCGCAGGTGGCAGAAGGCTGGTAGAACTACACAGCAGGAGACGTAGGCCTCTCCTCCCAGCAGTTCAGTCACATATCTGCAGTGGAATACACACACACACAGATAAGACAGCAAATTAAAAAAAGCTTTTTAATACTAGGTAATATTAATAAAATATTTGATTTCATTAATTTTTTAAATAAGACATTTTCATAATAACAAAACTGATTTAAGATGTATGTTTGATACATTTAATCTAAACCTACAATTATGGTCACAATGACAGGCTCACCTGCAGGGCTCTAGAAGTGTCTCCAGTCTCTGGAGTTTGTCCCACTCTGGAGGCGTCAGGAGGACAAGTTTATGCTTTTGTTTATCCAGAGTCGCGGTTACTGCAGTTTGGTTGCGGATCAAGCGCTTCACCATCTCCAGCGTGGAGTTCCAGTGCGTAGGCACGTCCTGGGCCAACGGCTCCTGCTTGCGCCCCAGTGACACCTGCTCTGCGTTCAGCTCTGCTGTGTTTGCTGGGCTGTGCTTAAAATGGCCAACAATTTTGCGGCATTTGGCCAGCGCAGTGACAAAGCCACTGTCTGCGAGACTCACTGTGATGCATCTCTGTAGAATGTGCGCGGTACACGGCATGTGATTGAATGGCATGATGCGAGCCGCGGCGATCATATTGCGCGCACTGTCCGTGCCTACTGTTGTCACCTTCTCCTCAATTCTCCACCTGCGAGCAACAGTCTGGAACTGCTCTGCACAAGCCTCTGCAAAGTGCCGCTCTTCCGTTTTCATTATAGTCAGCGCAAAGGATGTCAGACCCCATGCTTCAGTGATTAAATGCGCAGTAACTCCCAGGTAATTGTCATTACTCAATGATGTCCAGTGGTCTCCTGTCAGAGCCACGCATTCTGTGTGAACTAAAGCCTCTTCTTTTTTCTTTTTCTCTGTTTCATACAGTTCGTGGATTCGAATTGTTATTGTGCTTCTCGCTGGGGGCTTGTAGGACGCGTCCTGAGATGCAACCTTTAAAACATCCGCAAAGCCCTTGTCCTCCACAATGCTTAGCGGTCTACAGTCCTTTGCTATCCATTTGGCTATATCGTTGGTCAGTTTGTCCAAAGAAGACTTACCGAGTGGCCTGCGTTCACTAAGAGTGGTCTGACGCAGGCCGGGTGAAGCTGCTGCCCCGACAAACGCGTGTTTGGCATTAAGGTGGTATTTTAAGGTCGAATTTGAACGGTGAAATTGAAACTCTTTACTACAGTGAGTGCAAATTACAACGCGTTTGTTTATTGTCCCATCTATGTTCTTCTTGTATTTAAATTCCCCATCCAGAAGGCCATCCTGTTCCTGCTTCTCCATTTTCAGTGGCGCGGTAAACAAATCAAGTGGAATTATGGGAGAAACTTATCTAAGTGTTGCGCTAAATAGTTAAATATTCTAACGTAATTAATTCCAAAATTTAATTATCGCAATTAACGCTTTAATTTCGACAGCTATAGTTATAACCAAGCATGTAATAACCATTTTATAACCAACCATGTTATAACCATCTTATAACCATTCATGTCATAACCAACCACGTTATAACCATCTTATAACCAATCATATCATAACCAACCATGTTATAACCAACCATGTTATAACCAACCATGTTTTAACCAACCATGTTATAACCAACCATGTTATAACCATGTTATAACCAACCATGTTATAACCAACCATGTTATAACCATGTTATAACCAACAATGTTATAACCAACAATGTTATAACCAACCATGTTATAACCAACCATGTTATAACCATGTTATAACCAACCATATAACCATGTTATAACCAACAATGATACCACCATGTTATAACCAACCATGTTATAACCATGTTATAACCAACCATCTTATAACCATGTTATAACCAACCATGTTATAAGCATGTTATAACCAACCATGTTATAACTATGTTATAACCAACCATGTTATAACCATGTCATAACCATGATATAACCAACCATGTTATAACAATGTTATAACCAACCATGTTATAACCATTATATAACCGACCATGTTATAACCATGTTATAACCAACTATGTTATAGCCGTGTAATAACAAACCATGTTATAGGCATGTTATAACCAACTATATAACCATGTTATAACAAACCATGTTACAACCAAGTTATAACCATGTTATAACCAACCATATAACCATGTTATAACCAACAATGTTACCACCATGTTATAACCAACCATGTTATAACCATGTTATAACCAACCATGTTATAACCAACCATGTTATAACCATGTTATAACAAACCATGTTATAACAAACCATGTTATAACAAACCATGTTATAACCAACCATGTTATAACCATGTTATAACCAACCATATAACCATGTTATAACCAACAATGTTACCACCATGTTATAACCATCCATGTTATAACCATGTTATAACCAGGACGGCCGTTTGATGAACGCAGTAAACTGTTTTATCAAGGGTGATATGCATCTTTGGGGTGGTGTTGTTCGTCGGCAACTGCATACTTGCTGCCAAGTTCATTACCTACAATCACATATTTTAAACAATCAAGGCGGTATGGAGAGGAAGTACCAGAGCACCTCCATCCAGCCACCCGGTCCTCTGTCAACGCCCCTGCTTGGCTTTACTCAGTCTCTGTGGCGCAATCGGTTAGCGCGTTCGGCTGTTAACCGAAATGTTGGTGGTTCAAGCCCACCCAGGGACGATATCACTGTTATTACCAGGTATTTCAGAACGCTGCACAAACGTGCAGTGCAACTATTATGACTGCTATGTTGGTTATACCATGTTATAACCAACCATGTTATTGCCAACCACGTTATTGCCAAACATGTTATAACCATGATATAACCAACCATGTTATAACCAACCATGTTATAACCAACCATGCTACAACCAACTATGTTATAGCCAACCATGGTATAGCCAACCATGTTATTACCAACCATGTTATAACATGTTATAACCAACCATGTTATAACATGTTATAACCAACCATGTTACAACATGTTATAACCAACCATGTTATAAACATGTTATAACCAACCATGTTATAACCATATTATAACCAACCATGTTACAACAGGTTATAACCAACCATGTTACAAAATGTTATAACCAACCATGTTATAACCAACCATGTTATAAACATGTTATAACCAACCATGTTATAAACATGTTATAACCAACCATGTTATAACAACCATGTTATAACCATGTTATAACCAACCATGTTACAACCATGTTATAACCAACCATGTTACAATCATGTTATAACCAACCATGTTAGAACCACTGTTGGGTAAGTTACTTTAAAATTTTGACTTAGTTACATTACTAGTTACTTCTATCAAAAGTAACTCAGTTACTTCAAGTTACTTGTTACTTTCAGAGTAACTAGTTACTAGGGAAAGTAACTTTGGTTTTACTCAGAATTCTCTTGTTAGGTGGTTCAAGGTTGGTGGTTCAAGCCCACCCAGGGACAATATCACTGTTATTGCCAGGTAATGCAAAATGCTGCATAAACGTGCAGTGCAACTGCTATGTTGGTTATAACCAAGCATGTAATAACCTTGTTATAATCAACCATGTTATAACCATCTTATAACCCAATCATGTCATGACCAACCATATTATAACCATCTTATAACCAATCATGTCATAACCAACCATGTTATAACAAACCATGTTATAACCAACAATGTTTTAACCAACCATGTTATAACCAACCATGTTATAACCAACAATGCTATAACCAACAATGTTATAACCAACCATGTTATAACCAACCATGTTATAACCAATAATGTTATAACCAATCATGTTATAACCAATCATGTTATAACCAACAATGTTACCACCATGTTATAACCAATCATGTTATAACCATGTTATAACCAACCATGTTATAACCATGTTATAACCAATCATGTTATAATCAGGTTACAACCATGTTATTACCAACCACATTATAACCATGATATAACCAACCATGCAATAACCAACCATGTTATTTCCAACCATGTAGTAACCAACCATGTTATAACCAACCATGTTACAACCAACTAGGTTATACCCATTTGTTATACCCATGTTATAACCAACCATGTTATTGACATGTTATAACCAACCATGTTATAACCATTATATAACCGACCATGTTATAACCACGTTATAACCATGATATATCCAACCATGTTATAACCAACCATGTTACAACCAACTATGTTATACCCATGTTATAACCAACCATGTTATAGCCATGTTATAACCAACCATGTTATAGCCATGTTATAACCAACCATGTTATTGACATGTTATAACCAACCATGTTATAACATACAGTATAACCATGTTACAACCAACCATGTTACAACCATGTTACAACCATGGTATAACCAACCATGTTATAACCAACCATGTTATAACATGTTATAACCAACCATGTTACAACATGTTATTACCAACCACGTTATAACCATGATATAACGAACCATGCTATAACCAACCATGTTATAAACAACAGTATAACCATGTTATAACCAACTATATAACCATGTTTAAACCAACCATGTTACAACCATGTTACAACCATGTTATAACCAACCATTTTATAACCATTATATAACCGACCATGTTATAACCAACCATGTTATAACCAACCATGTTATAACCAAATATTGTTATAACCAACCATGTTATAACCATGTTATAACCAACTATGTTATATCCGGGTTATAACCAACCATGTTATAGCCATGTTATAACCAACAATGTTATTGCCATGTTATAAACAACCATGTTATAACCATTATATAACCAACCATGTTTTAACTATGTTATAACCATGTTAAAACCAAACATGTTATAACCATGTTATAATCAACCATGTTATAACCATCTTATAACCAATCATGTCATAACCAACCATGTTATAACCATCTTATAACCAATCATGTTATAACCAACCATGTTATAACCAACAATGCTATAACCAACAATGTTATAACCAACCATGTTATAACCAACCATGTTATAACCAACAATGTTACCACCATGTTATAACCAATCATGATATAACCATGTTATAACCAATCATGTGATAACCATGTTATAACCATGTTATAACCAATCATGTTATAACCATGTCATAACCAACCATGTTATAACCATTTTATAACCAACCATGTTATAATCAGGTTACAACCATGTTATAACCAATCATGTTACAACCATGTTATTATCAACCACGTTATAACCATGATACAACCAACCATGTAATAACCAACCATGTTATATCCAACCATGTCATAACCAACCATGTTATAACCAACCATGTTACAACCAACTATGTTATACCCATGTTATAACAAACCATGTTATAGCCATGTTATAACCAACCATGTTATGACATACAGTATAACCATGTTATAACCAACTATATAACATGTTACAACCAACCATGTTACAACCATCTTACAACCATGTTATAACCAATCATGTTATAACCATGTCATAACCAACCATGTTATAACCATTTTATAACCAACCATGTTATAATCAGGTTACAACCATGTTATAACCAATCATGTTACAACCAAGTTATAACCAACCATGTTACAACCATGTTATTATCAACCACGTTATAACCATGATATAACCAACCATGTAATAACCAACCATGTTATATCCAACCATGTCATAACCAACCATGTTATAACCAACCATGTTACAACCAACTATGTTATACCCATGTTATAACCAACCATGTTATAGCCATGTTATAACCAACCATGTTATTGACATGTTATAACCAACCATGTTATAACCATTATATAACCGACCATGTTATAACCACGTTATAACCATGATATAACCAACCATGCAATAACCAACCATGTTATATCCAAACATGTCATAACCAACCATGTTATAACCAACCATGTTACAACCAACTATGTTATACCCATGTTATAACCAACCATGTTATACCCATGTTATAACCAACCATGTTATAGCCATGTTATAACCAACCATGTTATTGGCATGTTATAACAAACCATGTTATGACATACAGTATAACCATGTTATAACCAACTATATAACATGTTACAACCAACCATGTTACAACCATCTTACAACCATGGTATAACCAACCATGTTATAACCAACCATGTTACAACATGTTATTACCAACCACGTTATAACCATGATATAACCAACCATGCTATAACCAACCATGTTATATCCAACCATGTTATAACCAACCATGTTACAACCAACTATGTTATAGCCATGTTATAACCAACAGTATAACCATGTTACAACCAACTATATAACCATGTTACAACCAACCATGTTACAACCATGTTACAACCATGTTATAACCAACCATGTTATAACCATTATATAACTGACCATGTTATAATCATGTTATAACAAACCATGTTATAACCAACCATGTTAAAACCAACCATGTTATAACCATGTTATAACCAACTATGTTATAGCCGTGTTATAACCAACCATGTTATAGCCATGATATAACCAACCATGTTATTGCCATGTTATAACCAACCATGTTTTAACAATGTTATAACCATGTTAAAACCAAACATGTTATAACCATGTTATAACCAACCATGTTATAACCATGTTGAATCCTAACATGTTATAACCAACCATGTTATAACCATGTTATAACCAACCATGTTACAACCATGTTATAACCAACCATGTTATAAACATGTTGTAACCAACCATGTTATAACCAACCATGGTATAACAACCATGTTATAACCATGTTATAACCAACCATGTTATAACCATGTCATAACCAACCATCTTATAACCATCTTATTACCAATCATGTCATAACCAACCATGTTGTAACCAACCATGTTTGAACCAACCATGTTATAACCAACCATGTTATAACAAACCACGTTATAACCAACCATGTTATAACCATGTTATAACCAACCATATAACCATGTTATAACCAACAATGTTACCACCATGTTATAACCAACCAAGTTATAACCATGTTATAACCAACCATGTTATAACCAACCGTGTTATAACCATGTTATAACAAACCATGTTATAACCAACCATGTTATAACCAACCATGCTACAACCATGTTATAACCAACAATGCTATAACCAACAATGTTATAACCAACCATGTTATAACTAAACATGTTATAACAAACCATGTTATAACCAACCATGTTATAACCATGTTATAACCAACCATATAACCATGTTATAACCAACAATGTTACCACCATGTTATAACCAACCATATAACCATTTTATAACAAACCATGTTATAACCAACCATGTTATAACCAACCATGTAATAACCATGTTATAACCAACAATGCTATAACCAACAATGTTATAACCAACTATGTTATAACAAACCATGTTATAACCATGTTATAACCAACCATGTTATAACCAATCTTGTTATAACCAACCATCTTATAACCACGTTATAACCAACCATGTTATAAGCATGTTTTAACCAACCATGTTATAACATGTTATAACCATGATATAACCAACCATGTTATAACAACGTTATAACCAACCATGTTATAACCATTATATAACCGACCATGTTATAACCATGTTATAACCAACCATGTTATAACCAACCATGTTATAACCAACCATGTTATAACCAACCATGTTATAACCAACAATGTTATAACCATGTTATAACCAACTATGTTATAGCCATGTTATAACCAACCATGTTATAACCATTATATAACCGACCATGTTATAACCAACCATGTTATAACCAACCATGTTATAACCAACCATATTATTGCCATGTTATAACCAACCATGTTATAACCATTATATAACCAACCATGTTTTAACAATGTTATAACCATGTTAAAACCAAACATGTTAAAACCATGTTCTAACCAACCATGTTATAACCATGTTGAATCCTAACATGTTATAACCAACCATGTTATAACCATGTTATAACCAACCATGTTACAACCATGTTCTAACCAACGATGTGACAACCATGTTCTAACCATGTTATAACCAACAATGCTATAACCAACAATGTTATAACCAACCATGTTATAATCAACCATGTTATAACCATGTTATAACCAACCATATAACCATGTTATAACCAACAATGATACCACCATGTTATAACCAACCATGTTATAACCATGTTATAACTAACCATGTTATAACCAACCATGTTATAAACAATCATGTTATAACCAACCATCTTATAACCACGTTATAACCAACCATGTTATAAGCATGTTATAACCAACCATGTTATAACTATGTTATAACCAACCATATTATAACCATGTCATAACCATGATATAACCAACCATGTTATAACAATGTTATAACCAACCATGTTATAACCATTATATAACCGACCATGTTATAACCATGTTATAACCAACCATGTTATAAACAACCATGTTATAACCAACCATGTTATAACCAACAATGTTATAACCATGTTATAACCAACTATGTTATAGCCATGTTATAACCAATCATGTTATAACCAACAGTATAACCATGTTATAACCAACTATATAACCATGTTACAACCATGTTACAACCATGTTATAACCAACCATGTCATAACCATTATATAACCGACCATGTTATAACCAACCATGTTATAACCAACCATGTTATAACCAACCATGTTATAACCAACCATGTTATAACCAACCATGTTATAACTATGTTGAATCCTAACATGTTATAACCAACCATGTTACAACCATGTTATAACCAACCATGTTACAACCATGTTATAACCAACCATGTTACAACCATGTTCTACCCAACGATGTTACAACCATGTTATAACCAACCATATTATAAACATGTTATAATCAACCATGTTATAACCAACCATGGTATAACAACCATGTTATAACCAGTGTTGGGTAAGTCACTTTTTAACTTAGTTACATTACTAGTTACTTCTATCAAAAGTAACTCAGTTACTTCAAGTTACTCGTTACTTTCAGAGTAACTAGTTACTAGGGAAAGTAACTTTGGTTTTACTCAGAATTCTCTTGTTAGGTGGTTCAAGGTTGGTTGTTCAAGCCCACCCAGGGACGATATCACTGTTATATTACCAGGTAATGCAGAATGCTGAACAAACATGCAGTGCAACTGTTATGTTGGTTATAACCAAGCATGTAATAACCATGTTATAATCAACCATCTTATAACCATCTTATAACCAATCATGTCATAACCAACCATGTTATAACCATCTTATAACCAATCATGTCATAACCAACCATGTTATAACCAACCATGTTATAACCAACCATGTTTTAACCAACCATGTTATAACCAACAATGTTATAACCAACCATGTTATAACCAACCATATAACCATGTTATAACCAACCATATAACCATGTTATAATCAACCATGTTAGAACCATTATATAACCAACCATGTTTTAACAATGTTATAATCAACCATAACCAAACATGTTATAACCATGTTATAACCAACCATGTTATAACAAACCATGTTATAACCAACCATGTTACAACCATGTTATAACCAATCATGTTACAACCATGTTATAACCAATCATGTTACAACCAATCATGTTACAACCATGTTATAACCAACCATGTTATAACAAACCATGTTATAACCATGTTATAACCAACCATGTTACAACTAGAGATGGACCGATCCGATATTACGTATCGGCATCGGTCCGATACTGACCTAAATTACTGGATCGGATATCGGAGAAAAATAAAAAATGTAATCCGATCCATTAAATATCACGAAAGCACCTCACAAAACTTGCAACATGCCGTAACTTACCTCAGAACGTTAGCACGTTGGAGCAGTATGCATCACTTGATAGAGCGGCTGTGGCATGCGGGACCTGTCGGTGGTCTGGATAGCATTTGGAGCTTCGCTAGCAACCCGGCATTTCATCTCCGACAAAGGTATCCCCGAGAGAAGTAAAGCAAGTGTGTAAGTCCATCTCTGAATGTTTGTAAAGCATTCCTGCATTAAGCTTAACAAGCGACTGCCTCTCGCTCTCCGGCTGCTACTTCAATTGTGAAACTGCTTAATGATCAGCTGATCAGCTTTTCTGTCGCGAGTCCGTCTCTCTTGTTTGTTTTTGGCCCACTTTGCACCAGAAAGAGGAAACCAGCGGCTGAACAACAGCAGCACGTTTTAAGCTTGATAAGCTGTTGTTAGAATTGATTTAATATCACTTTCTACACCAGGATCTTTTTCTACGTAGCTGACGCTGGTAACTGTGCAGGGGCGGATCTAGCAGTTTAGCCAGGGGGGCCGATAGGGCATGAACAGGAAAAAGGGGGCACAAAGACAGACTTTTCTTTCTTATTCTCATTTAAAATTTCTAGCTTTTAATAAATAATTATCTGACACCCAAAGTTTTAATTTGATGTAAAAGGAATAGAAGTCAATTACTGTATATAGTGACTATTAAGTCTAATATATATACCCTAGTAAGCTATAGTACTTTTTCCTTTGGGAAGGTACCATCTGTGCAGTCTGCAATTTTGTTGAAGAAAGATGTTGAATCTATTTAATATTTCTTGAAAAATAATTGATTTCTGTGCATTTTCTTCCCACACTGCATCAAATTAAGGTTGATTACGTCGATTAAGCATCATGAGGTGGAGCGTGAGGGGTGGTTCCCTATTTTTTATTTATTTATTTTTGTTGTTACTGGGAATTGGAACCCTATTAGTTAGGTTGCTTAATATTTACGCTAAGTACTCTTCAAAATACCAGAATAGGGAGGATGGTGTAGGTTTAAGTTTATTAGATTGATCAGTATTGCTGAACTATGAAATATTTTTGTATACAGGTATAACAGAATAGCTTTAGTGTAGTTGTTGTTTTTAACTTGAGTATGAACTTATACAAAATTCAGCAAGATATTTAAAAAAACAGTTTTGTTGATTAAAAAACACTATATTGGATTCATATCGGTATTGGCAGATATCCAAATTTATGATATCGGTATCGGTATCGGCCATAAAAAAGTGGTATCGTGCCATCTCTAATGGAGAGGAAGTACCAGATGTTATAACCAACCATGTTACAACCATGTTATAACCAACCATGTTACAACCATGTTATAACCAACCATGTTATAAACATGTTATAACCAACCATGTTATAACCAACCATGGTATAACAACCATGTTATAACCATGTTATACCCAACCATGTTACAACCATGTTATAACCAACCATGTTACAACCATGTTATAACCAACCATGTTATAACCATGTTATAATCAACCATGTTACAACCATGTGATAACCAACCATGTTACAACCATGTTATAACCAACCATGTTATAACCAGTGTTGAACCAAAGAGCGTGGATATAATTGTCCGGTGAATTGGTTTGGCAGTGTGAGCAGTTGTTGGTAGACGTAAAGCCCATCTTGAACATCCGATGACCTGTATAGTGCACTCTATGTAATATTTTGTATTATATTAATTGAAGACTGGGATTTCTAATTAGATGAAAGGTTTTTAAGCAAATCTGAGACCAGAAGTTTAGGTCTAAGTTAACTGATAAATCCGCTTCCCATTTTGCAATAGGAAGTGATATTGATTCATCTGTTTTAGAAAACATTCTGTATATTTTGGATAGTAATTTGGGGGTTTTAAGAGTAAGAAATTGAACCACACTTGGTGGTGTTTGTAGTTCAACTTGACCCGGTTTAAATTTCTTTTTTACTATGGATTTAATTTGTTGATATTCTAAAAATCTTTTCTTGTTGATCCCATATTGTGTAACTAGTCTGTCAAATGAGATAAATTCTGTTCCTTCTAGTATATGTTCTAAATATTTGATTCCTTTACCACTCCAATCTGAAAAGTTTATTATATTATTGTTTTGTAATATGTCAGGGTTGTTCCAGATAGGTGTACGTTTGCATGGGATTAATGAAGACGCCGTCAATTTTAGAAACTCCCACCATGCTGTCAGAGAAGAGCTGATGTTGATGCTTTTAAAGCATTCATGTCGTTGGATGTTTGAGCTGATAAATGGTAGGTCTGAGATCTCTAGATTATTGCAAAGTGCTTGTTCTACGTCTAGTCAAGGTTAATCTAAGAGGGTATGTTTTAGCCATCCTCAGATAAACTGAAGCCTGTTGGCTAAGAAGTAATGCTGAAAGTTAGGCAGTTCTAGTCCTCCTTTATCCTTGGTCTTTTGTAGTGTTTTTAAGCTTATACGTGGGGGTTTATTTTTCCAAAGGAATTTGGACATACATGAATCTAGCGATCTGAACCAATCTTGTGGTGGTTTAGTTGGGATCATTGAGAATAAATAATTTATTTTTGGTAAGACCATCATTTTTATAGCGGCAACCCTTCCCATGAGTGATATGGGTAGATATTTCCATCTAGCCAGATCATTTTCTACCTTCTTTAAAAGTGGGATATGGTTTAATTTAGTTAGATCTGCAAGCTTGGGAGAAGCATTAATACCTAAATATTTTATATTTCCCGATTGCAGTGGTGTAGAAGAGGAATTATGGAGGGAGCAATTAATCGGTAGAACTGTAGATTTTGACCAGTTAATTGAGTAATCTGATATTCTTGCAAAAGAGTTTATCAATTCAATCGCCCCAGAGATATTGGTTTGTGAATTTTGGAGAAAGAGTAACACATCATCCGCATAAAGGCTGATTTTATGTTCCACGTTCTTGCATTTTATGCCCTTAATTACTGAATTCTGTCTAATTGCTGCTGCTAGTGGTTCAATAAAAATTGCAAACAGTGAAGGGGAGAGTGGGCATCCCTGCCTGGTGCCCCTCAAGAGACAGAAGCTGGAGGATGTCTGGTCATTTGTTCTAACACAAGCTGTTGGGGAATTATATAATATTTTTAACCAGTTTATGAAAGAGGATCCAAAACCAAATTTGTGTAAAGTTGCAAATAGAAATTTCCAGTTAACTCTGTCAAATGCTTTTTCTGCGTCTAAAGAGAATATTGTAGTTTATAGGTTTTTACTGTATGAGTAGTCTATCAAATTAAGTAATCTACGTGTATTTGTTGATGAGTGCCTACCTTTTATGAAACCAGTTTGGTCAGGATGAATTAAGATGGGGGTTATTTTCTCCAGTCTCTTTGAGAGAGCTTTGCAGATTATTTTAAGGTCTACATTTATAAGGGATATTGGACTATAGCTTGAGGGATATACAGGGTCTTTGCCTGGTTTTAGCAGGAGATTAATGTTTGCAGAATTCATATTTGATGGAAGTCTGCCCTTTTCTTTAATTTCCAACAACGTTCTGTAGAAAACTGGTGCTAGAATCGACCAGAATTCTTTGTAGAATTCTGCAGGAAAGCCGTCTGGACCTGGAGCCTTATTATTGGGCATACTTATCAGGGCTTCCTGGAGTTCACCTGGTGTCAGTGGTGAATCCAGTGCCATTGCTTGAGTGTCTAATAATTTTGGAAGAGTTATGTTGTCCAAAAACTGATCAATTTCTTTTTTAGATGGGTTTATTTGTGGTGAATACAACGTGGGGATATCATCCCCACCCAGGGACGATATCCCTGTTATTGCCAGGTAATGCAGAAAGCTGCACAAACGTGCAGTGCAACTGCATCCTGAAAAAGCACTGCTTTTGTTTCACAATAGCATCCATGCTAGACTCGGTCGTTTGATGAACGCAGTCAACCGTTTTATCAAGGGTGACATGCATCTTTGGGGTGGTGTTGTTCGTCCGCAACTGCATACTTGCTGCCAAGTTCATTACCTACAATCACATATTTTAAACAATCAAGGCGGTATGGAGAGGAAGTACCAGAGCACCTCCATCCAGCCACCCGGTCCTCTCTCGACGCCCCTGCTTGGCTTTACTCAGTCTCTGTTGCACAATCGTTTACCCCACAACCAAAAAGACCGGAACACCCTCCCCCAGTCCCCAGGCCAGTCTCGACACCTGTGGGTTGTGCATTGTCAGTCTCTGTGGCGCAATCGGTTAGCGCGTTCGGCTGTTAACCGAAAGGTTGGTGGTTCAAGCCCACCCAGGGACGATATCACTGTTATTGCCAGGTATTGCAGAATGCTGCACAAACGTGCAGTGCAACTATTATGACAGCTATGTTGGTTATACCATGTTATAACCAGCCATGTTGTAACCAACCATGTTATAACCATGTTATAACCAACTATATAACCATGTTACAACCAACAATGTTATAACCATGTTAAAACCAACCATGTTATAACCATGTTATAACCAACTATATAACCATGTTACACCAACCATGTTATAACCATTATATAACCAACCATGTTTTAACAATGTTATAACCATGTTAAAACCAAACATGTTATAACCATGTTATCACCAACCATGTTATAACCATGTTATAACCAACCATGTTACAACCATGGGTACCACTTTACAATAAGTCTCCCCTTATAGATGCTAATAAATAGTTTATAGCTATATTATTAATTAATCTGTAAATGCTTTATAAACCATTATTAATGGTTTATTATGCATTAGTTAAGGGTGAGAAAAAGTGAGCCAAATAGTGAGCCAAATGTGTTCACCTATATATTTTATCTAGAGTTGCTATATTAAACATTTCAGACTAAGTTACTATCCTGTAAGCACAATCAGCATTTGTAAACATATTTTTTATCATATAAAATTGTACTTCATAAATGCATTATAAATATCCACAACTATCAATTGGAGCTTTGTTGTAAAGTGTAAAGCATAAAACCATTTATTAATGAATAATAAATATTTATAAATGCCAAATGGGAGACTTATTGTAAAGTGTAAAGCATAACACCATTTATTAATGAATAATAAATATTTATAAATGCCAAATGGGAGCCTTATTTTAAAGTGTAAAGCATAACACCATTTATTAATGACAAATAAACATTTATAAATGCCAAATGGGAGCCTTATTGTAAAGTGTAAAGCATAAAACCATTTATTAATGACAAATAAACATTTATAAATGCCAAACGGGAGACTTATTGTAAAGTGTAAAGCATAAAACCATTTATTAATGACAAATAAACATTTATAAATGCCAAATGGGAGCCTTATTGTAAAGTGTAAAGCATAAAACCATTTATTAATGACAAATAAACATTTATAAATGCCAAATGGGAGACTTATTGTAAAGTGTAAAGCATAAAACCATTTATTAATGACAAATAAACATTTATAAATGCCAAATGGGAGCCTTATTGTAAAGTGTAAAGCATGACACCATTTATTTATGACTACTAAACATTTATAAATGACAAAATAGAGTTTTGTTGTAAAGTTTAAAACATGTCAACATTTATTTATGATCAACAAACATTTCTAAGTATTACTAGGCATTACTATAAAAAGTATAAAGCACCAACAGTTATTTAGCATTGCTAAACTTATATACAAGCCCTTTAAAGATAGCTAAAACTATATTAAGGAAACAAATCCCATCCCTAAATCCACCACTGGCATAAAACAAAGGAAAATTATAATAATTATAATATAATAAATTATTATACCTTAACTGAAACTGCACAGCTGTATTATTTACTCTACACACATTTATACAAATCAAAAAAAAAACAAAAAAACAATAAAATAAACTAACAGGTAAATCTCTTAGTTGTGTGGAAACTCAACACATATGTGAACAGATCTTTGAAAAATGTTTGGTTTTGCACATCTTTTCTTCAGTTCAATATGCTCAAAAAAACAAAACCACTTAGAACAAATTAGGGTTTCAGACAGATTTCCCTCTTCGAATTGGAAGCAAAGTACCAGCGGCCTTCATACTTTCTATTTTGTTTTTTACTTCATCACTGCCTTGAATTGCAGCCTCACATCGCTTAGCAAAAGCTAGTACCGTATCTCCACTAGGCCTGTTGGACAGTAGCTCCTGGTACACATTGGGGACCGCAATAGCAAGCTCCCCAACTGATGAAGTGGACACAACAGTGTTCCTGTCTAGCCCATGCTTCTGAAAAGCTTTGGTCATGGTCTTCGTCTTTGGAAATGTCTTGAGGAGGGATTTGTATCGCAGCACAATGTCATTTGGCGTTTGAACTGAAAATGAAAACAAAGCAAATAATTAGAAAAGCAAATGCTCAAAGCATACTAATCTCTCTCTCTCTCTCTCTCTCTCTCTCTCTGTATATATATATATATATATATATATATATATCAAGGTCAAGGTCAAGGTTCTTTATTATTTGTCACATGCATAGTTATACAAGTATAACACACAGTGAAATGTTGTCTGACACGCTCCTCGACATGTGCAAAAATTGGGGGGGGGGGGGGGGTGTAGAGGAAGAACATTATATACAGTGGGGCAAAAAAGTATTTAGTCAGCCACCGATTGTGCAAGTTCCCCCACTTAAAATGATGACAGAGGTCAGTAATTTGCACCAGAGGTACACTTCAACTGTGAGAGACAGAATGTGAAAAAAAAATCCATGAATCCACATGGTAGGATTTGTAAAGAATTTATTCGTAAATCAGGGTGGAAAATAAGTATTTAAGTGTGATCACTAACAGGCTGCAGGCTTGGGGTGCACCCCAGGAATGCACCCCCACGTCCTGGGAGCACGAGAGAGCTTGTACCTGGTTTTATTGTTTTATGGCAGGATTAACGTAGTTACGTTTTGTTTTAGTCTAAGTGCTCTTTGTTTAGATGAACTGCAGGACTTCCTCACCGTGTTATCTAGGGTGAACCATCTAGGGTGAGGGGGAGGCTACCCTCTTCCTGACCAAGGATGTTTGACCCTTTGATCAGCAGTAACAGACACACACACACACACACACACACACACACACACACTGAAGTATAAATAAAGGGCAGTTTCTTAGTGCGAGTCTCTCAGTAGGGAGCTGCCCTTGCTAGCAAGAACTCTGTGTGTTTCTCTTCTCTGAGTCTTTACTGAAGAAGTGTTTTAGAACATTTTCCCTAACAGAGGCTGTTACTGTTCAAGAAAGTACAATAAAAACACATGAATGTCAAAAATGTTAATGCCTTTTGTTCTTCATCTTCCTCCTTAATCAGGAATTTATCTGACTTCATGTTAAACTGACCAGTTTTCCCAATCCTGACTGACTGGCTGTCCTCTGTGTAGTAAACTGGGTTTCCTCTTCCTCCTCTGCACCTGTAGAGTCCTTCCTGTGAGACACTGATTTGTCCATTTGATGTGGGGACAACATCCACTGTGGTATTATCTCTGTACCAGTAGTATTTCCATCCAGATGATGATGATGGGTTCACAGAGCAGGTCAGGGTCACACTGCCCCCTACTGGAACAGCTGTGTTATCAGCTCTCAGTTTGGCCTTTGGTTTATCTGCAGTTCAGTTTAGAAAAAGAACAAAAGTCAATGACTGAATCGTGTATATGCGGATGTTCACTGTTCATAGACACAAACTACATCTTTCTTGGCTGCTACCTCAACATTGATTTTTTAGCATTTACTTCTATTTACACTTGGATCAATGCAATCGTGTTGTGTTTATTATGTTGCTTTATTTTTCGTTTGTTTCCTCTTTTTTTCTGTTTTTCTCTCAACAGGTGATCTGGGACATTTTTTTTTCTTTTTAAGTTCCTTTCTCACTGTCCCTCTGCTTCTGTTTCATCTTTCTTTCTCCCCCAGCCACGTCTGTCCCATCTGTAACAACTGAAAATAAACTAAAATAAAGTAAGATAAAATAAAATAATAACAACAAAGGTTGATCAAATGGACCAATATGGCAAGGCCATGATGATCCACTTGGTAAAGTAAATCTGTTGTGTATCTGTGTTCAGACATCAATTCTGATGGCTAAAGAAATGGGACAGGCAAAAAAAAGGGGGGGAGGGGGGGAATAAATGACTGAATCAAAACCTTTTAAATAACTAGATGTAAATGGTGAACATCACCAAATCTTGGTGATCTTGAAGAGATACTAACTGTACAATCGTTTTGATCGAAGCTGTGAAAGTTTTATATTTTCTTTGCTGTATTTAAAAAGTACTTGAAGATTGATTAATAAGCTGGTCCCTCTTTAGGACCTGGGAGTTTAAAGGGATCAATCTGAATAAGCCTCCTGC
Organism: Astatotilapia calliptera; assembly: GCF_964374335.1. Taxonomy (NCBI): domain Eukaryota; kingdom Metazoa; phylum Chordata; class Actinopteri; order Cichliformes; family Cichlidae; genus Astatotilapia; species Astatotilapia calliptera. Next base: position 46,712,128 of record NC_137424.1, on the reverse strand, counting down.
TAAAGGTGAGTGGCAGTGACTCAGAGTTGTGAGAATGTTGATCATAGAAACAGTAACATTATTTTTGGTGGTGTGTCTGTGTTTGTTTATTTATTTTAAAAGATGGCAGTATTTGATCAGATGGTAGTTCAGAATTACATTTATTATTTTCTTTATATAAATTGTAGATCAATTGTTATTTGTTTGAATATATTATTTATTTATCCTGTTTATGCCATTGTTGTCCTCAGGTGGTGGAGCAGCAGGTCAGCATTGGCGTCTCTATACCAGCTGAAAGTTCATGACACAAAATCATGAGTGAATGTATATTTCAAACTAAATGACTGAACTCACAGGTTTTCTCAATGATGACATCATCACTTCTGTCAGTGTAGTAAACTGGGTTTCCTCTTGTTCCTCTGCAGCTGTAGATTCCTCCTTCAGATACTCTGATATCTCTGTTTTGTTGATCTCTGATTTGAACTTCAGAGGTTGTTTGGGTTCGTCTGAACCACTCATATTTCCATCCATCAGAGCTCTGCACAGAGCAGGTCAGTGTCACACTGCCCCCTACTGGTATGATTGTTGTTCCTGCTGTCAGTGTGGCTGGCCCTGGGTTTATCTGCAGTTATGGACAAGAAAAGAAAGAAATGTACACCTGATACAATATGAATGTATAAAAGATTTTAAAAAATCCTTTTTTTTTTAATCGCCCCCCAATAAAATCTACAAATGTCTTCATTATATATATTTTTTCTACATTTTAAGTCACTTTAAATTTTTCTGAATTCTGTCTCAACATGGTGACAGAGCTGCACAGATAAGCACAGTATGAATGTTTGTTCAATCTCAGGCCTGAAGAAGTCACACTGAATGTAAACTAATGCAGTTCACTGTTGAAGGAAACACACACACACACACACACACACACACACACGCACACACACACACACACACACACACACACACACACACACACACACACACACACACATTTAGACAACAGAAACACCGTCACCTTAAATTATATGGATCTTTTGATGTTTCTTTTTTCATTATTTAAATTAAGTTTCATCCACAGTTATTCTTTTTATACAGTAAAACATGCACATGCTGTAATGACATAATGTCTGAGTATTTTGGTTGTAGTGTGTACTGTGAACAAAGTTAGGTAAAATGCAAGGATCTTTGTTAAAGTTCCAACACATAAGAAATACAATACTTTCAATGAAACATTTATTAAACACACATTTTTATAATTCAGATGTATTTTAACAGGAATCATCACATTATTAATCACTGAGGACTTACCTAATACAGTTATAAAGACAGTATTACTGATCTCTCTATAATGTGACCCCTTCCAGGTACCAGAACACTGATATTCACCACTTTGATCTGTAGAGTTAATTTCCAATGTGTAGTCTTTGTGCTCCCTGTAGGGGACATAGTCTCGACCATCCTTCTTGATTTCGTAATACCAGTCAGTGTGTCTTCCTTCATTCATGTCACACTTGAAGGTAACAAACTCTCCAATGAAATAACTGGACGAGCTGGGTTCAATAGTTAGCACAGCATCTAGAATCCAACACAAACAATCAGACAACAGACAATCTGAAACACTTTATGCTCAAGGCAAAATGTTGATTGATTATTAATACTTTATTTATGTAGAGTCATACAGGTTGAGAATAATCTTTGCTAAATAAAAAGGAAGAAATAGAAAAAGTGAAAACTGTTCAGTCACCTTGAGCGTGTCCACTGCAGACGAGCATACAGAGCACTACAATAAAGACAGAAACTTCAGACATTATCAAACTAAAGACACTCAAATCATGTGAGTGTTTTGTTGATGTTAGATTTGAAATGTAACATAAATAAAACACTGTTGGTAATGATGTGTCTCATTTCTTGATCAATGGTGAGTTAATGACCTTCTTAAGGAACAATCCCACCAGGGTTTAAAGTGCAGTCGCTTTCTTACCAAGCGCCTTAAAACACTTGGAGATTTACATCTACTATGATCTGAGTCAGTGCACTAAAATAGAATCCAGTCTACAAACAAACATGGTGATAACAAAACATTAGTGTCCTAAAAACGGTACAGTCCATCCTCTTTGGGCAACAGATGAACGACTGGCTTCCAACAGGGAAATGATCTCCCCAGTATTTCCTTTATGTATTTGACAATCTCAAAAAGTGATGTCATTGACAAATTGCAATGGGTCACTTCTCTCAACAAGAATTTCTCTAGAAGGTGGTATATAATATAAGGTGGAAATAATCCACGTGTCTTCAACAGCAAACACCATTAAGCTGAAGTTAAACCTGCCTACTGGGAGTTTAAAAAAAATCTCTATTTATGGCTGGACGAGCTCTAATCTTCCTTTAGGAAGCAAGTTTCATTTAATAAGGAGTAGAGTCAGTGTAGTACTCTTTTATACCTTGACTAAGGAAGCAGTTTACTGTTAGTCTGCATTAAAAATTGTTTAAATCTAGCACTGGCTTTAATCACTGCTGTTAAATATTTAATCAGTGTCTTCTATGATTGGTTACATTTTATATTAGGATGTAATAAGCATCAAATTATCACTGATGGAGAAACAAACCTTTCTTAGATAAACTAAACCAGCTCCACTCTGATCTGAGTCAGTGCACCTGATGAAGACCCTGGAGCGGTTGGTCCTGGCTCAGCTTCGGCGCCTAATAAGCTCATCACTGGACCCACTTCAGTTTGCCTACCAGCCTGGCATTGGAGCGGATGATGCCGTCATTCACCTCCTACATCGTTCCCTCACTCACCTGGAGACCGCTGGAAGCACTGTGAGAATCATGTTCTTTGATTTCTCCAGTGCCTTCAACACCATTCTTCCCTCGGTTCTAAAGGACAAGCTGGTGAACTCTGGAGTGGACCATCACCTCACTACCTGGATCCTGGACTACCTCACTGACCGACCACAGTATGTGAGGACTCAGGGCTGTGTGTCGGACAGGGTCGTCTGCAGTACGGGGGCCCCACAGGGAACGGTTCTGGCTCCGTTCCTCTTCACCATCTACACTGCAGACTTCTCCCACAATTCCACCCAGTGCTTCCTGCAGAAGTTCTCTGATGACTCTGCAATAGTCGGCCTCATCACTGATGGGGACGACAAGGAGTACAGAGGTCTGACCCAAGACTTTGTGGACTGGTGCCAGCTGAACTACCTCCAGATCAACGCCAGTAAAACCAAGGAACTGGTGGTAGACTTCCGCAGGCACAAGCATTCTCCACTGCAACCACTGAACATCCAAGGTATGGACATTGAGGCTGTGGACAGCTACAGGTACCTTGGTGTTCATCTGAACAATAGACTGGACTGGACTCATAACTCAGACGCCCTCTACAGGAAAGGGCAGAGCAGGCTGTACCTGCTGCGGAGACTCAGGTCGTTTGGAGCGGAGGGCCCACTCCTGAAGACCTTCTATGACTCTGTTGTGGCTTCTGCTATCTTTTATGGTGTGGTCTGCTGGGGCGGCAGCATCTCTGCTGGGGACAGGAAGAGACTAAACAGGGTGATCCGAAGGGCCAGCTCTGTTCTAGGATGCCCTCTGGACCCAGTGGAGGTGGTGAGTGACAGGAGAACGGCGGCTAAGCTGTCATCCCTGATGGACAACATCTCCCACCCCATGCAGCAGACTGTGACAGCACTGAGCAGCTCCTTCAGTGGGAGACTGCGGCACCCACGGTGTGGGACGGAGAGATTTCGCAGGTCTTTCCTCCCCACTGCTGTCAGACTCCATAATAAAGACTTTAACTGATCAAGCACACACATCCATACATATGCAATAATACTAAGTGCAATAATCCTTTCTGTCATCGTTGTATTTTTACTCAGTTGTTTATAGTATTTGTATTTGTATTCTATTTTTATCTTATTGTATATTTATTTTATTTTATTCTACTGTATATAGTATTTTATTTTATTATATTCTGTACAGTTGTGTACTGTATTTATTCTTATTGTATTCTAATTTTTGCCTCATAACTTTTGCACTGTCCACTTCCTGCTGTGACAAAACAAATTTCCCACGTGTGGGACTAATAAAGGTTATCTTATCTTATCTTATCTTATCTTATCTTATCTTATCTTATCTTATCTTATCTTATCTTAAAATCTAATCCAGTCTACAAACAACCATGTTGGTAACAAACATGAGAGTCCTCTGATCACATGACCTGAAATGGTCAAATGACTGATGCTCTGTTCTTCTTACTAAAACATGTTTATGGATCAGTATGAATCAAACAATAGAAGTCAGTGATGTACTCACAGAATAGGCCCAGCTCACAGAGCAAAGTGGCTCCCATCCTCACATCCAGCAGTGACACGTCTGAAAACTTCTACAACTTTCTGTAAAGAGAGAGAGTGAAGCAGCAGCACAGCAGATACCAAAGAGCTGTGAAGGAAACAAAGAGTTTAAAACTTCTACAACTTTCTTTAAAGAGAGAGAGTGAAGCAGCAGCACAGCAGATACCAAAGAGCTGAGAAGGAAACAAAGAGGTTTTAAAACTTCTCTCTGCTTCCTTCCTTTTACACAGAAATAACAACTTAACAAGGTCTGACCAGATTTTTATGAAAAGGCCTTTAACACACAGACTAAACTGACCAATAACAGACAGACAGTAAGTTTCATTACACATATGTGAGCTGACTGAGGGTTAAAGAGGAAATGAGGAGAACAAAAGTCCAAGACTTGTTTTAAGTGTGAAAAACAATTATTTTATTTAAATATTGTTAACATAAAATAATAACACAAATAATTCTCATAAAATATTTTCAGTGAGAACAGCTGCAGTAAAATCAGATGATAATAACTCATTTGGAAGGTTAAATATTTGGATACAGCACAGCCACAAACACAGCAGTTATATGAATGTTGTAAGTGGTGAAACAGGAAGAATGTAGTTTTAACATTTGTGCTTTAAACCATGTTTAGTTTAGTTTAGTTTAGTTTAGTTTAGTTTAGTTTAGTTTAGTTTAGTTTAGTTTAGTTTAGTTTAGTTTAGTTTAGTTTCCTGATCTATGTCTGTTTTTAGATTTAACACTGCAGTAAAGTTTTACAGAGAATAGTCACAAGAGAAAATAACCAGTGAGCAGCAGTTCACTGGGTGAAAATAACTCAATGTTAGAGGAGAATGGCCAGACCACTCATTGCAACCGAGATATGCAGAACAGTGTCTTTGAATGCACAACATGAAGTAAATGTCATATAGCAGCAGATGACCACACCAGCTGCCATGCCTGTCAGCTAAGAACAGGAAACTGAGGCTATAATTCAAAACCAAAACCTGACAACATGAGTTTGTAAAAACATTGTCTAATCTGATGAGTCTCAGTTTCTGCTGCAACATTCAGATGGTAGGGTCAGAATTTGGCATAACATCATGAAAGCATGGATCCATTGTATCAGAAATTAGGCTGACTGATACTAAGTGTCTTTTACAGAGAACAGATGCAAGAGATATGCATCGCCATAAGAACAGTTTCTTCCCCTCTGCTGTTGGACACATGAACAATAACCATATGAACAATAACCATATGACTGTTCCCACCACTAACACATGACCCTACGCTGTGTTCACTGCATCATTCCATGTTTGGCACTGATCACCACCTGCACTCATGCACATATCTTTCTACGTAGCACTTTTAATTCTTATCCCTACTTTTATTTTTTCATGTCTATTTATGACACTATGTTTGCACTGAAGCACCGCAGCAATTTCCTAATGTTGTAAACCTGCTCAACATTTGGCAATAAACCCCTTTCTGATTCTGATTCTGATTCTGAGTGTCTGATCATGCAAATCAAATTTATTTCACTTTCATCTGCAAATAAAGTTATGTCCATGTTTCCTTTTTTAGGCTGTGGGACTGTAACCTTTAAAGTTTAAATTGATCCAGTTTAAAGTTTCAGAGCCTCAGAAATCAACAGCTGCACTGAGAGCGCACTCAACAATAAAACAATTAATGGGAATAAAAATGTTTCATTCATCGCTCTGTGCTCTACATCTTCAGGTTAATGAGTTTCTACAGCATTCATATCTTATGTTTGATATCATTTACAGATTTTTAACCACTATTTAACAATATCTCTGAAGCAGGTGGCACTATGTGTCCCTCCAAACTATCAATGCTCAGCTGATTCACAGAAGCAGGATTCAGCTTCGAGAGCAGAGTCCTGCAAATGTGTCGACTGTGTAGACTTTTCATTGGGAGGGACTTTCACCCACCCAACACATGCTTCGTGCATCCTCTAAGGTCCTGACTGCACGCTGTTTGAAGTTGATGATGTCAGCGTCTGAAACAGGAGCTTTGCTAACCTCTGACCTTTCCTACTAAAGTGTTGAACATTATGATCATTCAGCTGTTAGTGAGGGGAGGAGCTGCGTGCCTGTCTGTCTGCAGCAGTGCTGTCAAATTATGCCTCAGCTGGAGGAAGCCAAGACAAGACTACTGATATCAACATTGATGCAAATGAGCATCTTCATTCTGTTTTAGTGATGATTACTAAGGAAGTGTCAATTTTGGACAACCCTACTCTACACACGTACAATGATAAAACTACTCTGATATGTTCTGTCTCTGAAGTTTCACTGCAGATATTTGCGTTTCTAAAATGCAAACATCTGCAGTGATCTTTACTCTTCTTAACATTAAAAAGTAAAAATAAAAATCTAATTATTTATTGAGTAAAGAGAAAAATAACAATGTCTCACCATCAGCATTAACGTAGAAAAGAGTACTGAGTAATGAAGTAAAGATTAAACAGCATCAGGATCAAACTGAGAGAAAATCAAACAAAACAAACAAACTTAGAGCATTGTTTTAAAAGATTCTTATTCATATAAGAAATTTTACCACAGGTGACTTGAATTGGTCACATGAGAGGGTTGAGGCAAGGTCTCTCCTGAAATCTCTGGTTATAATGCCTGAATAAGTCAAAAGTTGCCAGTCAGAATTTTTTTTGTGGAACGCTTCCTCAACTCAGATCTCCCACTCTGAAAGTCTGAGCAGACCAGCGTACTCTGAGTTAACGATCCAAGATGGCGGCACTGAACATAAACAGGAGTAAAACTGTTATGGTTCGAGGTCGTTTGACCCAGCAGTTTGAGTTTTTTGTGTTTTTGTGATTTCTTTGTGTTGTGATCTTTTAGTTTTCTATTAGTTAGTATTGAGGTTAGACCTGGTTTTGCATCCAAGTTTAGTCATATTTCTGATCGATGTTTTCTTGTCGCTGTGTCATTCCCTGTTTCCTGTCTGAGTCATGTCCTCTGTGTTTGTTCCTTAGTCATGTCCGTGTCTCGTCTCCTTGTTCCCCTCGTACTTCCATGTCGCCTCTGTCAGTCTTGTATGTCCACGTGTGTTGTGTCCAGTCATGTCACTGTTTTCGCCTCCCATTTCTGCTTCTATGTCCCCATGTCTGTTTCTTCCCCGGTTCAGGTGTCTTTTTCCGTTTTTTCTGTTTTATTTTGACAGTATCACGTCCTGTGTTTGGTTTGTCCTCCTCGTGCGTCATTATGTTTATTGCAGTTGTGTTTCCCGTGTGTTCCACTTCCTTCGTCAGCCTCTTGTGTATTTTTGGTGTGAGTTTTCATTCGTTCGTTGGCAGGTCATCTTTTCACCATGTGCCATGTTTCTGTTCAGTCAAGTCTCAGGTATTCATGTCCATGTTAGCCACATTCAGGTTTCATGTTCACTGTGTCTAGTGTTAGTTTTCCCCAGTTTAGTTCACTGTTAACATCGTCCTAGTTTCTGTTTGCTTTTGTTTATATTGTTGATCCAGCCTAAAGTAAACGGCTTGTTTTTTGTTAAGTTCATTCCTGTCTCAACCGTCCGCTTTTGCGCTCGCGCCACTCTCCAGTCATCTGGCCACGACAAAGTCTGTACTGCCACTGTGGTGTATTTTTGACTCACTAAAAAAGCTGTCATTAGGTTTGAGCACCAATTAGTCAAAAAAACAAGTATTATGCTGCACTGCTATTCATACCTGCGTGGCTCTAATTTACCAAGAACCAAAACAAATCCTGTTTCCTAGCTTTTTCTGCAACATGCTAACTCAGGAGTGACGTCACTCCCAATTTCCAACATCCGAGTTCAGAGGTGTCTTCAATGCAGCATAATGACCCAAACCTTTATTCACACCTTCGCTCATGTGATGACACACATGATTAGTATTGGGTATACGAACCTTTTTAAGAGACAACTCCCACTAAGGTTAAAATACTCTGGAGTCTCCACTGTTTGCCTCTAGAAGTGAAGAAGCCTCTTAGATGAGAGGTGACACGTCTTAAAGAAACTTAAAGAAGTTTAGTCACTTTCTTTCCAAACTCCTTAGAGATGGGATGAGATGGATGACTGAGAACCTACACAGACATTAAACATTAAGAAGGTTGCAGGTTTGAATCCACCAGCTGAGGATTTTTGTGTGGCGTTTGCATGTTCTCCTTGTCTGGGTTCTCTCCAGGTACTCTGGCTTCCTCACACAGTCAAAAGTCACATATTATTATGTTAACTGGTGATTCAGGTGATTGCAACTAGGTGTAGATGTGAACATGAATGGTTGTCTGTCTCTCCATAACCTGTCTAAGTGGAACTCATCTTTCACAATATAAAGGTTATTATAGGCTCGACCCAAATTAGTCCAAAAAGACAACAGAACAACAGAGCAGTGAATGTTTTAAGTTGTGGTAACTTTGTGATTGGCTAGTCCCCTCCATATGAGCATGCAGTGTACCTCAGTTTATCACTCAAAAAACAAGACAGTGGCCATTGTCAATATACAGTCTATAATATCAATCTAAGTTAAAGTATGCAAACACAGCCTCCATCCTTAATCCTGTCAAACACATTCTTACAAAGGTTATAATTAAGGTTTGGTGCAGTATCATCTACACATACAAACATGTTGACATCCAGGTGTTTTAGATTCTTTAACAGCAGGTATGTTTCTTCTTCCCATTACTTTTCTCTTTGAAAGGTAAAATACATTAACATATAATTTCATGTTTTTAGCTTATTTGCAGCTTACACATTTTTGTGTTATACTGTGAGGAACTGGCCTGTTTGGAAGTTGCAGTAAGAAGAAAAACATGTCTGTATATGATGTTGTGGACAGAGAGAGTGATGGATGATTTTATTTATTTCAGAGATAAATGAACATTTACAGCACGTCCATGCAGAGACTCTTAAAGACATGAGCGTGAGAAACAAGCTTTTCACCATTTCTCTTGATGCCCACATGCTTTATTTATTCTTTAGTCCAGCATGTGTCATCACCACAATAAAGCTACTTTTAACCTGTTTTCACACATTGTCATACCTGCACATTTCCACTCTGCTGTGTTGACTTTAAAGAAGATGAACGTTAGACTTCAGGCTGAAACCACAGGCTACATTTCCTCTTTTCTTGGAGGCACAGACAGAAATTTTGTGGTATCAGATTTTCAGCAGATAAAAATAAACCAAAAACAGTCTTTTACACACATGCAGTCATCACAGTCTGCTCAGAAGAACAAAGGGAGGTCAGAAAAGAATTAAAGGGTGACCCGAACCACTAGACTCACATGTCACATGTCTTCTTGTCTACACGCTGAGGCATCTGTCAATTAATATTAATCTGAAACATCATCACCCCCCTTTCTTTTCTTTGTGTGTGTGTTTGTATTCAGATTTGTGAAGTTGTGCCCTTAATCTTCATAATATCAAAACCCCGGAAACACAAGGAAGGTGCATCATGATGAGACCCAGAACCAAAACATTACAGCAAAGCTGAATACACTAGTGTAGATAACACCCAGCAGTGTGGTAAATTGTGCTGAGAGAGTATCTGCACCCCATAAGACCAAGAAGCCAAGAACACCAGCATGTTGTGTGAGAAACATGCATGAAAGTCAGAACACCTCTGTCAGTGCATTCACGTGGCTAGTGGGTCCTCTCTGTGGCTGACTGGCTGTTAACCCAGTGAGTGAGAGTTTCTCCCACTGCATTGGGCCGTATCCTTCTGCTGCACTAAAGGACAGTTTTGCAGCCATGTAGCTCTGCTCATGTCACGTGCAGCCTTCCCACATCACATGATTTCTGGGCATGACCGTGGAGTCCAACAGAGCCTCCATGTCCCTCACCCTGAATTGACAGCAGACCTTTGGGGTGTGCCTAGACCCATTTGGGCTTCACTCGTGGGGTAGCCCAATCCAACAGGAGTGGAGACTCCATCCAGATGTGGTCCACCAGATCTGGAGTTGCTTCAGAGGGGCAGAAGTAGACCTTTTTTTCCCCCCAGAGAATCGACACATTGCCATCTGTTCTTCTCCCTGGAGACAACCTGTTGCACTCCTGGCCACAAGCTCTCTCTCCATACTTCCTCCTCCAGTTATTCCTTAACCGGGTACAGACTGAGGAGTTGAGGTTGATCCTGGTGACCCCTCTTTGGCCCTACATGCTAGTTTTCAGTTTTCCTGCCAGTCATGGCCAGGACACCCTCGGAGCTCCCTGTTCTGAGGGACCTCCTGTCCCAGGTGAGGGGGTCACTGTTCCATCTTTTCCCAGTAGGACTCAGGGTGACAGCCTGTACCTTGAGAGGGAGAGGCTCCAGGCCTGGCCTGATCTAAAAGTGAGAATGCTGCAGGAGTTTTGTGCACCATCCACCAGGACTGCCTACTGCTTTCTTTGGGGGCTGTTTGCCTCCTGGTGTGCGGTCCACCAGCTGGACCTCCACAAGGCTGCAGTTGACATGATCCTTTGTGTGTTGCATGCTCTGTTGGTCCAAAGGCAATGATGAAGGTGACACAGGGGTTATCCTCTGGCCTAACTCTGGGTTGCTGCTGATGACCTCGATTACCAATCTTGGGTTAAAAATTGACTCTGCACTTACCTTTGATGGCCACGTGAATGGGGTGGTGAAATCGTCATTCTATCAACTCAGGCGTCTGTCGAAGGTTAAACCTTTTCTTTCAAGGCGTGACTTGGAGACTGTTATCCACACTTTTATAACCTCACGCTTGGATTATTGTAACTCCCTTTTAATAGGGGTTGGACCGGGCACTCTGACACGCCTGCAACTAGTACAGAATGCTGTGGCACGGTTTTTATCCGGTAAAAGGAAATTTGAGCACATTACTCCGGTTCTGGCCTCCCTGCACTGGCTTCCAATTGAATTTAGAATTCATTTTAAAGTTCTTTTATTGGTTTTTAAATCTTTAAATGGTCTGGCACCTGCGTATCTGTCTGATTTGCTGAAGCCCTATGTCTCCACTCATTCGCTCCGGTCAGCTGAGCAGCTGTTGCTCTCAGTCCCCAAATCACGGTTGAAACTGAGAGGAGACCGAGCATTCTCTATTGTGGCTCCTAAGCTTTGGAATAATATTCCTCTTCAAATTAGGCAATCGACATCAGTGATGGTTTTTAAATCCAGATTGAAAACGCATTTTTATTCACTGGCTTTTGATTCAGTGGTTGACTGACTTGTATCTTATTGTTTTTGCTATGTTTATTATTTTATCGTATTTATTATTCTTATGGTATCTGTTGTGTTTCTTTTGTTCAGCACTTTGGTCGGCCTTGTGTGTTTTTAAAGTGCTATATAAGTAAACGATGATGATGATGATGACCTATTTGAATTTCACCTGTCCAAGTAAATGCAGAGTTACGAATATCTCCCACTGGGGACCTGCACAAGGAGACAGCTGGGAGCCAGGTTGCCCTGTGCTATCTCCATGCTTTGGCACAGCATGTCTTGCTTACCCGGCCGTTTAGGAAGTCGGGCCACTTCGGAGGTGGGGTGCCCCCGGCCTCTCGGCCTGGGGCTCGGTCACTCAGGCGCGGCTGGCTGCCGGCGGAGCTCACGGGCGCATCACTTCAACTCCCCCTGGCTTCTGCTCCGCAGCTGCTGAGTGAGCCCTCATCTGGGACTCTCCTCAGCTCTTTCCGGGACAGTGGCGCGGCTGCCCCTCTGTTGGTCTTCCTTGGTCTCTTGTGTTCTGGGGGCCTCTGGATGTCTGGAGTTTGCTCTCCTCCATACCTGCTTCATGCCCTGGAGGACGGGGCTGTGGCCCCCCCACACCCTCTAGCAGATTATTACAAGAAGGAACCTTTTAAAAAATAAAAAACAAGCGCGTCCATGCTCACAGGTGTACACACGGGTGATCACACCCACAAACTACACCCTTTTTGGCTCCTACCTCAAAGCACACTGTGTTCTGTTGATCTTATGTGCTGCACAATGATGTTTAATATTTGGTATTTGCTGTCATATTCCCATATATCATTGTGATGTTGTTTGTTCTGTTGCTCTTGTTCTCTTCTGCTTGTTTTCTTTTTTCTTTCTCAGCAGGTGATCCAGGTGATTGATATATGCATTTTTTCTTCTCTGCCCGTTCTGTTGGTTTTTGTCTTTTGCCCTTCTCCCCCGTCCCTCTTCTCAGCTGTTTCTCTTTCCCTCTTTCTTTCTCCCCTTCTTTCCCCCAGTCAAGTCTGTCCCGTATTCAGTAAGTGAAAATAAAAGAAACAATAAAAGGTGAATCAAATGGACCATTACAGCAAGGCTGGGATGGTCAATTTGGTAAAGTAAATCCGTTGGGCATCTTTCTCTGCCTTTAGACAACAATTCTGATGGCAAAAGAGGCAAACGGGACAGGCAAAAAAAAAAAAAAAAAAAAAAAAAGAAGGAAGTCAGACCAGCCATTTTTCAGCTTCCACTCTGGATTTCTGGACAGACCCTTGTCTAAATCTCGATTGTCCCACAGGGTTGTGGAGGCCATTCAGCAGGCATATGCCTCTTTGAATGTTTCCCTCCGTTCAGATGTTCCCCTCCCTTTCAGAGAGTCGGGCACTGTGTCACAACATTAAAAATTTTAATCACTTTCAGCCAATAATCAATAAGAAATGTTTCATCCTTTCTAAAAAAATAACTTTTATTTTAATAATAATAATAATAATGATGGATTGCATTTATATAGTGCTTTTTGGGGCCCTCAAAGCGCTTTACAATTCCACTATTCATTCACTCTCACATTCATACACTGGTCGAGGCTACAGTTGTACCCACAGCTGCCCTGCTCTGACAGCAGATTGATTTTGATCTAAAGTTGTTCTTTAGACACAGTTACAGCTACATTTACAACACACAGAGTTTTTTTTTTATTCTTCTGCAACATGCTGTGATGTAAGTAATAGACTCTGAAGTCAAAGTCTCCTTTATCATCACAGCTCTTGTAAATATTTAACATTCAGCCAAGCAGTTTAATCCATTGCGATGAATAACTAAATTGCGCCCTATGTTGAATACCAGCTGTAAACACAACCCAGTGTTTATATGTCACAGGTCTTTCTGTATGTTAGATGGTGATTATATCTGAGATATGTTTTTGTATGGGAAAGGGGGAGAGTGACAATGATCTGGCAACCTGAAGTTACACAAAGAAAAATAAATTTATATGTGGTTTGTGGGTACAGAGAGAGACAGATTCTCTTATGATTTCTTAATTCAAATATACATAAACATTTACAGTGACATGATGTGCTCTTCAGAGTACGCATATACCCAGGGACAGGGACCCTAGAAACAGTACGACAGTATTTTTTTTAAAAAAAATACTGTCGTACTGTGACATGTGTCACGTGACATGAGCAGAGCTACATGGCTGCAAAACTGTCCTTTAGTGCAGCAGAAGGATACGGCCCAATGCAGTGGGAGAAACTCTCACTCACTGGGTTAACAGCCAGTCAGCCACAGAGAGGACCCACTAGCCACGTGAATGCACTGACAGAGGTGTTCTGACTTTCATGCATGTTTCTCACACAGCATGCTGGTGTTCTTGGCTTCTTGGTCTTATGGGGTGCAGATACTCTCTCAGCACAATTTACCACACTGCTGGGTGTTATCTACACTAGTGTATTCAGCTTTGCTGTAATGTTTTGGTTCTGGGTCTCATCATGATGCACCTTCCTTGTGTTTCCGGGGTTTTGATATTATGAAGATTAATGAAAATGATTAACCTGTCACCTTAAGAGAGGGAGAGAGATGTATACACTACAAACAGTCACATGTTAGAGAGCACAGCTCATGCAGTAAAAACCTTGTGTGCTGTCCATGGTGCTGAAATAATAACAGTTTAAAGAACTTAATATTTCACTGTTTGTTTGTTGTTAGCAATACTGCAAGATTTGGTATCGATCTGATACCAAGTAAATATAGGGCCTGTATCGATGATACTGATACTAGTACCAATACTTTTTAATATATAACACTGATGATGTCATATAATTACTAACATCATTTGGGTGGCTGTGGCTCAGGTGGTAGAGCAGATCAGCTACTGATTGGAAGGTTGGTGGTTTGATTCCTCCTCCAGTCTGCATGCCAAATATCCTTGGGCAAGATACTAACCCCAAATTGCCCTCCGATGCATTCATCGGAGTGTGAATGTGTGTGAATGCTTGTTAGTTGCACTTGAGTTTAGAAGTGCTTGTACGAGTGGGTGTGATTGGGTGAATGAGGCATGTTGTATAGAGCGCTTTGAGTACTCCGGGAGAGTAGAAAAGCGCTATATAAGAATCAGTCCATTTACCATCATTGTTGCTAATTCTGAATGAATTTTCATGACCTTTAAGGCAGCCAGGTTGCCTCTTTGATGAAACTGCTGCAGTGCGTACAGGAGACACAGAACAGAAACAGAAAGTAAAGTATCGAGTTCATTATACTCGTGAGGAGAGACAACGTGTTGGTTGACCAGGAGGACTGGGAGACCATGACAGCTACAATAAATTATAAATTGATTAATGTCTCCCTCTATTGGCCACCAGCTGTAAACACAGTCCAGTGATTGTACTTCTGTATATCTGTATATCCACACTGACACTTAGACCTATTTACTCTGGGCCCTCCAGCGGAAAATGTGAATGGTTCAGAAAAGAACAGAAGCTGAGCTTTTCGGGGATACTTGGTGTATTACTTTCACAAGCTGCTGCTGTCTGAACACAGAAAAATCAACTCCCGCTGGGTTTTACCATGGCTGACCCACACTACTGTAACTCCTCGAGCAGTTGGTTTAAGAGAGACATTTCAAACGGTTACTGAAAGATGAGAAGATGAGCATTACGAAACTTTACAGTGCATCATTAGAATGCACGTGCAAAGACGGTCCAATCACAGGGAAGAATTGATGACACATGGAACAGAGAGGCGGGTGCGGAGAGGTGGCAACGCCCCAAAATGCCTGGAGATTTGTAATATAAAAGGGATGATTTATAAAAAAGTGGAATAGGTTCAAAAACGTTTTTGTACCAATTTAGTAGAGTTCATATTTAAAGTTATGTTGTGTTACATTTTGTTGAATATCAGTTTCGACATAACTATAAATCTGAAAAAACAGTTTGTTTTTCTTTCCCACTTTAAACTGTGGTTCCACTCATGACAATACAATAATGTGAAATGACTGCCCGATATTGAACGCTGAGGTTATTCTGAAAAAAGGGCAAAAGTATTCACTTATAGTTTGATTCTGAGATTCTTACAGCCAAAATGACCAAATAAGTCCAGGCGGCTACTTGGTAAATAAAGGGTCCTTTAGGACCTTGAACACTGATGTCTCTCTGATGTGGAGAACGGATTACTTCTTTGTTCTGTTAGCAACATGTCGGGCAGCAATAAAGTGAAAACAGAATAACTAACTGAACATATCATAAATAATCATAAAAACAGCTGGTTATCAGTGTGAGAAACATGCTCTTTACAGTTTCACTTGACAACTATATGCTGATTTTTTTTCTAAATGAGAGTTTTCATCAGTTCTCACAGTGTGGTATTTTTCCCAGTACAGGTAGATCATATAAAAATGTGCAGTCCACACAGAGAACAAGTGCAGAGCTACAGGGGCACACCTGACACTTTTTATCCCTTCAACTGAGAAAATATTTTATATTTATATTTGACAATGTCAGCATGAAGTTGTCAAGAGAACACCACTGTGCTGTTATTGTCTGCATTTCTTGTTGCCTCTTTGCTAAAACAAGTCATTTACTAAACAAAACATTTTTCTCTTCATCCACAGGCTGCACTTCCTCTTTTCTGGGAGCTCAGCCAGAAATCATGAGTCATTTTCAGCAGTTTAATAAAATGGATAAAGAAGAAACAACATTTTTATACACATGTAAGCATAACGGGTCACTCAGAGGAAGTGTTGTTGTGATATTATTTTGATTAGTTTTTAAAGCACCAAAATTATTTTACACACATCAAACTGTACACAGCAGAAAAGACACAAACATCACCTACAGAAACAATCATTTTGATCAAACACATTTTTTTCTCTTTCATGGCCTCAGTGATGACATGAATCACACTGTAAAATCTGAACAATGACTATACAGTTTTTGTGCATCACAATTTGGCAACAAGTAATGTAATTAACATGAAAATTATTAATTCTTATTAATTCTTATTATTATTATTATTATTATTATTATTTGTTGTTGTTACTGATATGCAAAAATATGCAATAAAAATGTAATACAGTAAGCTTTAAAGATCGCAGGTAAAATCCAGGAGGAAGTGAGTGAAAGATAAATAAAGATATTTTTTTAAATAAGAGACTGAAACAAACTCACAGAACCAAATCATGAAATTGTGTCATGATGGAAACAATGTCCCACACCATCCAACCTCCACTTATTACAACAGAAATAAACACAGTAAGATTTGAATACAAAGATGAACCATATTATCAGTCTTCTGACATTAAACCAACAGCATGTCATTGTTTAATATAACTGCTGTTGATCTGGATGCTGGCAGTTCTCTAAACGTTGTCAAAATGTTCTGAGTTGGATTTTGTTGCTGATGTTGTTCGTGAGTCTTGAGTTTTGTTGAAATAATCTTTTTATGGACCTGAAACAAAATCAGAACAAATACGACTTCAAAAATGAAAAACAAAGAAATAATGGTGCCAAAGATGTGATGATGCTTTCTGACCTTTTACACTTTCATCCTTTAATCACACAGAACTGATCTCATCAGGGAAACTTACACTTTCCCACATTTTAGCTGCATGTGTGTTTGAAATTTAAGAGGCTCATTATTTTATTCAGACACCACAACAGAAACACAACATAACTAAAGAAAGTCGTGATTCAGCTCATCAGTTTTACAAAACTCTGAAACTTTAAGAGTGATGTCACACATTTTACTGCACATGTAATCTGATTACTAATGATTCAGTGTGTGTAGAGTTCACATTTGTACCTGAGGCTGATTCAGGATTCACATTATTGTAGTCAGAGCTAGGGATGGGTATTGATAAGATTTTCACGATTCCGATTCCATTTTCGATTCTGTTTAACGATTCGATTCTTTATCGATTCTTTTTTTTTTTTTTTTTTAAAGGAGAACACTAAGGTCGATTAGCTTAGAACTTTGTTTTATATCTTCTCTTTGAACAAGATAGAAATTTAGGAGTAACATGGCCTTACAAACCCAACAGTGAGATCTTAAGAGATCCAGCCTATGGCTCTTCAATGGGGTGTCACGGAGTCCCCAGGAAAAAAAATTGTAAATGTAAAATAATAAAATAAATATTCTTCTGTAGCAATTACACAAGAATATCCAGTAATGTCCCTGCCTACAATTAAACACATTCACTTACCGAAAATCGACCGTCTCACACTTCTGGGTGCAAATGGGTGCAAGCCTTTTACCACAAACTTAGACACTGCTCGGTGGCATTCGTATATCCTGGCCTGAAAGGAGACGCTAACGGTAGACTGCAGCGAGAACTGCCAGCATCTGAGCCAACCAATTCGTCGACTCCTTCAAATGCAGCCGACAAATGCGTCCTTCATTTCCCCGAATTTGAAGGATGGGTCGGGTGTGTCCTTCGTGGCCAACCATATCCCAGAATTCATAGCGCGGCGCAGCCAAATTTCAGCTGCCAACAATTGCGGCCGCTGCTAAGTTTTAAAATTACTCTTATTAATCTTTCTGGGTCACAAAATAAACTTCTAACATATTTTCAGGCGAGAAAGAAGCTGTGTAAATTTCAAATATCTGCTTGGTTTATCAAGACATCGCATATTTGCAAAAGTGCGCTGACGTTTTTGGAGACGTCTGTTAGCCACCTGCTGGATAGCAAGCCGGGGGGTTCAGTGGTCACTCGAGCCGGCGAGAGCAGCGGAATCACGGCTTCGTCGTTTTCAGACCGCCGCTCTTTCGCTACTCAGGTTAAACATGACATATAAGTCACTCGGATAACTTAAAAATGTAATTGTTTGCCTTTTTTCTGTGTTTTATTGGTTCCGGAGTAAATCGGTTTGGCTGAGATCAAAGTTATTAGATTATTAGATTAAATAAAACGTTATTAATCTATCTGGTGGGTTCCTCCAGGATTTTCACACAGCTGAATAAACGTCAAACAGAAAACTGATTAAACAGAAGTGTGAGACTGTCGAGAATTTACGCCAGTGTCCTGTTATATTTTAGATAGCAAGGAGCAGACGGCCAAGTTTATTAAACTCCACCGAGACAGCGGTGACGAAAATCTGAAGGCTAGACGCAAATCTGAAGGCTAGACGCAAATCTGAAGGCTAGACCGTTCCGTTTCACATCCTCGCACTTCCGGCCTTCTCGGTCTTCGAAGGACCCAGCCCACGTAGACCGCGAAGGCCGGGTCCTCCAAAGGATGCAGCCGACGTTTTGGAACACAGCTTCTGTCTGTCTCTCTCATCATGGTCGCCTAAATGCACACTAATGGCAGGTTTTGTAATAAGGCAGATCACGCTAACATAATATGCGCTGTTAGTTGATTATTTACCTGCCGCATTAACGGGAGAGGACATACAAACGTTACCGCTGCTGCTGGGTTGAGATTCATGAGTCCGGAGCGGAATTAAAAACACGACATTCATTTAAGGTCATTGCGTGTTTTGTGAGCAAATGCTTTTGCATATTCGTAGTGTTTCCTCCCTTAAAAGAAATATCTACTTGCAAGTATAGAGATTGACAGACCGCGTGACTTTCGTGCATTGCATGCCGGGAACTCGTGGCAAAACAATCCAAGTACCTGCATCAAATGCAAGCATTTGCAGCACCGCAAAACGTTCATTCTTCGGTTCCAATGAATTCTTGCTTTTTCTTTGCCCCCCAAAAAGGTATGTACAAAACGAAGGAGAACAATGCCGGTCCGTACAAAGACAGACTTGATGAAAAGACAAAGAAAAGATACGAGGAAAAAAATCAAACCAGTGAAAGGGTCAGACCCTTACGAGCACACAGAGGGACAAAATACATTAGCGTGCTGCCCAACTTTCACCACGCTTATATTTATAATTATACGGTTCTTGGAGTGAGTGCATACACTCATGAAGTTTAGTAACTTCAGGTCACTGCAACAAGCCCAGGTACAGTTTACCGACGGATGGGTACAGGACCTTGAAATGCACCGTGTAGAAAGTAAAGCCCATCGTACATATTTACCAGTCTCACAAATCGTCTTCATAAATACACATTCGTTAACCGTTTATTAATAGGACCTTTGAGCTCAATGGTAATTAATTAGTAGTGGAAATTATTTCTGGTAGCATCACAGAAATGTAGCAGTGACAATAATATTGTATGCTGTAATCGTACTGGGCAATTAGTGATACAAAACAACTGTTTTATCCTGTGAATAAAAGTATATGTTTTTGTCAATGTACCATGGTAATAACAGAAGCGAAACGCAATATTGTGTCAGGACCAGTGTTGGGACTAACGCGTTATTAAGTAACGCGTTACAGTAACTACGTTATTATTGTGGTAACGAGCACGGTAACTAGTTATTGTGCCAAAATCAGGAACGCGTTACTCGTTACTGGGATTTAGATAGGCTCGTTACTCGTTACTTCGTGTGGTGGCTATCGCGGAGCTTCCACAGATTCAGTAACATTAGCAAGTGGTGGAAGCCAGCAGGTGGATGAAGGAAAAGGGACGCAGAAGGAAAAGAGACCCGAGGCGGCCGCCGGTCCAAGTGTGAACTGAACTTCAGGTAAGAAGTTATGACCTGCAGTCTCTCTGGGTCAGATATAAACCAAGTTTAGGTGGAGTTTATTTTCGTTATTCTGACTTTTTCCGTACTGCGTGCTAGCTAGCATGACGGAGTTTCTATACAGCTGGGTGGGTGCTATGAAGTTAAGGATGTTGAACTTTATTTTGTTCATAAGTTATTAGAGTTGCCAACCATCCCGTCTCGTATTCAGAGAAAATATTACGCGTTTCTTATTGAGGTGAAAAGGAACAGTTTGTCCCATAATTCAGCTACAATGAAAAAGGCACAAAGCTGGAGTTATTCTGTGTCTTTGCTGCACAGCTGCCTCTTCCTCTCTCATCCTCTCACCCTCCCTCTCCCATTTCTACTTCAATCATGAAACTGATCAATGATCAGCTGATCGTCTTTTCTCTCTTGTTTGTTTATCGCTCACTTTGCGCCGAAAGAGGAAACCAGCGGATGTCGCGCTAAACAACAGCAGCACGTTTAAGCTTGATCAGCTATTGTTAGAATTTATTTAATATTAATTTCTAGTATCAGCTGATGTTTGCTGGAGCCACAGCTGCAAAAAAGCTGCTGGTCATGATATGGTTTGGATATCTGGTGAGAGGGAAACATGAAGATGAAACCAGGAGATGTCCTTACTGGATCATCAGAGCTGAACAGGTGATGGAGAAACAGGTTTACCTTTTAGGTGACATGAATGAGTTGAAGGGAAGTTATGAACTGTTTCTGAGAGACAAATAACCCCAGGATCCTTTTTTAGGTAGCTGACAGCTGGTAACTGTGCAGGGGCGGGTCTAGCAAAGTGTTGCCAGGGGGGCATGTAGGGCATTAACAGGGAAAGGGGGCCACAATGAAATACTTTTCTTTCTTATTCTCATTTAAAATGTCTAGCATTTAAAAAAATTATTATCTGAATCTTACAACAAACGATTGATAGATTGATGCATATATACCATCAAAACAGTGTTTATTTTCATTCAAAGGCTTTATGATTTTTCCTATAATGGTGGGCGGTCTCTAGTCAAAATGCCCAGGCCAATTTTCTGTCCCAGTCCAGCTCTGTATGCAGCTCATCTGCAGTCTGGTGTTACCTACATCTTCCTATTCAGAAGGCAGAATTTCCGAGTTCTGAGTACAATCAAAGCACCACAACTGCAGTTTTTGTGTTGGATGTAAAAGGCGCACATGACACTGTGACGTAGGCTAGAATCATGGCAGCAGTCAATGACGGTCCAGGCGTGGAATTTCTCTCGTGGAAATATGCACGTTATCATATCCTTTCTATTGGTAGGTGGCACAGTGCACTTGCGGCAAGTAAGCAAGCTAGAAGACTGGCAAAGTTATGGAAGCAACACATTAACAAGAGAATTCTGAGTAAAACCAAAGTTAGTTTCTCTTAAAAGTAACTCAGTTACTTTGAAAGTAACGAGTAACTTGAAGTAACTGAGTTACTTTTGAGAGAAGTAACTAATAATGTAACTAAGTTACTATTTTAAAGTAACTTACCCAACACTGGTCAGGACAATTTACTATTTATGCACAGTAAACAAAGGAGCATAGCGCGACAATTTCTGTTCAGCGCCAGACGTGCTTGTAACCTATATCACCAATTATGTTAAGAAAAATGACGCATTAACTACAACAGCAGACTGACCTTTGTGGAAATGCTTGGAGCAGACTAACCTGTGAGCTGGAGTGTTCTGGGACGTTATATTTGGTCTTTGAATGGCTGCAATCCAGTCGCCTCTTTGTTACTTCGGAAACATGGCTCGAACAATTTCTCTTCAACGACATAATCCGATAACAACTGATCTCTTTACCCGTCGGCTTTCCGTGGCTGTCATGCGACCGGCTATTGCAGTTAATAATACAACAGCTTCTTGCCATTTTTTGTGTTTCTTTTTATCGCTGTTTAACTGATTTCAATTGAAAGCCTGCGTGCGCTAGTACCTCTTGCCACGAGTTCCCAGAATTCTTTGCAGTTTTACCCCTGAGTGACGTCACATTTTCAATCTCTATTGCAAGTTGCCCTGTCGTCTCGTAAAGTATAACCAAACTTTTGAGCGTTTGAGCCGCTTAGTAAATGACGGTCCGCAACGTGGTGACGTCATTCGGGGCGACTGGAATCGATAAGGGAATCGTTTGCAAAAATGGCAAACAATTCCAAGGAATTGAAACAGTGGGAACCGGTTCTCAACAAGAACCGGGTTTCGATACCCATCCCTAGTCAGAGCTCTCCTCTGTGCCATCATGTCTGCCTGTTGTGATGATGGATTATTGTATTTAATAACATGGAGACTGTCTTCCTCTAAAATTACACAAGTTACAAAAACAATCGACCAATTATTACATTTCATGTTTCTTGTACTCACTCCTTTTATCAAGACCTTCAAGCTGAAATCCAGATGTGACGTTGTTGTATTCATCTGCTGAAATAATAATGAAGTTTGATCAGTCAGAATAAATATTTACATTTCTTACAGCTCTGCTATTATCAAAGTTTATACTGTTTGTACCACTTCCAGTGTTTCCAGAGCCTCTGATTGATTCATAGACTGAAAGATCACCTACAAGTCATTGAAAATAGGAGTTATAAAAGAAGTTAAATATAATGATTTATTTTTGTTTTTATCTAATAGTTTTTTTTTTCTTGATAAGAAACTGAGTGTTAAAAACTGTAATAAAGAGAAAAGTAATCATTTCTGGTCTCACCATGAAGAAGAGAGGAGTAAACCTGAGCTTCATTCTGGTTGGATGTTTGTTGTGAAGCAGAGCTTTGATTGGTGCTCGGAGACTGAGTGAGACTGAAACAAATAATGAAAATTTAATGAGGAATAATTCAAAGTTATTGTTGTGTTTAAAATGAAACTAAACTGCTGCACCAACCTTTTACAACAGGGTTCTGTAAAAAACACAAACATTATTACATCAGTTTGTTTAAAAGTGTCGCAGCATTAAAAAAAAAAAAAAATTAAAGTCGATCAGAAAATCTCTCACTCTTTATTTTTCTGTAGCAACACATCAGCAGCAGCACGACAATAATTCCACTAACAAGTCCGATGATGAACGGAACGATAAATGAACTTCTTTCACGTCCAAAACCTGAAATGAGAAAACTCATTTCAGGTATAGGTATAGGTATATATATATATATATATATATATATATATATATGCTAAAATCCAAGAGAAGTAATAAATATATAAATTAATAATGAAAGAAACAAATGACAGAGTCAGTTGTTAGAACCTGCTGAGTGGTGTCTCTAACAGACAGCATGAATTTTTTTAAATTTGTATTGACGCAATTGGATTTGTGAAGAATTTAAATTTAGAAAAACAAAAACTAATGAATACCTTGCACAGTGAGTTTGACTCCATTACTGAACTCTCCAGAGTCAGACTCACACCAGTACACTGTAACACCCTCCTGTAAGCTGTGGATCTTATAAGAGGATCCACGCAGTTTCTGGCAGTCACAGTGAGACAGGAAGCCGTCCTCAGAGAACTTCCTCACTCTCCACTCAGTGAAGTTTCCCTCACAGGTCAGTGAGACAGAGTCAGAGGTGAAGTGTTGCACTCTGTCAGGACTCACTGTGAGAGACGCTGCTGAATGAACATCTGAAAAAGTGAATATTGTAAACCTTTTACTAAACCTCTGCATGTCTCCAAATCTTTATTTCTTGTCACACGTTAACACTCAGTCTCTGTGTTCATCTATTTATCCTCTTTTCTACCAGTATTTTCTTTTCCTCTCTGATTCAGTCTTTTTCATCTTTTTTAGTTTGTTGTTCATTTCTTGGGCCCCATTTCGTGACGATCGTGGCTCAAGAGTTGGGAGTTCACCTTGTAATCGGAAGGTTGCCGGTTCGAGCCCCGGCTCGGACAGTCTCTGTCGTTGTGTCCTTGGGCAAGACACTTCACCCGTTGCCTACTGGTGGTGGTCAGAGGACCCGGTGGCGCCAGTGTTCGGCAGCCTCGCCTCTGTCAGTGCGCCCCAGGGTGGCTGTGGCTACAATGTAGCTTGCCATCACCAGTGTGTGAATGTGTGTGTGAATGGGTGGATGACTGGATATGTAAAGCGCTTTGGGGTCCTTAGGGACTAGTAAAGCGCTATATAAATACAGGCCATTTCTCACCACCCTGTGACAGCTGAGATACATCTGTGGGTCCTCAGTCATTCTCAGGTCATCGTAGTCGTGAGCACTTGAAAAGAAGGTAACTGTTTCCTTCTTTCCAAGCATTCAAGACAGCTGGGATAGACTCAATGTTCCCCACAACCCTGAATTAGAGTTAAGGAAGTCAACAGATGAGTGGATGTTTGTTTCTTTGGGCCTGTCTGTGTCCTCTTCTTTTCAAAATAATCTCCTCATTTTACTCCCCCCATGTGTAATCTGCCCTCCATGTTTCCATGGTGGAGAAAAGGTTGTAATTAGGAAATACCTAATTAGAAAACATAAAAGTACCAGTCATCTGCCAATATGGGCTTTAAATCTCATTTTATCTTTGTCACTGGAAATAGAGGGTAAATAGTCATGGAGAGGAAAGACAAAATCTCTCACCTGCAGACCAGACAAACTTTGGTTGACTGTGATCAGTGTGATACTCTGGGTCTCCTCTTCCAGCTCTGCACACATATCCTGCTGTGTGTGTCTGTCCATGAATGATGTAGGAGTCCTGTGCAGTCCCACTGCCATCAGGTAGCAGCTCATAACTGGAGGATTTCTCTGATAGATCAGGAACAGCTTTATACCAGTAGAAGCTCCATCCTGCAGACGGATGTTCAACCTCACAGTTCAGAGTTACTGAGGCTCCAGGACTCAGCCATGATGGAGACACAGTGAGGACAGGACGGGGTTCATCTGTTCAACAAAGATTTGCTCTCAATGTTTCGTCTCTTAACTCTGAATTCAATGTCACTAAAATGTTGACTCACAAATATTTATGATGAACTTTCAGAGTGAGACTATCTAAACATGTCAAATATCTCAACATGTACTAATAAAAACACATTTTTACAAACTGTTTCTATTTCCAGGTTAAATGAACTATGACTCTACTTACTGTCAGAAACTGTCAGTGTGACTGAATCACTCCACTCTGTTGTTTCATGCTGTGAACTTTTCATTCTGCCCTTACAGCGATAGTTTCCACTGTTGGATGATGAAGCAGATCTAATCCTGTATTCATTTTGATTTGGAGCTTTTATCCTGCTGTTTTGTTCCCACTTATAATTCAAGTCAAGTATTTCCCATATGAACATCATAATGTCAAACAGGTTAAACAAATGTCTTTCTGTTTGGTCTTCAATGAAATTTAGAAACATGAATTCACCTTGTATTGTGTTTTAAACCCAAATTTTAAAAAAAGAAGTTAATCTAAACTGACTGGCTATACTCTGTGTAGCAAACTCTCATCTTCCTCCTCAGCAGAAACCTTACTGTGAGACTGATTTGTCTATTTCACTGGAAAAGAGGATTTCCTGTTTCTACACCTGCAATTCCATCATGGGTTTACCAGGGTGTCACTCACAGCCAGACTCACTCAAGGCTCTTATTTCAGTGTAAGCTGCACTGTATCTTTAATATTTAATTGATTGTTTTAGAGATATATTTGTTGAAATGATAGTAAATATTATATTGAAGTATGAAATAATTTACTGATTAGACTCTAGAAGAAGCATATCTTCTACTGCAGAGATATGAACACTTTCTAATTCTAAGGTTTTTCTTTAACAGTGAGAAGAATAGTGGAAATCAACATCTCTGGAGTTGTGTACTTGTAAAACTTGTTTTGACTGTGGGAGGATGCCAGCGTTCCCATAAGGGAAGATGTAAACATCACACAATGGATTCCTCCCAGTAGACCCACCTATGGCATCAATTTCAAACTGCCATGTCGCTTCATTCTTTAGTTATCACATTTACAAACTTGTGTGTCCCCTTGGCCTTAGAGAGTAAGACCTGAACTAACTACATCGTAATACAGTTTCTGCAAGTTTCTGTAATCCACGTGTGCAACAACATCAGAAAAGAAAAAAAACTTTTAAGTTTATTAAAAAAAATGAAAAAAGTATCTGTTTAAGATCTTTGCCCACTGAAAGCAAAAACTATTTAGTGAGCATCACTAAGACAGCTACAAAGTTGTATCAAAAAGAAGCATTTTTTTTTTAACTATTATAGATGAAAGATCTCCAACTTACATGATACAGTCAGTGTGATGATATCACTCCACTCTGAGAAGAAATAGTCCCTTCTGCCCTGGCAGCTGTATCCTCCACTGTCAGACTCAGCAGCTCTGATGATTCTGTATTCATTGGATGTTGGAGGTGTGTTTAACTTGGCTGCTCTCCATTCATACGTCCACTGAGCTCCTTCACCTCCCTGAATCTCACATCTGACAGTGACTGTCTCACCGCTGTATATCTGAGTCCAGGGTGGCTGCAGGGTCACAGTGGGCTTACTGGGAACTGTTCACAGAAAAATAAATAGATATCCAATTAGGAGAAAAATGCTGGGCTCACATGAGGCATAACTGCCACATACATTACCCTTAGTACAGCTGTGAAGTGATTTGCAATTTGGGAAAAGAGGTGCGAGGCAGAGTCTCACATCTTTGATATACAGGTGATCTGAGGCTACTTGTGTATTGGCTGCTTCAAATTTTAAACTCTTCAATCAATCCTGTTCAGATCATATTACAGGACTCCTGGGTTGTTTATAAATATCGGTATGGAGAGTAATTTGCCTTAAGTGTTAAGTGTTGCAAATGTGTACAACATAATCCAGAAGGGTAAAGTAATATCTACAGATGTGTACAATAAGTGTGTAACTTTCAAAGACTCGAGAGCGCCTGGATGACTCACACACAAATACAAAGCAATCTGACCACCAGTGTTGGTCAAGTTACTTGAAAAAGTAATCAGTAACTAATTACTGATTACTTCCCCCAAAAAGTAATTCCGTTACTTTACTGATTACTTATTTTCAAAAGTAATTAATTACTTAGTTACTTAGTTACTTTTTAAAAACACTATTTACAACCTGAATAGGTGATAAAGCGATAGCTCTTTCAGCCCAATTCTACTTTTTCTGCATAATCCATCATACAAAATGTAATCAAATGGAAAAGTCTTTTTAAAACTTGTTTTATTAATTTTAATCTTTTAACTTTATGCATCAAGCAAAAATTAAATTATATGCAACATTCTCTAACTGGAAGAAATTTGTTTAACATATAAACCAATTTTCTGCACATTCCAGCACATAAAATAAAATATTTTCTTGGTGTTTACACTCAGTCTTTCAAATAAATGCAAGTGAAACACAGCAGAAAATAAATAAAATCAAAGACTCAGCGGTCCTGTTGCTCTGTTTTCACCTGTATAGCAGGCGGATGTTTGCCCTGGTGCAGGTGTGCCGCAGCGGTCAGTGGAAGGATACGCGAGTTTCTCTGTGAGTTTCCCATTACGTCATAGCGCACTCGTGCTCGCTCGGAATTAAGGGGTTTTTTCGCTGTAAAAAGAAGTTTTCTTCCCACGCAGTGAACAGCGGACGCTAATGTTTTTGTCACTTTTTACGGAATCAAACTCAAAGTTCAGTACTTCCACGCTTTAAACGCTGCACGCTCATACTCTCTCTGCACTCCATTTATTATCCATTGTTGATCTGCACACAGCTGTTGCCACGAACGTCGCACTCACTTACTTCATTTTCATGAGACACTGGCAAAAGAAATCACGGTTTTAGTAACGCAGTAATGCAGCGTGCTTACGGGAAAGTAACAGTAATCTAATTACCTTTTTTGCAATAGTAATCCCTTACTTTACTTATTACTTGAAAAAAGTAAATCGGATTGCAGTAACGCGTTACTGCCCATCTTTGCTGACCACACATAAATCTATTTTACAAATGAGTAAATCCAAAAGTGAATAAATACTGATCAATTATGTACGATTTATTAAGTTCAACATCATGAATCCAATAATTTTACTTTTTAAAAAAACCTTTAACACACGTGGACAAATCGCTTGATACCCACATGGAGATTTGAAACTAACTTCATGCTGCCGGCTTTGCACAGATCTGCAAATGTAAAATGAATTCATGTCCTGGTGTAAAACTGCGACATCTTGGCTTCCAGTGTTTCCCTGTGTTTCTTTTTTCTAAATAAACGAAACTACATGTAACCACTTTTACGAGAAAACATATATTTATTATCTACAGACACCACACAATAGCCTGCCATATCCTGACATGTTTAGGATTATTCATTAGGATAACATTAATCTTAGCCTGGTTTCATTAGAGAATGGTAAGATTACCATCAAAGTGTTATTCCATTTCACCTGGATGATTTCTATATTCAAAATAAACAGAGATTAGTTTGCATATACTCACTGCAGAGGATGATCCACAGTGAAGTGCAACCAATGTGTCCTCCATCTGCTGACTGGCTGGCTTTTCCAAGCAAAAAAAAAGATCAACACCTCACTTACAAAAACCATATAAAAAGCCTAATACGAAAACATTTATAGGCTACTGTTGAGTGTCTGTAATTGGTAAATCTGTGTTTTCTAGTAAAAGGGGTTACGAATTGTTCCGTTTATTTAGAAAAAGAAACGCAGGGATACACTGGAAGCCTAGATATCCCAATTTTACACTGGGGCTTGAACGCATTTTACATTTGTAGATCTGTGCGAAGCTGGCAGCTCAAACCCCATCTGTACAAAACCCCGCAAGGGACATTGGAGGAAAAAAAAATGAAAATGAACTTTTGCAGGATCGCGCAAAATAGGGCGCATCCATTGAAGGGTGCATTTGAAGGCCGATTATGTCACAGCCAGGCGACGAAGGCTCTTCATTCGAGTCTGCTCCAAATGTGTCCTTCGTGGCCCAACCTATCCCAGAATTCACAGCCAATTCCAGTTTCCAACAATGGTGGTAGCTACTTAGCTTTAATATTACTTTTACTGGGTCACAAAATAAACTTTTAAGATATTTTCAGGCAAGAATGTAGCTGTGTAAACTTCAAATATCTGCTCAGTTTATCAAGACATAACATATATTTATATTTGCAAAAGTGCTCTGATATTTTAGAATTAGAATTAGAATTAGAATTCAACTTTATTGTCATTGCACATGCACAGGGCAACGAAATGCAGTTTGCATCCATCCAGAAGTGCTTTAGTGATATAGATATATTACAATATATATTAGCAATAATATAGATATGTGAGTATATTACATAAATGGGTCTATTATGGTATGTTATAATGTACACGGTATGAAGTATGTTGTGAATATTCTATAACTATAAGTATGTACAGGCTGTAGTGAGTACAAGCTATGTACAGGATATGAACAGGATATAAATATGAAAAACTATACAGAATATGAAATAAATAACTTTACAGAAATCTGAGATATACAGCTATACAGAAATGGGAACTATGCAAGTTGTAAACAGTTGTAGGGTTAAAAATTATCGTATGTACAGAATGATTATTTACACAGAGCTATACAGTAGTGCAGTTAAGATAAGTGAGATATAATTCCTACAGAGGCTATATAAAGTGCTAGTGGTTGTGAGTGGTGGTTCAGTCCATGTTATTATTGTGTGTTTGAGGGTACAGTTGTCCATTGTGGGTGTGTGTGTGTTCAGTCCATGTGTTAACGTGGGTCAGATGTCAGGAGGCGGAGTTCAGGAGTCTGACAGCTGTGGGGAAGAAGCTGTTCCGGTACCTGGTGGTCTTAGTCCGGAGGCTCCTGTAGCGCCTCCCAGAGGGCAGGAGGGTGAAGAGTCCATGTGATGGGTGACTGGGGTCTTTGATGATTTTCCCAGCCCTTTTCAGACACCACTTCCTGTAGATGTCTTTCATGGCAGGAAGTGGTGCTCCGGCGATGCGCTGGGCAGTTTTCACGACCCTCTGCAACGCCTTCCGGTCCGAGGCAGAGCAGTTCCCGTACCAGACTGTTATACAGTTGGTCAGGATGCTCTCGATGGTGCAACGATAGAAGTTCACCAGGATGTCTGAGGACAAGTGGTTCTTCTTCAGAGTCCTCAAGAAGAAGAGGCGCTGGTGAGCCTTCTTGACCAGCTTGGAGCAGTTGGTCGTCCAGGTGAGATCCTCGGAGATGTGGACTCCCAGGAACTTGAAGCTGCTCACACGCTCCACAGCCGTCCCCTTAATGTGGATGGGTGGATGTGGGTCAGCATTCCTCCTGTAGTCCACGATGAGCTCCTTGGTCTTCTCGGTGTTAAGCAGCAGGTTGTTTCTGTCGCACCACTCAGCCAGACGATCCACCTCCTCCCTGTAGCCGGCCTCATCGTTGTCACTGATGAGGCCAATCACCGTGGTGTCATCTGCAAACTTAATGATGGTGTAGGAACCATCAGCAGGTCTGCAGTCGTCAATCAATCAAAGCTTTATTCGTCACATGCAGGTTGCCCTGCAGTGAAATGGGACCCCCCCAGACCTTACACATATAGCACAAACATTACATGGGGATACAGGTCGGAGATTGGTAGAATCAGAGAAAAAACATTGAAATGTACACTACAGTGGGGAAAGTACAAGAGGAAAAAGAGACCCCTACTCATGCTGTGCTTCCATGGTAGGACAGGATGAGAACAGGAAACAAAAAAACTCCTTTGCACAAGAAAGCACATAAATGTCCACAGCACAACATTGTGAAGACATGACAAGCCACAGGGGTGGGTGGGGGGTGAGGAGTAATCCGAAGAAACACAGCAGCCACCCTGCACAGCGCTATCATTCCAGCGCGGCACACAGACCCGCCGTGTTCCCTCGCCGGAAACAAGCATCGAAGGCGTTGGAAAGGGAGGGGGGATGAGTGAGTGCCTATCAGTGTAAGTGTATGTGTGTGCGTGTCCATAGTTCAGCGGAGACAGTGTCCTTCGCTCTATCAGGCTAAGTAAACAGTCTGCCAGCCAACCCAGGTGGCCTTCATGGGACGGGAAGAATAGTCATCACACAGTCGTTATCAGGGAGTTGTTTTGGTGGGCTCCAGCCTTGGGCCTAGCAGCTGGCGCCGTGGTGTCCAAATGTTGAATATTGTTGATTTCTCCTTTGTGAGCAGCTCGAATTTAGCACTCTGACACTGGTCCCTCGATCTCCCGTTGGAGAGCCGCGAGCCTCCCCATGATGGTATCAAACTTCTGTTCCATGGTGTTGTCAGTCTTTTGATTCTGAGACCTCACAACTGCAGTGATCCGTTTTCCAACTGTCGCTCAAGGGTGTCATTTTGAGCAGGCCTTTCTCTGATGTTTCCCCTCATACGCTCAATGGTGTTGTTTTGAGCCTTCACAGCAGCTGTAAGCGTCTCCAAGGTGTTGACCATATTACGTTCGTTGTGAGAGGTCGCGCCTCGTCCCGTCGCTTCGAATCCAGCGGGCAGCCCTGTGGGGGTTTGAACAGCCGGTTCCGCTCTCTTATTTCTCTGATAAACCAGGGCTAAGCCAACGCCGATCAGCATGAACCCTGTTATCATGGTTCCGAATAGGTGGGTGAAGAGGGAGTAGAGGAAAGGGCTCATCACACAGCCTTGTGGTACACCAGTGTTCATCGTGATTGTAGATGAACAGTGGTTATCCAGCCGGACATGTTGGGGGCGGTTGGTCAGGAAGTCCAGTAACCATTTGCAGATGAGGGAACTGATGCCCAGGTCTGTCAATTTTCAGAGACCTCTGACCGTAAAGTCAAGGCTCACAAGAGCTGGTGAGAATACTGCACTGCCGGCACATCGTGCCTCGACCTCCCGGTCAGCTGAAGGATGCGACCTTGCTGTTACTGTCTCCAATCAGCTCGCTAGCTACTGCATTCTGGGAAGTATGTATCCAGTATGTAGCTAAATCCATTTTCAGTTAGTATGTTTAATTATTTTATTTTAAAATTTATATTTTTTTAAGACCATTGTTGGTTTTAATCTAGTTTAAACCACACCACTCCACTAGATTTAGCTGAGATCTGAGCAAGAGCAAATGTCAACAACTGAGTGAGAGGGGCTGTTATTGTGTGTGTATATGGATAATAGCAAACACTGAAATACATTTCTTGCATGCAGCAATGAATTTTAGATGCTCAAATTAAATTTTTCTTCGCTCAAAATAATTTTCTCCTCAAAATGCAACATTTGCGTTTGCAAATTCTTTTTTATGTGTGCTCAGAATAGAGGCACAAAAATAATGCCATACAAAGCCATAAACCAGATTAGTGGCCTGTTGAATACTTAAAGTCTAGCTTAAAGTCTAGGTTGGCATTATATTTGAAAATAAAGTAATTTTAACTTGTCTTTCTAAAGAATTAAATTAAATCCCACAGTTGAATCATAAGAAACATTTTGGGGTTGCCTATATAAACACTGCCATATGGTTTATCTGGTCCTTTTTCTGATTAGAAACTTTACATATTGGAAGTTGGCTTTTAACAAGCATGTAATGATCCATCCATCCGCTTATCCTTTTCAGGGTCGCGGGGGGCGCTGGAGCCTATCCCAGCTGTCATAGGGCGAGAGGCGGGGTACACCCTGGACAGGTCGCCAGTCTGTCGCAGGGCCAACACACAGGGACAGACAACCATTCACACTCAATTTCACTCGCACATTCACACCTATGGGCAATTTGGATTTTCCAATTAACCTATCCCCACAAGCTGCATGTCTTTGGACGGTGGGAGGAAGCCGGAGTACCCGGAGGGAACCCACGCAAACACGGGGAGAACATGCAAACTCCACACAGAAAGACCCCGGCCTGATGTTGGAATTGAACTCAGGACCTTCTTGCTGTGCGGCAACAGTGCTAACCACCGTGCCACCGTGCTGCCAAGCATGTAATGATTACATTTAAATTAGGTGGGCCTTTTTTTAAGCACATATCTCTTTAGGCCCAAATTGACTGATAATTATCCAGACTGACAAATGGGACATTGAATGTCACCTTTCTGGTGGGGAGGGAGCCTGAGATTGTCTAAATTGGGGTCTATTCTATAGCAAATGCAGAAAATAATGTTTTAGGAAAGTAAATTAGTTGGTGTTCTAAAAAATACGATTGTTTGCTTGCAGGACACCAGGAGAGATGAGTCCTCCGTCACAGATGGTGCGGTCAGTGAAGATGGTCACCTGCAGCTTTAAGGTCATTGCATCTCCAACCCACATTAAGGATAATAAAAAATACTTTAAAAAAAACATCCGAGATCGGGCACCAAGCCCCAAGTGCGATAGAAGGATCAGTGAATGTGAGAGTAACTGACCTGAAAGACAGGATCATGGCGAAGCTTGAAACCTGGATCCCCCATAGCTGGTTACCAAGACTACGTGAAGTACCCTCAGAAGGTCTACTAAATGATGTGAATGCTACGGACAACCCTACCGCCACGATTACCGAGACTAACAAGCTGATCTACATTACGGCAGCAGTGATCATTGAGATGCTTGGCTACAAGTTGAACAGCCACAAGGAGCAATACCCCCCATGGAGAAGGAGACTAGAGGCTAAGATCAAGTTAGCATGGAGGGAGGTTAGCCAGCTATCAGAGCTGCAGAAAGGTGCGATGAAGAAGGTGCCTAAGAAGTACAGCAAGCTGTCCATACCTGAGGCCTTGGAAACTGCAAAGCAACGACTCACAGCCTTGGCCAGCCGCTTGAAGAGGTACACCAGAGAGATCGAAGGCAGGAGAATAAACTAGTTGTTCTCCACAGAACCAGCTAAGGTGTAGTCTTAGTGGCAGGGGAACAATATGACAACAGCACCACCAAGGCTGGAGACGGAGCAATACTGGAAGAGCATATGGGAGAAGGACGCAACCCACAACAGCAATGCTCAGTGGCTAGTGAATCTGAGGGCAGGCCAAAGCAACATCCCTGAACAGGGTCCAGTAACCATCACAGTGGCAGATATCCAAGAAAGGGTGTCTAGTATGAAGAGTTGGAC
The DNA here is from genome assembly GCF_964374335.1 of Astatotilapia calliptera. Classification (NCBI taxonomy): domain Eukaryota; kingdom Metazoa; phylum Chordata; class Actinopteri; order Cichliformes; family Cichlidae; genus Astatotilapia; species Astatotilapia calliptera. The sequence continues at coordinate 46,678,138 of NC_137424.1, read as the reverse complement.
AGCACCAGGAGCTGACATGGTTCACGCCTACTGGCTGAAGAAGCCTACTGTACTCCATGAGCGCCTGGCAGCACAAATGAACCAGTTGCTAGTTGACGAGAGACGAAGGCCAGACAGTCCTGATCCTCAAGGACCCCCAGAAGGGACCAGTCCCATCCAACTACCGACCAATAACCTGCCTCAGTACCACATGGAAGCTCCTGTCAGGCATCATACTGGCTAAGATGAACAGGCACATGGGTCAATACATGAGTGGGGCACAGAAAGGGATTGGCAAGAATACCAGAGGTGCAAAACTCCAGCTACTGGTAGACAGAGCAGTCGCCCGAGACTACAAGACTAGGCTGACCAACCTGTGCACTGCCTGGATTGATTACAAGAAGGCCTATGACTCGATGCCCCACTCCTGGATCCTGGAATGCCTGGACTTATACAAGATCAATGGGACCCTAAGAGCCTTCATCAGGAACTCAATGGGGATGTGGCGTACAACACTAGAGGCCAACTTCAAGCCCAGAGCACAAGTAACCATCAAGTGCGGGATCTACCAAGGAGATGCTCCTTCCTCAATGCTGTTCTGCATAGGCCTGAAACACTCAGTGAGATCACTGACAAGACTGGCTATGGATACCAACTACAAAATGGAGCAGCTGTCAGCCACCTCCCGTACATGGATGACATTAAGCTGTATGCCAAGAGTGAACAAGACATTGATTCACTGATCCACAGCACCAGGATATACAGCAGTGACATTGGAATGTCGTTCGGACTGGAGAAGTGTAGTTGGATGGTAACAAAGAAAGGGAAGGTAGACAGAACTGAGGGGATATAACTACCAGAATGAAACATTGCAGACATAGAGGACAGCTACAAGTACCTGGGGATTACACAGGCAAATGGGAACCATGAAGAGGCCACTAGGAAAGCTGCAACCTTCAAGTACTTGCAGAGGGTCAGGCAAGTCCTGAGGACTCAGCTGAACGGTAAGAACAAGATCTGGGCGATCAACACCTACGCCCTGCCCGTGATCAGGTACCCTGCTGGGGTAATAGGCTGGCCAAAGAAGGAGATAGAAGCCACTGGGCTGTGGATGTCCGGGCCCAGGTCTCCTCCACGCCAACTTCATGCTCTGGGGGCTATATTGTGTTTGTTTGCTATTTTCTTCTTTTAACAGGTGATCCAACGGATTTTCACAGTGTCTTCTTTTACTTTCCCCCCTTCCCCTCTATTTTCTTTCTCCCTTTCTTTCTTTCTCTTTCTCCCTTTCCGTATAATTGTCTGTCCAAATTGTAATAACTTAAAATAAAATAAATAAATAAACAATGACAATATAGATTAATCAAGTGGAACAATGTGGCATTGGCATATTTTGTCCACTTGAAAAAATAAATCCATTGGGCATCTTTCCTGGCCTTCAGACAACAATTCTGATTGCTAAAGTACCGAACGGGACAGGCAAAAAAAAAAACTTAAATTAAATTTAAAAAAAATATTGGGCAGCAGAAACCCGAGGAAGAGGAGGGGCCATCATGGAAGGACAGGCCCCTGCATGATATGTACCACCGGCAGATAGAGGAAGTGGCTGACATCCAGAAGTCCTACCAGCGTCTGGACAAAGCTGGACTGAAAGACAGCACAGAAGCATAAGATCCATAGAGGCTGTGGTCTACCACACCAGGCAAGACCCCAGGTGCAGGCTGTGTAAATATGCCTCTGAAACAATCCAGCACATAACAGCAGGGTGCAAGATGTTAGCAGGCAGGGTATACATGGAACACCATAACCAAGTGGCCGGCATAGTGTACAGGAACATATGTGCCGAGTACAGCCTGGAAGTCCCGAGGTCAAGATGGGAGTTGCCCCTTAGGGTGGTGGAGAATGACTGTGGTAAGATCCTGTCGGACTTCCAGATACAGACGGACAAAATGGTGGTGGCTAAACAACCGGACATAGTGGTGGTAGACAAACAGAAGAAGACGGCTGTAATGGTAGATGTAGCAGTTCAAAATGACAGCAACATCAGGAAGAAGGAACATAGAAGCTTGAGAAATCCTAAGGGCTCAGAGAAGAGCTCAGGAAGATGTGGAGGGTGAAGGTAACAGTGGTCCCAGTGGTAATCGGAGCACTACATTCTAAAAACTAAAACTCACATTCACTTAAATTTTTTGAGGCAACACTTTTACACTTAAAAATACTGAGTAGATTGGAAACCAGTCAAATCTGTTTAATATACTTGATAAATTGAATAACTAAAGTTTAAACATATTAAGTTGAAATAAACAATTTAAGCTGTTACACAAACATGAAAAAATTTAGTAAATAACACTGACATGCTTGGTCAATGTAACTGAAATATAGATGGTCAGTTAATCCAAAATTTTGTTCCATTTACTTAATATTGTAAACTGAACTTAATCAAAATTCTACTTAATATTAAATATGGTAAATGGCCTGTATTTGTATAGCGCTTTACTTAGTCCCTATGGACCCCAAAGCACTTTACACTACATTCAGTCATCCTGAATGTGTGTGTGAATCATTCAGTCATTCACACACACAGTCACAGACTGGTGACGGCAAGCTACATTGCAGCCACAGTTGCCCTGGGGCGCACTGACAGAGGCGAGGCTGCCGGACACTGGCGCTACCGGGCCCTCTGACCACCACCAGTACACTGTAAACCCCAACAGTCTACCTGACTTATAAAGTTTGTGGATATAACAATTAAAATTCCTCACAAAGTTGAAACAACTTAAAACTTTTCTGTTCGGTTAACGATTCAAACAGTTATAATTGTACATGGCTTAGAAGTTAAGAGTAAATACTGCTTTCTTAATTATGATTTTTGAGTAAATGTTTTTTTCCGAGCTCCGCATGTGGACGTCATGACGTCTTCTCTCTAACCTGAACGACGTTGACAGAAAATTCTGTTCAATATGGCTGCCCTTCTCGAGCGACTGGAGAACACATTTGGAGAAACTTGTAAGTAAAACGGAACCTTCGTTATGTTTATTTTTTCCGTAAAAAAGCAAGTATATTAATATGTTGCAGCCAATAACTTGTTTTCGAATGCGCTGTTGTGTTAAAAAGCACAGACCCAGGTGGTGAATTGTTGTTCGCTGTTGTTCGCGCTCTTTTTCAAACATAGATTATGTCGTCAGTTTTACAGTTTTAACCGATTAAAACACAGTTTTACTAAGAATCACACATAAAGAAAGGGTCTTAGTGATATTTTAACGACCCCTTGCCAACGCAAGAAAGTTGGCATTTTTACAACAGCACCCTCATTGTTCGGCAGGATTTTTTTTTTCCCTTCTCATTAGCATCGTTCAAAAGTGACTTAGCTAGCAGTGGTAACTTCTATCTAAAACAATTGAAATATAGCAAGGTGTTGTATATTTAGTGTGCTGATAAGGTTTTCAATATTTTTATTTTTTCTTCCAAGGCTGAAGACCAAAGACAAAAAGACAGAAGAAAAAAAATTCAGACTGCAATTAATTTCAGGTGGAGACAGTAAACACAGGTGAGTTGAAAGATCTATTGAAGAGACCTTTCTTCATGGCCATTAAAACATTTTTAGGTTAAAAGACCCGTGTCATGAATCGCTGTGCGGCAGGCAGGAGTTGGACCCAAAATGCAGGACTCAGACTCAGGGGATGAACTCAAAATCACAGCTTTAATTGCTGCTCACAGAAAACGAGCATACAAAACTAAACTGGGAAAATATAAACTCACAGCTTGCAGAGAGGCACACGAGGAAACACACAGCTTGAGGGACGACACAGCACTGACTCAGAGAAACACAGGGTTTAAATACAATGGGAAGTAACGAGGGGAATGAGACACAGGAGAGCACAGCTGGGAGAAATCAGAACTGACGAGACAAGGGAGCAAAGTAGGATACACTCACATGAGACACAGACCTTCAAAGTAAAACAGGAATTAGCACAGACGCAAACTAGACTAGGGGAGACAGAGCAACTAAGAAACACAGAGGGCAGCTACCAAATACTCAGAACTAAACAGAATACAAGAACACCAAACTAAGACACTACACTAAAGAATACGCTGGGACAACAAAGAGAACTAAGAACATAATACAAAAAACTCAGAGGCACAAGAAACTCAAAACACTGGGTCACTGACCCAGGACCGTGACAACCTGTTTCTTTTTTTTTTTTTAAATCATGCCCTGGCTTTGTCACACTGAATCATGTTGAAAAGATCTATTTTCATGGCTCCCCCATTACCATTTCCTTGTACTTCTTTCTACCAGTCTATTTTATTTTGTGACATTAACATCTTAAATGTACCCCTAATTATTAATAGCTGTGTTAGTATTTATAATGCTTTTTTTTTTATCATGTGCAGATCTACCAAGGGTCAGTGGCACAGTTCACCTTTTGTGGTAAGTTATAACACTTCATATGTGGTCACATAAGTAAGTTGTTTCATCAGTTGTTCAGTTCTTATAAAATGTTGTATAATTGTACCAAATCACTGAGGATACATCCACTGTGTAAATCACAATCAACAATTTTACTGTGATATTCGCTCGTGTTTAGAGAATCTCCATTATCTTTGTTACTGAGTTTCCATTTTTATAGGGCCAAATTTGTATTAAAAATTAATATTTTCATATGATATGAAATGACTCAATCATTTCTAATTTTTAGAAGAAACCATTCATTAAGTCCCTTAAGGTGAAGATTTCATATATTGATAATGATAAAATTAACACAAATTAAAAGTTTCACTGATAAACACACAATTTTTACTTGCTTTGAACCCCATGTTCTATATAGATTACAGCTCTGATCTGGAGAACACTATTTTAAAATACTGTGTAGGGTTTTTGTCAAATGATTAAGAAACAGACTCTCTGTCACAAGAGACAGAAAGGTTGTATCTTAAAAGAAAAGTCTCCAAAATTTAGTAGAGTCTGATGTCATGCAGTTTCATAAACATGTATTCTCCCCAAAGAATGACACCTGAAAACTTTGCGTTAAATGAACTTTTCTTTTCCCTTTTTAGGAGGCGCCTGATATCAATGTGAAACGCACTGCAGTACTTCGTGCCCTTCCTGTATACCTGCGGGAGGAGGACCCAGAATTCTTTTAGACATGTAATGTAAGTGTATTTTTGCATTACTTAAATTCTGCCAGTAAGATAAAATTCTATGGATTTTTTTAAATATAATTTAATACCCTAGCAGCTACCAAATTGTACAAACAAAATACCCTCTCTTTAGAAAACCCTCACACAAACACACACACAGGTCAGGAGCAGGGCAGAGGCGTATCACAGCACTATGGCTATGCTGCAGGTGGCCCAAAAACCAGGCTGAAGTCAAGATTTAGTTTCTTTTTGAGATAAAGTCATGAAATAAAAAATTACTTTTTTTTTTTAGAAAAATAACAAAAATACAAATTATGTAATGCAAGAAGCTAACACGTTAATGTACATTTTTCAAAAAAAGTAGAGTACCCTAACTCGTTACAAAGTAACCCACTACACTGCTGAATGTTTTGCTAGATTACAGGTCATGCTTGTCACATTCTCTCAAACCAACCTTACTTATTTAATTGGGGCGATCGTGGCTCAAGAGTTGGGAGTTCGCCTTGTAATCAGAAGGTTGCCGGTTTGAGCCCTGGCTCCGACAGTCTCGGTCGTTGTGTCCCTGGGCAAGACACTTCACCCGTTGCCTACTGGTGGTGGTCAGAGGGGCCGCTGGTGCCAGTGTCCGGCAGCCTCGCCTCTGTCAGTGCGCCCCAGGGTGGCTGTGGCTACAATGTAGCTGCCATCACCAGTGTGTGAATGGGTGTGAATGTCTGGATGACTGAATGTGTAAAGCGCTATACAAATACAGGCCATTTACCATTGATACTGTGTCTATTGCAGGCGGACGCATTGGATGAGTCGACCCTCATTGACACTTCAGTTGCCCTTCTCACAGTGGTTACCGACGGCGCTTCCCAGTCCAGTCCATTTTACTTCCTCAAGCATGGCTGTTGTGGTGAAAGGCGGCTAGGTGATGCGTGATATTCCCAGATTTGCAGATGCATTTTCTTTATTGTTTGGCTTGATCTATGCTCTGCATTTAGACTACCCCAGGAAGCTGGTTCACACATTTGCCTTTGTCCAAAATATCTTCATGGGGCTTGATGACGGCAAACCCCTGAAACCCCTGCCTACATGCTCTTAAGGAATATAAGGCAATGTTTGTTAGGACACGCACTCTGTTACTGAGCACTTTGTTTGAAGCACTTTAAGCACTTTAAGTTTACTACAGGCTTTGGGTGGATTTAACTCCATCAGTTTACCTAATTTTCCTATACTTGACTGCCTTATCTGGTTATTTGGAAGCTGATCGTCTTTGTACCCATTTTAAAAAATTGTTTTTCATTTCTATTTAAAAAAAAAGTGATTAGTATTTGACTTTTTGTTTTGCATTTTTGTGTATTTTGAGAAAGATGCAATTAGGACTGATGTCGTCCTTTGTGATTTTATAAAAAGATAAAAAGATTTCTACACAGAATTTATAATGCTCACTTTATGGTGCCGATGTCCATGTTAGTTGTTTTATAAAAACATTTGTGATGTTTTTAAATTTTCATGAAAAAATGTTAAATAAACAAAATGTAAAGTAACTGAATTTCCGTACTTTTTTTTTTTGTTAGTAGTCTACACTCAAACATTGAAACATAAATATCTTTTAATTAATAATCAGATAATTTGAGTTTAGGTTGTAATATAATTGCATTGTGTTGCATCAAAATAATAAACTACAAGAAACACAAAAATATTGAAATTAAAGTATACAGTCTTTGAGTAAAGCTCAATTAATAAAATATAAAATATAATTTTAAATTTTTAGGTTAACAATAAATACAAATTTTGAGTACCCCATACTTAGAAGATATAAGTTTTTGTACTTAAATCTTTTGAGGTAATCAGTTTCCACAAAAGTTTTAAGTTCAGTCAACTTGTTCGGGTTTACAGTGTAGGCAGTAGGCAACCAGTAGGCGACCGAGACTGTCGGTGCCGGGGCTCGAACCGGCAACCTTTTGATTACAAGATGAACTGCCAACTCTTCAGCCACGATCACCTCCTAACATTCGAATATGAATTTTATTGTATTTCACTGTCTAAGTCTAAAAAAAACAAACAAACTAATATGTAGTCGTGTGTTTCATAATACATGAAAAATGTAAAAATGTAAAACATTGTTAAACATGTTAAACATTGCTCCTTACCATGCATGGAGGGCGACATGGAGACATGACCTATTGCAAGTTCCCGTTCTTATCATTTAGCGAGACACTTAGTTCTGCTTTTCTGCATACCTCATACACATAGTTTAAGTTCATTGAAAGGTTGTATGTCTATGTATAGTATGGTTGGAAACACGCACATGCACCTACACACACACACACACACACACACACAGAATACAGACACTGATGTTGTTCAGATATGCCTGCTTAAGAATGTATTTGTAATTGCATATTCATGAATGATTGCTTGCTGACAATAAAAAGGGCTGTAGTGAAGGAATCAGTCGAAGTGGGCTGAGTTCAGATGAAGGAATCTTTTCCTCAACTTTGGCTGACTTGCCTCGCGAGCCACAAACACAAAGAGCACCTTCTTGCCCTGTTTTGTCGTGCAGTTATTGGTCTTGTGTTCCAGCGGGGTTTTGTACTTTAAGAAACCCAACAGTCCTTCTTTCGGTATACCAAAAATAGAGGCGGCTGCTCGACTTGACTGAGATGGATGCCTTCCTCAAACCATGATCCAAAGTGTGCGAGATGAAATCACGTGCGGTGTCGTGAGATTTAACATTGCTATATTATTGACTTACTTTACTCGAACATGATATGAACAATTTAATATACCTTCTCTGCATATCATGTAGTTTCTACACTATATAGTTACACTTAACTTTAAAGCATGAGGCAATTGTGTTGAATACACGCAAGATGCTTACATAAATCCAAGAGATGGCCAATCCCTTTTTTCCAGTGTACAATAAAACATTAAGTTTTTGTACAAAGTATCGGTATCAGATCAGTATCGTTGCAGCCCTAGTACCCGAGAACTTTAACATTTTAATAAACTGTAGTTGACTCTGTGTGTTGGTTCCTCTGAAAGCTGATTGAAAATTTCAAAGACAAATGGCTTCTATAAAAATAGTCAAAGTCAAACCTTTTAATATATTCAGTTTAAAACCTTAAAGAAAGCAGATGTGGTGATCTGAAATGAATGTGTTATATAAACTTTTCTGTTCAGATCAATAACTTTAGACATCATTAACCCACTGATTACTCTGCATGACAACATGATTTAATGGTTGTAAGTAGCAAGGATTTAAAAAAAATGTTGTTTTAAAAATCGACAATAAGAAGAGGGTGACTGCAATTCTCCGAATTTTCTCAGAGTTTTAGACTTTATTGTTTACTCTAAATGAAATGTTTAAACTCACAAATTTCTTTAACTGTGACGTCACTGCTGTCCTCTGTGTAGAAAGCTGGATCTCCTCTCCCTCCTCTGCAGTGGTACAGACCTCCTTGTGAGACACTAATAACTCTGTTTGCTTCATTTCCTCTCATGAGCTGATCTTTAGAAGAGACTGAATCACGTCTGAACCAGTCAAACTTCCAGCCAGCAGAGCCCTCCACAGAGCAGCTCAGTGTCACACTGCCCCCTGCTGGTATGACTGAACTTTGTGCTGTCAGTGTGGCTCTGGGTTTACTTGCTGTTGTGTTTACAAGGGGGGGGGTACGTTAGATTATCATTTACTTCAGGGAAAATAACAATAATAACATAAATTAATTAATAATAAAAAAAATCATACCTCAAATAGTAATTAACCTTTTGATCCACAAACACCAAAGAGTAGTAGACAGATATAAACATGAAAACATGAAATGTCAGCATGAATCATGGTCCAACTCACATGAAACTGTCAGTGTGAAGGCATCACTCCATCCTGTTAAGAGATAGTCACTGCTACCCCGACATCTGTAGTCTCCACTGTGGGACACTGAAACTCTGCTGATCCTGTATTCACTGGATGTTGGAGGGCTGTTTGTGTTGGGTGCTGTCCATTCATATTTCCACACCTTTCCTTCACCTCCCTGAATCTCACATCTGAGAGTGATTGTCTCACCAGTGAATATCTGAGACCAGCTGTGCTGCAGTTTCACAGCAGCCAAAACTGTTCCCAAAAAAACAAACATTTAAAGAAAAATCAACAGGAAACAAACAAAAAAAATGAATTAAAAAAAATCATAGTTATAAATTCTAATTTCAATTTAATCATTATTTTGTGTTTTACTTCACAACAAAACTTAACTCTGACCTTGTTTCTGAATTGTAACTGGAGCACTGTCCTCTGTGTAGAAAACTGGATCTCCTCTCCCTCCTCTGCAGTGGTACAGACCTCCTTGTGAGACACTAATAACTCTGTTTGCATTATTTCCTCTCATGAGCTGAGCTTTAGAAGAGACTGAATCACGTCTGAACCAGTTATACTTCCAGCCAGCAGAGCCCTCCACAGAGCAGCTCAGTGTCACACTGCCCCCTGCTGGTATGACTGAACTGTGTGCTGTCAGTGTGGCTCTGGGTTTACTTGCTGTTGAAGAAACAAAACCATTAAATCATTAAATCATCATTAAGAGCAAATTTCAGTACTGATCACATTTTAAACATTCATGGAGTAATGTATCTATGAACACAAAGATTAATTGCACATTAGCCTGTAACTGAAGATTTCACTGATTTATCATTCTCTTATCAAACTTGCTGATATTTTAAGAGCCTCCATGGTGTCTCTCCTTTCTGTTTGCACAGTGAGAAAAACTGTTGTCCTGAGCTGCCTGCAGACAGCTGGATCATTGTTGGAGTTTTCCTATTAAGACAGATGTAAACATGAAAACATGAAATGTCAGCATGAATCATGGTCCAACTCACATGAAACTGTCAGTGTGAAGGCATCACTCCATCCTGTTAAGAGATAGTCACTGCTACCCCGACATCTGTAGTCTCCACTGTGGGACACTGAAACTCTGCTGATCCTGTATTCACTGGATGTTGGAGGGCTGTTTGTGTTGGGTGCTGTCCATTCATATTTCCACACCTTTCCTTCACCTCCCTGAATCTCACATCTGAGAGTGATTGTCTCACCAGTGAATATCTGAGACCAGCTGTGCTGCAGTTTCACTGTAATGCTGTTACGAACTGGGAAAGAAAAACATATCTGTTTCCAGCAGCAGCTTTTTATCATAATTATGTGAATGACTTGTTGTGCAGCAATCTTTAAAATTAACTCATATATTGATTTTAGGATTCATTCAGTGTGCAGATTCTCATCTGTTAACTACTTTAAGATTTTGATAAGCTGTGTTTGTTCCTCTGCAAGCTGATTAAAAATTTAAAAGATGAATGGTTTCCATAAAACATATTATTATATTATTGTAGGTAAGTTAAAATAACATACAGTGATCCAGAATGAATATGTTATTTTTGTTTCATTGTATTTTTATTTACTTTTCTGTTCAGATCAATAAATATATTGTTATACATTGTTAATTCACTGATTACACTGCATGAATTATGATTTAATGTTTTTCAGTAACAACTAAAGGTGTATACATTTTTCTACACACATAAAAAATGTGTAAAAACATCCTGAGCAAGAAGCAGACAGAAAACTGAATTCTTCTATCTGTGCCTGTACAGACACAGTTTCAAACTGATTTCTTAAAGACTTTGTTGTTTTATTCCAAATGAAATGTTTAAACTAACCAGTTTCCTGAATGGTGACTGAGTCACTTTCTGTTATGGTGACATTTTTCCCTTCAGCTTTACAGGTGTAATTTCCTCCTTTAGAGACAGATATCACTCTGCCTGATTCATGAGTTATTATGGACTTCTCTTCAGATGAAGTTTGTCTGAACCATTCATATTTTAATTTAGCAGACTCCTTCACATCACAGGTCAGTGTCACACTGTCCCCTGCTGGTATGTTTGTGCTGTCTGCTGTCAAAGTGACCTTCTCTCCAAGTTCTGAAAGTTAGAAATACAACAAAACAAGATCATTATTCACATTTTATATCAAACAGGCTGTGAAAATAATGTTGCATCACTTTTTCAGTGTCAGTGATGGTCTGGGGAGGCATATCCATGGAGGGACACACAGAACTCTACAGGCCAGGCAACACCACCCTGACTCCCATAAGGTACTACGAAGAAATGCTTGGACCCATTGTAGAACCCTGTGCTGGAGTCCTGGGTTCCACCTGGTTCACGACAATGCTCAACCTCCTGTGATGAGACTATGCAGGCAGTTCCTGGAGGGTGAAGGAATTGATTCCATTGATTTCCCACCAATCATTGGAATCCTCTGCTTAACACCTCTGGGATATTATGCTTCCATCCATCAGACACTAAATATCATGCCACACTGTCCAGGAGCTCAGCATTAGAGCCAGCTTTGGGACTGTAGTCCCGCGGGATGCAAAGCAATTCTTTTGGGAGCAGGCAGTTTTAAGATTGCTGTGGCTAAAAATAGACAGCAGGTCCCCAGAGCCATCATATTACACTACAATGTTCAGAGGGTTGAATATATTTCCTTGAAATGTGTTAGATTCTTCTTCTGTTTTTAAGCTGCTCTTGTTCATAATAATATGATATTTGCCCATTTGATCTTTGAAAATCTTTTCAATAACTGCACTGATATTTGTACATCTGAATCATTTTTGACCCAGTTTCCAAGTGTATTTTTGATTCGAACCTGAGAGATTTTTGTTGAATTTGGGTTTAATTCTGTTCTTGTTCTATTGAAACAACACATTCAATTTAAACTTATTTCATCATACAGTATTGATAGTCTTCAGTCATGTGACTGACTCGCTACCCTCGTGGGCAAAACAGGATGTCCAATAGTGGACAGTCAGTAATACTGCTGGGAAAAAGTAGTCAAGACTATTTGGATCATCTATCCACAGAAGAAAGATGAAGATATGAAGAGAAACTGAATTTCTGGGTCTTGTGATGCATATTCTGCTCTTGCAGCTTTATTTAAATCCCTGGAAGTGTTTAAGTCTTTGCCAGAGAATTGTATTCATCCTTGCAATTCACAGATTCCAAGAGTATTTATTCCTATTATTGTCTGTATGTATAGTTTTTTTTGTGTGTTTTGTTTATATATATATATATATTTTTTTTTTTTTTAATTTTTTTTTTTTAATTTTTTTTTTTTTTTACACCTTTGAGTCTTTCAGTTAATACAACAAAGGTACATTGTGATAGTCTGTACCCCAATACATCAAACAGGTGAGGCAATATATCTGTTCTACTTTTGGCATCAGTGGTACTGGATTACTAATTCAGTTTGTAAAAATGATGAAATAAGTGCACAGAAAGAAACATCTGTATCAGTAAATCACACTCTGCCTCTCACCTGGTAGTTTTAAAACTGAAATTTATTAAATTTAATTTCAAATGTATCGTATAAAATTGTTAGATCAGCTCCCTCAACCTCATCCTCCAGTAATTCCCTCTTCCACTTTTCACTTTCTGTTATGATCCAGTACAGCTGAAGCTTCACGTATGCTGGGAGCACTGCAGCTCCAGCCTTAAATACTGGGCACCTAAATCCCCAAACTGCCACATCAAATACTCAGTTAAATTGTACTCACTCCGGTTCTTACTGACCCCATCTCTGTTTTCTCTTAGACTCTCATCTATCCTGACCACTTGGCCTCACTCAGCTGGTTCACTTCTCCCTTCTACTTCCTGTTGGTAACCCCGAATTTATTCTAATGCACCCACTTCCTGGCTTTCCTCATCAAACCAGAAAGACACAGAGAGCCAGGGGCTTTCTCTCCATGGATAACCAGCCCCCCACATTTCTTACAGCGACCTGTTTGGTATCTATAGAAATATACTACCTGATAATTTATACTGTTAATGTAAAAAAAAGAGGAACAAAAGAAAAAAAACACATCTTACCTTCAGCATTTCCATAGAAGAATGAACTGAGCACTAAAATCAAGATTGAAACATCATCAAAGTGACAGAAAATCATCTCATTATGAACTAAAACATTTATAAAAAGGTGAAGATTACACTGTATGCTCATTCTCTAATTTATGTGCTTATAGACTTTAAACTGATATAAGACAATTGAACACAATGTAGCGCCAATCAAATTCTTAGACAAACTTGTTCTCCCTTCAAAAACTCTCAAGTTACACAATGAAAAACTGTTTTCTTTATTCAGTGTCATATAAACAGAGAAAATCAGTTTTGTACTTACAGAATAGCCCCGGTACACAGAGCAAAGAGTACTTCATCCTCACATCCAGCTCTGCTGCACTCTGATCCACAGCTAATCTTTAAGTGTTTTCGTTTCCAAAAATAAATAAGTAGAAGAAAGAGCCGCTGTTTTCCTCGTATAGATAAGAATGTAACTTCTTCTTCTCAGTGGCCTCCATTCTTCCTTCCCCTTTAAACTGAGCTTAAACATCTGCTGTATACTGGAAAAGCTCAAAATCTCACCAAGTGTATTTATCTTATTTCTAGTCAAAATATCTTATTACACTTAAAATACGACACAATCGGCTAAAGAGTAACATTTCAGTAAGATATATGAATCTGTTTTAAGACAGGTTAAGACAGGCTTGAAACTAGAAAATTTCCACTCATTCCATTGACAGGTTTTTTCACTTAATACAAGATATTTCTGCTTGAAATAAGTGCAAAATCTGACAATGGAACAAGTGAAAATTTTCTAGTTTTATGATTCACTGTCTAAAAACAATTATATCTTACTGAAATTTTACTCTTTAGCTTATTGTGTGTTATTTGAAGTATAATGAGATATTTTGACTAGAAATAAGACAAATATACTTGTGTAGAAAAGTAATGCTGTCAATCAAAATGATGTAATTCTGTTCAAAATGAAACATACTACGTTGGTCTCTCAGCACACCGAGCAGGGACCTGAGCAACAGCAAATGCCAACACCTGAGCGACAGGGGCTGTTATTGTGTGTATATGGATAATAGCAAACACTGACATACATTTCTTGTACGCAAAAATGAATTCAGTTCGCTCAAATTAAGCTTTTCTTTGCTCAGAATAATTTTCTCCTTAAAATGCAATATTTGTACTTACAAAAATTATTTACATGCCCTCAGAATAGAGGCACAAAAATAACGCCATAGAAGGGCAGACCAGGAGAATTAACTCAAATGCAAACAACGACAGAGACACTGTTAGATGTAATTACTGAGTTTTATTTACAAACTGTGATATGACAAATATGAACTGTGAACTATGGCACAAACGTGGAGCATAAATTATGAGCTATTGTCACAACCCGGCTCAAAGGACGTGACAAGCAAGTTGGAGACCACTGTCCCGATTCTTTGATGATGTGCTGAGAACAAACAACCAATACTCAGAGCAGGTCCAGTCAACCACAATTATTTATTAAGCACATGCATGTGGAGATGTACACAATACCACCTTCTGTGTTGCTCTCCAAGAGGAAGCACACAGGCTTCACTATTTTAAAGGGCTGAACACGCCCTGTCTGCATAGGCAAAGTATTATTATCATGCAACAGTGACAGTTAACTTCAACCCCCTCTAAGGCACTAATGTTTACACCTCACAGTCTCAACGCTCTTTCACCCCAAGCTGTTTCCTCTTATTCTCTTTTAGCAGCATGAAAATAGGCAATGTTCTCTGTAAGTCTGCACAAAGCTTCCTATTCTGCACAGTTTCAGTCTGGCTAAGCAATCTAACACAGTTTATAACTGAAAGGTGGCCTTTTTTAATACACTGGCCTGTTATTAAATGCATAAAACAAAATACACAGCAATAAGCACTAGAAAATGTAGTTTCCTACATCTTGCTCTGACTGTCTGTATAGACACTACATTTTTTTCTTTTAGTAATTACATAAACAAATTCATATAAAGCACACGACAACATTCTGTTTTTATGAACTGATTTAGCCTTTTTACAGTTTTTCTGCCCTTTTTGAAACCCACCTGTCTGGCTCTGATTTTTGCTGTTTTTCTTACTGCCTCCACTAAGGAAGAGGGAGATGATGCATGTGCTCTCTTTGCTTTTTGCTTTCTGTACCTGGCAAGGAGGTTGACACCCTACCTCCAAATATGAAACTATTCAGGGCAAAGTTTTATAATGGGTGAGTAAATATTATGATATAAGGTATAGGAGGTTGCGGAGAGTGGTGGCTCTGGAATGTTAAACAGCACAATTGGATTTGTGAAGAATGTAAAGTCAGAAAAAAAAACTAATGAATACCTTGCACAGTGAGTTTGACTCCGTTACTGAACTCTCCAGAGTCGGATTGACACCAATACACTGTAACACCCTGGTGTAAGCTGTGAATGTTGTAAGAGGATCCATTCATTTTCTGGCAGTCATGACAGTGAGATAGGAAGCCTTTTTCAGAGAACTTCCTCACTCTCCACTCAGTGAAGTTTTCCTCACAGGTCAGTGAGACAGAGTCAGAGGTGAAGTGTTGCACTCTGTCAGGACTCACTGTGAGAGACGCTGCTGAATGAACATCTGAAACCAACATATAAAAGGAGTAACAACAAAATTCATAGTAAAAAATGCATTCCTCGGGTTGTTATTTCAGATAGTTTCAGATATTTCATTAAGTATATTACTTCAGGTCCATTTTTGTAATCTACAGTAAGTACAGTGCTGCAAATTCTTTGTTTTTTTTGCAAACACACAAATTTCCACCAATGACTACCTCTGCATATCTTCTTCTTTCTCGTGGTTTTCTCCTCCTTTTGTCAACTGAATTAGAAGGAAGGAGAATGATTTGTTTGGTTGGTTGTTTCCTTGGCACCACCTCTCTCCCTATACAGCTTTAATGGACTCCAGCCTTCTAATTACCCTGACGTGGGTGGGTGATTATAACAGTGGAAAAATGGTTGTCTGTTTCTTTGTGGTTTATAATGCATCTTTTTGTCTCCTGGGATGAATTAAAACAATTTACTGACTGATAGAAACCTGTTTTTTTCTTGGGGGGTTTTTTTTTCATATCAATAAATGGAGGGAAACAGTAATTCAGCCTATTTTAGTATGTTAAATGAGACAAATGGAAAATTGCTTCCTCAAGAAACATCATCAGGTCTGAACAGTTAGGGTATGTCAGTTATGTTATTTATGATCAAATGAATTTTCACTATGGGCTATTAATCTAATTATATGTCAGGATTTACAAAAAACAGATGGATAGCAATAATGAGAGACAAAAACTCTCATCTGCAGACCAGACAAACTTTGGTTGACTGTGATCAGTGTGATACTCTGGGTCTCCTCTTCCAGCTCTGCACACATATCCTGCTGTGTGTGTCTGTCCATGAATGATGTAGGAGTCCTGTGCAGTCCCACTGCCATCAGGTAGCAGCTCATAACTGGAGGATTTCTCTGATAGATCAGGAACAGCTTTATACCAGTAGAAGCTCCATCCTGCAGACGGATGTTCAACCTCACAGTTCAGAGTTACTGAGGCTCCAGGACTCAGCCATGATGGAGACACAGTGAGGACAGGACGGGGTTCTGTTGAGACATTACATTCTCAGAGTGATGATTGACTATGTATAAATGTATATATGCCATGCAGTATTTGTATGCAGCGAAATTATTATTTAACAGTCAACAGTTTACACTATTATTTCAACTATTACCAAATACACAATAAATAACTTCATAATTTGCTGTTTATATTTTCAATATGTGTGAATTATGACTTCACTTACTGTCTAACACTTTCAAATTAACAGGTTCACTCCACTCTGTTAAGAAATAGCCCCTACTGCCCCGACATCTGTATTCTCCAGTGTGAAAATCTGAAGCTCTGCCAATTCTGTATTCTTTATATACTGGAGGTCTGCTTAACTTGGCTGCTCTCCATTCATACGGCCACTGAGCTCCTTCACCTCCCTGAGTCTCACATCTGACAGTGACTGTCTCGCCGCTGTATATCTGAGTCCAGGATGGCTGCAGCTGAATTGTTGTGGGCTAACCGAGAGTGCAGCAGAAAGCAGCCTTACACCCATAGCTTTCTTGGGCAAACCTTTGTGCCATTAAGCACATGAGGTGTGCTTTATGCCTTGAGTGCATAGTCCCTCAGTACATAAGCAATCTGCCAGGCAGAATATTGCTAGAAGAGTGGACCACACCTGTTTAGGCCTCGGAAAAAAGAGTTCTGTGGAGCTTATCTATGATAATTGTGTACATTGCTTAGGCCCATACCTTGCATGAGTGGTTAGCAGAGATCCGACCTAATACATAAATTCCTTTATCAAACTCAAGTGAAAGAAGCCACTCTGAATAGGGAGCTGGAAAAGGTTAAGATAGTTGGGAGTGTGGTACGGACGGACCAGGTGGCAGTCCATACCACCTGGATGGCCCACGGTGTTGCTGTGGGTTCATCTCCACTGTGTGTCTGGTGCTCCAACTCTCTCCTGAAGAAAGTAAGTGTCAAATCGGCCTCTTTTATTTCGAATGTGTTGGATGTAGGTTAAACTGATGTTTTAACTATGTCTCAGAGGGTGAGGATCTCCCTCAGAGGCAATTCTATTCTATAAAAAAGCAGGTGGAGGGGCATTTGGTGCAAACAGGCTCTAGCCTGCAGCATTCATAGCATCAAGGCTGTTGTCCCAACAAAACACAAAGCAGGTTTTAGCCCATTTAAGCCACACACGTCTCAGGCATGTGGCTGGATTCCAGTACAGGGACACTCTCCCTGAAACCGGTGACAGGCCTAACCTACATTGTCCCATTTTTGTTTGGCCCTGACCTGGAGGTTATGCTTATGTTTACTGGAGCTAATTGCAGCTACAGTCCATTCTGTCCCACTCGCACTCCAGAGCATGCGGGCTGTTCAGTACCATCTCCTCGGACTGGTGCATTGCCTTCAGAAGAACCTGTAGACCAGATTATTGGTGATGTCTAGGTTACAGGAATCTCTCTGTTGGTAGGAGCAACCAGCCTATTTCAATAGGGGAAGCACATTGGGACCAGTCCTTTGTCATTGGGTCGTGATATCAGATGCCTGCATTGTTGGCTAGGAAGCAGTTCACAAGGACAAGTGTCAGCACACAGTGCAACAATACCTATCTGGCTCTTTGTAATTTTCTCCCTGAGTTAAGGATTACAATGGACCACTGATGATGGAAATTACAATGGCAGCGACTTATAAGAAACAGAAAAGGGTGTCACGGCGGTGTACACCAGTGTGTTTGTGAAACGTACCCAAAAGCAGACACTAGAGAGATGAACTGAAATTTTAACCAAAAGCAGGTCATTTATGTAGGCTGAAAAACTTGGACACAAAACAAGGTGAAAATGAACAGAAGCAAAAGTAAAACTAAAGATCTAAACTGGGTAAAGTAGACCGTGCCGAAGTAACATGAACATGATTCTGAACAGGTGCATGAGACGAACTATGAAGAGAAAAAAAAAACATGACCTGAACAGAATCATGAAAATACTTTAACCTTATGTTAGATGGAGGGAAGGAACACAGATGACCCGACAAAGACTGATAGAAAACACACAGACTAATTACACACGGGAGGTGATCAGGGGAAGTGGAAATACATGAGGAAACAGCTGATACAAATAAACATAATGACACCACGGAGGAAGTAAAACAAAACACATAAAACATGGAGACACCTGACTCTTCACAATAAAACAGGAAACACTGAGAGACGTAGACATAACAACACAAGCTAGACAACATGAAACATGCAGACAAGAAATACTTGAAACTAACTCAGAAGACCTAGGTGAAACATAACTAGACAACTCAAGGCAAACTAAATAATAATCCAAGAACTTAACATTATCTTCAAAATACAACAAAGGAGATCAAAACAAACAAAGGGGGCTTGGGCTCTTCCCATACCAGCCAGTCCTTTAAACTGTGCCCCTTCTGCCCTCCTCAAGATGATGATCCAAGGGCTGCTGGGCTCCTGTTGTGCCTTATCAGGGCATTGAGGGTATAACTTATTTTGACCCAGGGCCACAGTACAACAGAACACAGTTGGTTGTCTGTTACAGAGCTAATTTCCTAGGAAAAGTGGCCAATAATTGGAGGTGATCCAAAAGACAAATGAAATGTCAGGCAGGCCAGCTGCTGCAAAGGTGTGTGTGCATTCCACATGTGGTCTGGACACTTTCTGGACTTTATGGCAAGGCCCTTCTCTCTCAGACATCTGTGTCTCCAGTAGTTACTTTTGTAAGTAATATTTCAGCAGAGTAGGAAAAACACTTGAGAACCAAACTTCAGAGAGCAAGAATGTGTCCATATTCATAAATAATTCTTGGTGAGAGACTCAGTGGTGAGTACAAAAGCACTCTGGTTGTGTATGGCTAACTGCTTAATTACATGGTCCTGCTGGAGCAGCCAAGTCTGCTCTGTTTCCACGTGTGTCTTGTAAAGTCCCCGTTCATATGACATATTTAGGGTGGAGAAATAGTATTGACACAATACATAATGGCTGGGTACTCTGTAAAACAGGTCCTCTGAGTGGAGAAGCTGTCTCTCTAGCTCCAGGCCACCCAGAATGGCATTCTGGTAAAAGTCAAACCAAGAAGCCAGACATGGACATTGCTCACATTGCCATAGCAACAATTAATACAACGTCAACAAAGGTGGTTTGTCTGAAAGAATACGCACGTTAAGTGCTCTGTGTGGATCAGTAACTGTACATATGCAATACTCCAATACACAGTCCTGGTCCCCAAGGACCACCAGAAGGGACTGGTCCCATCCAACTACCGACTAATAACCTGCTTCAGTACCACATGGAAGCTCCTGTCAGGCATCAGAGCAGCTAACATGAACAGGGACATGGCTCAATACATGAGCAGGGCACAGAAAGGAATTGGCAAGAATACCAGAGATGCAAAACACCACCGCGACCATTAGACTGAGCAGTCAGATGAGACTGTGAGGCTAGGCTGACCATCCTGTCCACTGCCTGGATTGATTACAAGAAGGCCTATGACTCAATGCCCCAGGATCCTTGAACACCTAGAACTATACAAGATCAACAAGACCCTAAGAGCCTTCATCAGGAACTCAATGGGGATGTGACGAACAACACTAGAGGCCAACTTCAAGCCCATAGCACAACTCGCCATCAAGTGCGGGATCTACATAGGCCTGAACCCACTCAATGAGATCATTAACAAGACTGGCTACAGATACCGACTAAAGGATGGAGCAATCGTCAGCCACCTCCTATACATGGATGACATCAATCTGTATCCCAAGAGTGAACAAGACATCGATTCACTGATCCACACCACCTGGATATACAGCAATGACATCGGAAAGTCGTTCGGACTGGAGAAGTGTAGTCGGATGATAACAAAGAGAGGGAAGGTAGTCAGAACGGAGGGGATCGCACTACCACCAAGATGCTAGCAGGCAGGTCATACATGGAACGCCATAACCAAGTGGCCAGCATAGTATACAGAAACATCTGTGACGAGTATGGCCTGGAAGCCCCAAGGTCAAAATAGTCATTCTCAGTCGAGAATGATCGAGCTAAGATCCTGTGGGACTTCCAGATACAGATGGACAAAATGATGATTGCTAATCAATCGGACATAGTAGTGGTAGATAAGCAAAAGAAGATGGCCGTATTAACTGATGTTTCTTTTAACAATTCTTTCTTTTGCCGAAAGTCTACAGAAACAAACAAACAAAACAAAAAATATCACATTGTCACATCCTTCAGGAAGCACTTTTTTAAAGAAATTATCACATTTAACACATTCACTCAATAATGTATCCTACTTTTCATATATTAGATTTTATAAAGCTACTGTAGAGCTTGTCTTTCTAGGCTGTCAGTCATCCAGGTCAAGGCAATCTAAGGAGCCTGGAAAGAAAAGTCACTGGATTTTCTCTTCTTGAAGAAAAAAAAATCTTCTGGAAATTTCTTGAAGACGTTTTGCCTCTCATCTGAGAAGATTCTTCAGTTTTAGGAGGACCGCTCCTCACCACACTGCACTGCATACATGTTGTTGTTTAGCTTGTTTTGTCCTTGGGATGAAACAGTTTTTGTCTAAGGGTGTGGCTGTGTCTGAAGTGCACTGGGATGTCATTTTGGGGGAAAACTCTTTGAGTTTCTCTGATAAAACTGCTTTAGGAACTTTCTTTACATGTATCTGTTCCTTTCCCTTCTGTTATAGATGGAACATTTTCTGCCTGGTGTTGCAGGATCCTGATTATTCCAGGTCTGTGTTCCAGAGGGTGGTGGGAGTCAAAGAATAGGAACTGGTCTGTGTGTGAATTTCTGGTAAACTTCAATGTTGAGGTTTCTATTCTCCTCAATGTGCACAGCACAGTCCAGAAATGACAAACTATTATCCTTTATATCTTCCCTGGTGAACGTTATGTTTCTAGTCACTGTTGATGTGAGCAGTGAAAGTTTCTACTTCTTGAGTTTTGATTTTGACCCAGGTGTCATTCATGTATCTGTACCAGTGGCTACATGCTGTCCCTTTAAAAGAGCCAAGAGCCTTACTTTCCACCTGCTCCATGTAAAGTTTGGCTACAATTGGTGACACTGAGGAGTCCATTGCACATCCATGTTTTTGTCTTTAGAAACCCTTGTTGTATTAAAAATAAGCGGAAATGTGGGAGGAAGTAGTGCCAGACGGTATGTTTGCAAGATGGCAGCAGTTGATCTGGCGTTTGAAGAAAAAGTCTCCCTTCTCTATTCACTGTGGAGAGCAGAGCAGCGGCGTAAAGGACGCTTTACACATTAGTCATTACAAAAATTTATTTGAAATAATATTAAGATGCTCAAACCGAAAAACATTAAACATAAATATATATAATATAACTATTTACAGAGAGACAAAAATAAAAAGGACCCAGCTTAAAGTGGAAGAGCCTCAGGGAGAAGGAGGAGAAAAATAAAAACATTGTTTCTGCCCTGGAGAGCCCGCTGCCTCATCAGAAAACTACTGATTGCTAGAATGAATGGCTTTGGCTGGACCTGCCCCTTTGAAGGTCAGAGCATCACATCACTAGGCTCCTGATTGGTTGTCGTGGCGTGACTTGAAGCTGGAGTTCAGATTTTTCCAACTCGACCAGTAGATGTGATACGCGCTAATGCACAAAATGCACCACACAAACTGCAGCGCGTATTTTATGTCGCGCTTCAGACGCGTCAGTCGCGCTTCAAACGCGTCAGTCGTGCAACCAGGTAGCGTGAATCAGGCAGAAAAGCGTTTTCGCGACACAAACCTGCTTCTGAAGTTTCGCGCGACCCCCAGTCATGCTTCATCGCGCTCCTCCATTGACTTTACATGTAAACCTGAAGCTCTGGTCACGTCTATCGCGTTGGGTTTGAACGCACCCTAACAGTGTGCAAATCTGATAAGGGGTAAAACTGGTTCTGTTTTCTAAGGAACTGTCTTCTTGTGTGTAGTAATTTTCTGGCAGTCTCTACACCCTAAGTTGTAGGTATCCAAGTGAAAAGTGAGACCACATCTAAGGACACTATGGTTTCATCTGGATCAAGTGTTTCTGGACGTTGTTGGTGAAGTTAGTGGAGTTTTTGATGTGATGGGGTGTATTCCCCACAAGGGGCGCTAGGATTGTAGTGAGGTGCTTCGAAATAAAGTTGTAGGTGGCTGAGTTACTGGAATGGTTCGCAACCGAGTCTGAAGTGGCGGGAATGAGGATCAGCACCTCCAAATCTGTGACCATAGTTCTCAGCCAGAAAAGGGTGGAGTGCCCACTCCAGGTCGGGGACTAGTTCCTGCCCCAAGTGGAGGAGTTTAAGTATCTTGGGGTCTTGTTCACGAGTGATGGGAGAAGAGAGCCAGAGATCAACAGACAGATTGGTGCTGTGGCTGCAGTGATGCGGACCCTGTACAGGTCTGTTGTGGTAAGGAGAGAGCTGAGCATAAAAGCGAAGCTCTCAATTTACCGGTCGATCTACGTCCCTACCCTCACCTATGGTACGAGCTGTGGGTAGTGACCGAAAGAACGAGATCGCGGATACAAGCAGTGGAAATGAACTTCCTTCGAAGGGTGGCTGGCCTCTCCCTTAGAGATAGGGTGAGAAGTTCGGCCATCCGGGAGGGGCTCATAGTAGAGCCGCTGCTGCTCCACATCAAAAGAAGCCAGTTGAGGTGGTTCAGGCATCTGACAAGGATGCCTCCTGGGTGCTTCCTGAGTGAGGTGTTCCCAGGAAGTCCCACCGGGAGGAGACCCAGGACACGCTGGAGAGATTATATCTTTCGGCTGGCCTGGGAACGCCTTGGTGTTCTGTGCTTAGGCTGCTGCCCCCGTGACCTGGCCCCGGATAAGCAGAAGAAGATGGATGGAAGGAAAATCTGAAAAGTGTGTGTTCATTCATGATGCTGCCATCACCATGTTTCATAGTGCTGATGGTGTGTTTAGGGTGATGAGCAATGTTACTTTTCCGCCACACGTAGTGCTTTGCATTCAGGCCCAAAAGTTCAACTCCGATCTCATCTGACCAGAGTACCTTCTTCCACATGTTTGCTGTGTCCCTACAAGGGTCCTGGCAAACTCCAAACAGGACCTTTTATGTTTTTCTGTCAACAATGGCTTTCTTCTTGCCACTCTTCTGTATAGGTCAGATTTGTGGAGTACATGACTTACATTTGTGTTGTGGACAGATTCTCCCACCTGAGCAGTGGATTTCTGCAGCTCTTCCAGAGAGACCATGGACCTCTTGGAAGCTTCTCTGACCAGTGCTCTCCGTGCTTGGTCTGTCAGTTTAGGTGGGCAGCCGTATCTTGGTAGGTTTGCAGTTGTAGCATACTTTTTCCATTTTTGAATGATAGATTGAACAGTGCTCCCTGAGATGTTCAAAGTTCTGGATATTTTTTTTATAACCCAACACTTCTTTAAACTTATCTACAACTTTATCCCTGACCTGTCTGGTAACTTCCTTCATCTTCGTGTCGCAGTTTGTTCACTAATGTTCTCTAACAAACCACTGAGGCCTTCGCAGAGCAGGTGTATTTATAATGAGACTACATTGCACACAGGTGAGCTCTATTATCTAATTGGATTACTCTTAAGGCAAGTGATTGCACTGGATTTTATTTAAGGGTATCAGAGTACACGAGGCTGAATACAAATGCATGCCACACTTTTCTGATTTTTATTTGCTTAAAATTTTGAAAACCATGTATCATTTTTGTACCACTTCACAATTATCTGCTACTTTGTGTTGGTCTATCACAGAAAATCTCAATAAAAAGCATTTAAGTTTGTGTTTGCAAGGTGACAAATATGTAAAAGTTCAAGGGTTATGAATACTTTTTCAAGGCATTATATATACAGGGTATTGTGTCCCCTGGAAACAGACAGTGGTATGAGTACAGCTACTCTATAGATTTCACTTATTTAATAATCTTTCTTCTATAGTGTCCCATCTGTATATTCCCCTGCATATTTAATGATAGTAATCCTGTTGAAAGAAACCAAAGAATGTTCTTGTTACCTCCTGCTCTGTTAGGCTGTTTCAAATTACTGTGCAGTAATCAGAATATTTAAATTCAAAATTTTACCTTCAGACTGAGTTTTAGTAGTTTCTGTTCATGCTCTGTCGCTATGCCTTTAATATGATATGCTTTCATACAGTATGTGTATCATTTGATAATTAGGGCTTTGGCAAATTCAAGGGGCAAAAAAATAAAGAAATATGCAACAATGTATGCATTCAGAAACAAAGAAAAAGCAAACAAACAAAAAGTAGGAAAGGATTTCTCACCTTCAGCATTTCCATGGAAAAGAGTACTGAGCATTAAAATAAAGATTGAATCTCATCAGACCTTATGAAACCTACAGAAAATGAAATCAGAATAAACTAAACACACCATGATCATACTGGTTAAAAACAAAATCTCCCATTCCCCACTTAAGAAAAACAGGTTAAACCAACAGAAACATCAGTCTGTAGCAATCAAACCAGTCCAGACTGCATTGAACTAACTGAATAACCCCAGCATGCAGAGCAAAGAGGTCCACTTCCTCACATTCAGCACCGTTGCTCTGCTAAATGGAACCAAGTTATTTTTCTTGGTAAAGCCTTTCTTCCCCTTTTCAGTGACATTTCTTGTTCACTGTAGACATTCACTTCTTTTTTCTACGTAGGTTTATACATTGTGCCCATGAATACAAAATGTAGCACTAGGGTTTATCTGAATTGTATTCATTTTATAGCATGACAAAAAAACGAAATGAATCGTATCATATCATGTCATTACATTATTTGCAGAATATTAAATATGTCCAATGCTTTTGCATCCACAGCATATATATGTGATTTGTGTTGACTTGCACATTTTTTTTCTTTTTCTCTAACCTTCCTAGTCACCATGGTCTCTCTTATTTATTCATTGGGTGTGTTTATTTCAACAGAAAGGTTCAGTTATAACTTCCTTTCTTTTCCACCAGTCCCAGAAAATTTACCTTCTTTTTGCATCCTTGCAATTTGCAAAACACCACCACTGTGTGTAATCTGCTTTGATGGTTTAAATGGTTTTGATGGTCCTTTTTTTGTTTTTTTAGTTTTTCTAAGATGGTGAAGTTGAATATTTTTAACTGTTTATATGCTATATTTTATATAATATATAACAAACATATATATAATATATTTGCTTTCCAGCCTGCAGCTCCATATGGTGGCACAAAAAGTCTTACCTTCCAATTAGTGTTGTACGATATAAAATGGCTGCTTAAGGTGCTTTTCTATTCTTTCTGAGCATTCAAAATGTTTTTAGATTCACATGCGTTCACACACTGTGGTGAAGCGTGTCGTAGGTGCCGTGCGGACGCACCTGCACGGCAGATGCCTCAGTTATCAAATCTAGATGCCTCAATTCCGCTTGCTGCTCTCAGAAATGTCTGCTGAGCACCATGACCTGCTATTGCACAATGATGTCAGGCGGCTGTCCAAAGGCAGGTCACTGGATCATGTCTGTGATCTCAAAGAGATCATAACTTTTCTCTGCAACAGCAGGCAAAAAAAACCAGACTTGAATCGCATAATGGACAACAGCTTCATGGCCGGTGTCTGCTTTCTGAACGACATATTCAAACACCTGAATGACCTCAATGTGGGACTACAAGGCAGAGGCAAAACTGTCACGGAACTTGTGGAACAGATGCGTGCATTCCAAGTCAAGCTGAACCTTTTCGCAGCTGACTTGAGCACAGGCCGGTAGCTGCATTTTCCAACACTCCGCAAACGTATCTCATCACCGGCACAAGTCACTGATGTGATGACTGATTTCATTGCGAGGTTGAAAGAGAACTTTTCTGGTTGATTAGATGGACTTGCTTTACCCACAGAGGTGATGAGTTTTTCCAGAGACCCATTTAGTGTTTCAACAGAAGGCGACTTGTCCGTCAGAGCAAAGGAGGCCGTCCTTCCACTGACGAGGGGAAGTTCATATTGGAACTTGTTGACATGCAGTCATCCTAACGAACCTGCACTGACATCTTATGAGCCAAAAGTTGGTGATATTGTTCAGAAAAAAAAGTCACTTCTCCCATTAATAATGTCAGGGTAACTGTAACTTACATATCAACATAATGTGGAATGTCTAACAGGCCATGACTAATTACAGGGGTTCATATAAAACAAAACTGTATTACCTCAGTGTGCAGTAGTAAATGTTGTATTCTTATGAGTTACTGCTCTGGGTTTGAGCACTGATAGCTTTGATAGGATTGACTGTTCTATTTTAATTCTGTTAAATGCACTTTAAGATGTGTCTGGGTCACCATAGTATTTTTTTTAAAGGGAACTTTCAAAATGCATTTCAATCTTGTTTGTTCAATCTAGCTTCTACCTGAGATATGTGTCACAAATGCTGCTGATAAGAATCATTTCAAGTAGTTTCCACTTTTAGCTGTCCCATTGACTAGATTATCTGTCATTCCACATCTGCTTTTGTATCTGCATTTCATCTCCTCCACCTGTTGGGCTTAAACCAGAATTGACTTTGTTTTAAATGACAATGAGTGCCTTTAAATAAATGTTCTCTTTTAGATTCATGCACAACACTGAACAGCTGTAACATGTACTCTCAGACAGACACACAACAACAACAACACACCTTATTTATATTGCACTTTTATTAACAATGTTACAAAGTGCTTCCCAGAAAGAAAATTATAATATATAAAAATAAAGGAAATTGTTAAAAAGATAACAATTGTGGTGATTGTGGCTCAAGAGTTGGAAGTTCGCCTTGTAATCGGAAGGTTGCTGGTTCGAGCCCCGGCTTGGACAGTCTCGGTCGTTGTGTCCTTGGGCAAGACACTTCACCCGTTGCCTACTGGTGGTGGTCAGAGGGCCCGGTGGCGCCAGTGTCTGGCAGCCTCGCCTCTGTCAATGCGCCCCAGGGTGGCTGTGGCTACAATGTAGCTTGCCATCACCAGTGTGTGAATGGGTGGGTGACTGGATGTGTAAAGCGCTTTGGGGTCCTTAGGGAATAATAAAGCGCTATACAAATACAGGCCATTTACCATAAAAAACAGATATACAGTACATTAAAGGCCATTAAAATTATTATCTAATGGGAGAGAAAAAAGCAAAACCCACTGAGAAATTCTTTCTGAAGCAAATATAAACTCAGACTATCAGGATTATTGCTTTGAATTCAAAATCTTCTCCTTTTCATTCAAAGTGACTTCGAGTTTTTAAGAGACTTTAAAGAGAAAAACAGCTAAAGAGCTGCTGTTAAGATTTTAGAGCTGTGGCTGAATTTGGATTAACATTATTGTAGTCAGAGCTCTCCTCTGGGTCACCACATCGCCCTGTTGAGATGATCAAATGAAAGCATTTCAAAACAAACTCCCTCTGTTTTGTCCACAAATGCATTTATTATCAGTGAGAATAATTACCAATGTATATTTTGCATTTCAAATCTCACATTTTGTGCACTCACTTGTCTTGTTAATGACTTCGAGCTGAATCACAGATGTGACATTGGTGTAATCACCTTCTGCTGGACCTGAAATAATAATCTGATTGACTTTAATGATAAACAGAGTTATTGTATAATCATCCAGCTTCCACAAGCTCTATATTAATGAAAGTGTAAATTTTACCATTTTCAGTGTTTTCACACCTTCTGACTGTCTCATAGACACAACGACCACCTGCAGGTCAGAGAAAATCAGTCACATCATGTCTGTGATACTAATTGAAACACAAATATTCTTGCAAATAACGTTTATATTAAAAGCTGCAGCAGATGTAATAAGTACAGTCTTGTTGCAAATAGGATCAGAATATTTAAAACTACATGACAAACTAACCATGAAGAAGAGAGGAGTACACTTGCTGCTGATCTTCACCTTTATTAAAATATACAATAATACTTTTACTTTTACATGAAGCTCATGATGCATTTGTGTCTTTGAATGATAAAGAGTTTGTAGTAAGTAAAGGAAAAGTGCTCACTGTTGGTCGTTGTGCAGCGATACAAC
This sequence comes from Astatotilapia calliptera, assembly GCF_964374335.1. Taxonomy (NCBI): domain Eukaryota; kingdom Metazoa; phylum Chordata; class Actinopteri; order Cichliformes; family Cichlidae; genus Astatotilapia; species Astatotilapia calliptera. Next base: position 46,649,563 of record NC_137424.1, on the reverse strand, counting down.
AAGAGCAGGAGAATAATAATGAGAGAGACTCCACAAACCAGTCCAACCATCAACCACACAGGAGATGAAGAGCTGTCAGCTCCTGACACAGTTACTGTAACACAAACAATAAAGCTTAATTATATTTTATATTTCATAACATCAGTTTATAAAATATCTAGTTCATCTATTTTCTTTGACTAGAAATCACTTTGAATCAGCGTCTCCTATGACTTTACTCCGCACAATGAACACATCAACACAAGCCCAGTCTCTTAAATTTCCTCTTAAAATGTTGACTTCATTAAATCGGCTTTACAAACTTTTATTATATAAACATGTCAAACAGTCAAACAGAACTAATTGTGAATTTATGTTGATTTGGAGATTTGCTGAAAATGATTGTTTCACATTCATAATCCCACCTAGTCTCCCCTCCTTGGATCACATTCCTGACACTGATTCTCTAGACTCCACATTTTACATGACTATTCATGTTCAACCATTTCCAATAAGATCATTATTACAATGCCAAAGAGGTTACCATGAGATATAATGCTGTTTATCTTCATAGTAATCCGCAATCATCTATCTATTCAACATTGTTGCTGAATACAAACTCACCAGTTGTGTTAATGTGAACTTCTTGGCTGTCCTCTGTGTAGTAAACTGGGTTTCCTCTTCCTCCTCTGCACATGTAGAGTCCTTCCTGTGAGACATTGATTTGTCCATTTGATGGGGAGACAACATCCACTGTGGTATTATCTCTGTACCAGTAGTATTTCCATCCAGATGATGATGATGGGTTCACAGAGCAGGTCAGGGTCACACTGCCCCCTACTGGAACAGCTGTGTTATCAGCTCTCAGTTTGGCCTTTGGTTTATCTGCAGTTCAGTTTAGAAAAAGAACAAACAAATAAATGACTGAATCTAAATAATTTAAAAAAACTAGATGGAAATGGTGAACATGACCAAATTTTGATGACAAGATAAAATAAACTATAAACTCATTTTTATCAACACTGTGAAAGTTTTCTTAGCTGTATTTAAAAAAGTAATTTGTCATGGTCTGGTGACTCCCTGTTTATGAATGAATGAATGAAGTTCATATTTGTCACTTGCTGTTGCCTGCAGTCAAAATGGACCTCTTCCGACCATACATATATTACACAAACATCACATTACAGGTCAGTATAGGTAGCATTTAAGAAAAACAATGAAAATACACAACATCGGGGACAGGAGGAGAAAAAAAGGACTCTACTCAGACTGGGCTCCACTAGGAGAGCAGTCTGTGTGTGTCTGTGTCAGTTGCATGAGTATGTGTGTGTGTGTGTGTGTGTGTGTGTGTGTGTGTGTGTGTGTGTGTGTGTGTGTGTGTGTGTGTGTGTGTGTGTGTGTGCGCGCGCGCGCAGTCGGGAGAGTTGGAGGTACCAAATTTCCTTTTTTTTTTTTTTTTTTTTTGATTGCCTTCTTGCGAACGCCGTCTGTTTTCCACATTCTGCAACGGTAAAATACGACTTTGAGGCGGATATTTGTTTTACCAAATGGACAATTGCTGTTGACAAAACTCGCCTCATGGTTGACTCTTTTCCACAGAGGGGGGGTGCTTTAATAAACTTATTCGAAAATGAGCTTTTTTCCACTAAGACTTATTTTATTGGGAGATGTACGAAATTATTTACCGGGTTACAAGCAATGATAATATCGGCTGTTGACTCCTCAGCGTCATCATTTTCTATCTATTGAGAAAACCTATTGTAAAAGTATTGAAGAAAAAAACTCTTCCGCCGTCTCACTCCTCCTTGGCCCGCGGTGTGTGTGTGTGTGTGTGTGTGTGTGTGTGTGTGTGTGTGTGTGTGTGTGTGTGTGTATGGCCTGGTAAATGGTAAATGGCCTGTATTTGTATAGCGCTTTACTTGGTCCCTATGGACCTCAAAGCGCTTTACACATCCAGTCATCCACCCATTCACACACACATTCACACACATTGGTGATGGCAAGCTACATTGTAGCCACAGCCACCCTGGGGCGCACTGACAGAGGCGAGGCTGCCGGACACTGGCGCCACTGGGCCCTCTGACCACCACCAGTAGGCAACGGGTGAAGTGTCTTACACCTGAGTGCTTCCTGAGAGCAAAACTTTGTAATGAGAAAAATTACTGTAGTAATGTGTCTGTAATAAACTGAGGCCATTTTCTGGTCTTTGGTTCGGCTTCTATGACCTGAATAAAGGTGCAGCATCTGGTGCTCATGAGGCCAAACATCTTTCCTGAAAATCTGCACAAACCTCAAACCAAAATACATAAAAAGAACTGGCGACAATTACAGAAGCATAGCCCCTGATAATTACAATTCTTCATTTTAAACCCAAGCTTCAAATTTGACTCTATTTCCCAGAATGCAACACTGTGCTATTTTTAAAAAGAGACGTTTACTTCCAGTGGAAACACAAAGCCTTAATGTAGGGATAAAGGAAAATCTAAACAGCTTCCTAAGAAAGTCAAAACTCGATGGACAAAAGTTTTTCTATAGTAAAGAAACTTTTTTGTACAATTTGTAAACAGTAATCTGTATCCACATGTAAAACATGCATTAAAATATATTTATTTATATTTCACAGAGAATCCATTGTCTGTTATTTGGTTTTGTCATTATTTTTTATACAGAAGTCATAAATATCTATGTAGTTATTTTGTGTATTTATTTTGTATTTGAAAGCTTTTATTTTCTTTGTGACCTTTGACTTCCCACACATGTCATTTCCTGTAGTTTTGAAGGAGGCCCTGCTGGGGAGAGATGAGATTATGCTAATGATCCTGTTACAGAGGTTAAGCACAGTAAAAGTGCTAAATGGTTCTAATCTTTGTTGCTGTACTCATAGACACTGCCTTATACTGAGCAGGTGGCTGTTTGCTCTCCTTCCTGCTCTCTTTTTCAAAGCTGTGCATGTAGAAGCCCAATCACATGAAGTTGCTGAACTTAATTAATTTTCATTTAAACAGTGTTGGAGAATAAACTCGCCTCAGCAGGCAAAGCAACTGCTAACTCTGCTGCTGAGTTTGCAGCAACAGTGTGAGGCCAGACCAGCTACACACAGTGAAATGAAATGGCTTCTTTCTTTGGCCTTGATCCCGCAAATTTCATAAACTGTGTCCTGGTGGTTTTAATGTGACCTCACTGAAAGACAAACAGACTGAAGAACTGCTGGTATCACTGCTGTGATTGTGCTTTCTGCTCTCAGTGTGACTCTGACTCTGACTGGTACCAAACACAAGGTTATAATCTCACACAGGTAATCTGTCTTAGTTCAAAACTACACAACAGACGCAATTGATTTGTTATTTATTCATTAAAAATGTCATTCTTTATATTCTCCTTTAATGAATCATTGTGGAGTCACAGTGCACTCAGTTGTGAGTCTGTTTGCACAGTGAGTTTGTTGGAGGGTCTGAATTGTTTCTTGATGTCGAGTTTAAAACAGGAAACAGGAAACTTCAGTTTGAATCATAGACCAACTCACATGAAACTGTCAGTCTGAAGGCATCACTCCATCCTGTTAAGAGATAGTCACTGCTACCCCGACATCTGTAGTCTCCACTGTGGGACACTGAAACTCTGCTGATCCTGTATTCACTGGATGTTGGAGGGCTGTTTGTGTTGGGTGCTGTCCATTCATATTTCCACACCTTTCCTTCACCTCCCTGAATCTCACATCTGAGAGTGATTGTGTCACCAGTGAATATCTGAGACCAGGATGGCTGCAGCGTCACATCAGTCCTGTTGGAAACTTTCCACAGCAAAATTCCTCAATTAGGACACAAAAGGAATGAATTAACATTTTCATTTCAAATAAAAAACAGTATTATCAAATATTATAACCCCATTATTGTTTATTATTTATTAACTTTACAACAGTTTATATTATCAGAAATAACTTGGCAGGTTGGGGCCGTAAATCACTTTGTAACATAAGTTTTTGTCATAATATTATCCCCCTCTGATCTCCAAACTTTGGGGAATCCATGTTGTTTTATTTCTTATGACATTTTTAAACTCACCAGTTTCCTGAATGGTGACTGGATCACTTTCTACTATGAGTAAATTTGTCCCTTTTATACATCCTCTGCAGTTGTAGATGCCGCCTTTAGAGGTCACCAGTTCTCTCTTTGATTCACCAGCTACTGCGAACTTCTGGTTAGAGTTTAAACTGGGTTCTCTGAACCAGTCATATTCAAAGTCAGCAGAGTACTTCACATCACAGGTCAGTGTCACACTGCCCCCTGCTGGTATAGTTAATCTGTCTGCTGTCAGAGTGGCCTTCACTCCAAGCTCTGTAATTTAGAAAAAGATCAAAAGAATGAAATTGTTGCTCTGAATGTTTGATGCAAACTTAAATAATGTGAATCATCTTTTGCAGCCACACAATTCAACACACTGAACATCTACAGAGACTTTGGAGTGACGTGTTAAACAGCTTCTAATCAAAACACCAAATGAGGGATGAAGGTAACAAACTCTATGCTGAGCTCAGAGCAGCATTTGGTTACCATGTTCATGTTGGTTTTTCCTTTAATTTGTCATCTGTGTGGAGCTTTTGATAAGTATCATATTTACAGCTTCATAAGGTAATCAAAAAAAAAAGCTGTATAATCCAGCATACAATCCAACAACATAACTCAGTGAGATAATCTGCACTACACACACTGTTGATATTTTCAGATCAGATAAACATGAAAAGAAAATCCACATGTATGAAGCCACAGCTCTTCAGCAAATATACAGTTTGCATCGTGGGTGTGTGTTTGAGTGCTCACACAGTTAACATGGTTATATTAACATTTTAACCAATAATCTCAATGAAATGTTTGATTTATGATACAAAATATAACACAGACGAGCAAAACAGGAGAAGCTAAATACTAGTTAAGATCAACACGTATGATATAAATGGAAGAAAAAACTGTTTCTCACCTTCAGTGTTTCCATGTCTGACTGTACTGAGCACTAAAATAATGAATGAAACATCATCAGACATTATACAACTGACAAAATCACAATAAATATATAAACTGAGGCTTTTTAAATCTTCACATGGTACAGTTATCATCAAATTTATGTTTCTATTAGCTGTGAAACCGGCTGGAAACATGAAAAAAAACTAGTCTGCTGTGTTGAAGCTGTCAGGTAAACAGGTTAAAGCAGTGATACACTGTAATTGTCACCAGTGAGAAACATTTTCCTTCATCACTGCCATTCAAACAGTAAAGGTGTGTATTGTACTCACAGAATAACCCCAGCAAACAGAGCAAAGAGTGCCCCATCCTCACGTCCAGCCCTGCACGCTGATCTGCATCTAATCTCAAAGGTTTCAACTTTGCATTGATAAAGAGAAGCTGCACTTAATGTCGATAAGACCAGAGTTTATATTCAGCGCCTCCTTCTATCACCTCTCTGTGCTTCCTTCCTTTTATACAAACCTCAAACAGCTCCTGTAGCTTTGACCACAGCAGTCATGTGACGTGTTCATGTTCAAACTTTTTCTTGTTTTGTGATACACAAGTGTCTTTCAACCCTATTTAACAAAGTTTTTGCTTTTTTTTCTCAGTTAGTTTCTGTTTAAATTAATTTTATTTACTTTGCTTTACATATCCAAGAAACTCTGTTTTTGGAAAAAAAAGTACTGAAGTACCTTTCTTGTACTTAAAGTGCAAAAACTGAACAAAAACATACAGAAATGTAAGCTTGTTGTTAAACCTTCTCAAATTTTGGTTTTCAGTTATCAGTTTTGAATAATTTAACTTTGGTTTGATTTACAGATTTATTACATTGTTAATGAAGAATGATGATGTTGATTTTACTGAAAGGCTCAGCTTCTCCATCACAGACCAAACTCCTCCTGGATGGAGCAGCTTAATGTAACTGCAGAGTCCAGCAGACAGATAAATATGAGTGAAGCATAAAGGTTTGGTTACAAAACCATCATGTGTTACAAGTTACGATTTTGAGGGTAGAAATAGAAATTATTTTTATTTAATTCACACATAGATGCATTTTTACAGCACATCCATACAGAGACTGAAAGGCAGCTGCTTTCCAGTGTGAGAAACAAACTTTTCATATTTTCCCACAAAGATTTTATTTTCTTTATTGTGTCATCACCACAATGATGCTACTTTTGTCTGTTTTCACACACTGCCATGCATACTTTAATGTAGCATTGATAACTATTGCTATTATTTCAGTACAGGCAGGTCACATAAACATGTGTCATGCACACAAAGATCAAAGTGAAATTTCCACTGTGCTCTTTGTCTGAATTCCTTGTCTGAAAACTCTCTGCTGTGAGCTGATAACATAAAACTACACAACTGCTAAACTGAAGACTTCAGGCTGAAACCACAGGCTGCATTTCCTCCTTTCATGGGGATACAGCCACAAACCATGAGGTCAGCCAGTAGATAAATATAAACCTGTGACAGAATAGACAAGGACCACGGATCACACACACACACACACACACACACACACACACACACACACACACACACACATACAGATGCATCGTAGCTGCACAGGAGGAATAAAATGTTGATCTGTATTGTCACATTTGCAGTTTGATGTGTTATTATTGTTTGGTATTGCTGCTTGAATGAAACAGTCACTTTACTGGTGTGAATTTATTGGAGTTTTATTTCAGCATTTTAAAAGTTTTAAATAAATTAAAAACATAAAACATTCGTAACGTGTAAAACCTTTCAAAAGATGAATTAAGAGACACAAACATGAGTCCAAAGCAACCTACACAGGTCCCTAACAGCTCAAAATGTTTTCACATCTTTAACTGAGGGTGTTGATTTTGACTGTACACTGTGTGTCCAGACACATGATGTCTGTGCTGCGAAGTAAAACAGAACGAGGGCTGTAACAGCAGCACAATAATCACACACTCAGGGTAAACACATAAAAACACTTTCAGCATTAAAAAAATCTTTAATGACCTGAATCATTGCTGAGAAAAATTACATAAAAATACACAATAACATTAAGCTGTGAAGAGCTGCATGTGAAAACAATATTGGGCCGTTCACCTCTTCTGTTTCTCCTTCATTAGTGCCTGAAAACCAATATGAGGGTGTTTTATTATCACCTACGCAGCTGAAATGGTAAATAAGACTCCTACACTTTCCTATAAACGTCACACTTAATGAGACCATTTCTTAATCTATAAATAACGTTTCTTTCTTTCTTGTTTCCCTGTTGTCTTCACTTGATCCACTTTGCTTCTGTCTGCCTCTGTGTCCCACCTTTACTGACATTTATTTAATAATTTTAGTGCTTTTACTTCAAGTTTATAGTGTCATCTCCACGCCCACCGTGTCTTGTTTAAGTGTCTATTTTGCCAAAGTGTCTGACATTTTATTTCCCTTAATATCCACATGTGCTGGAACACAAATGAGTCTGATTTAATGCCGTGCATGTTTCTCTGTTTTCACACAGGTGAAGTCAGCTGAAATGAAAGAAGTGTTGGAAAGTCTTTTCCTTCAGCACAGCACAGAGCAGGTATAAATAAATACTAATCTATAGGAGGAGTGTTGGTGACCACACTGGCACCCAGTGGGGCATCACTAGTGTTTAGATGCTGTTTTGTTTCTCCTCATCACTTGCTAGAAAGTAGGAGGTGTCTCTGCGCTAGTAGAGCAGTAATGTGCCTGTTGTACAATGTAAGTACAATGATAAGCTTAAATGAATGTTTTAGGTCTGATGTTTCTGAAATTCTTGTGAGATCAGTTAACCCTTTAAGACCTACCATAGAACCAAGTCCGCCAGAGCTTATATTATATTTTTACATGCTGTGCAGCCATTTTTGGGAGCATTTTAAGTTGCTATACATCAATACAACCATTATAGCCCAGATTTTAATAATATGTATTCATTAAGTGCATAGTAATTACATAAATTGCAAAAAAGTGCAAGAAACTACAAAAAAATCGTTTTTGCTTTTTTAACATATATTTGTAGTTAGAGAAATTTAAGAGGCTTATCCCTCAAAACTGTAAATACAAAAAAGTTGCACAAAATAGTTTCCCACCACAGGAAATTTATTTTGAGTGTCTTCATAGTTTTATTTTTGAAATACACCAATTTTTATACACTGCAGGAAAAACGAAAATAAATATTATACTGCAAATTTGCAAAAAAGCAGCATATGCATCAAAATAAACTATTTCCAGCAGTGCAATATGAGTCCTAAGCATCCCAGAAACGACACAGAAAGTCATAAAGTCAAAGATAACTTTTAAAAAGAGCAGTATAGGCCCTGAGGCCCTGATGGTAAAAAAGACTACATTTCCGCGAAAATGACGTCACTTCCGGTTTCGGGCAGGTAATGGCGGAAATGCAAAAGTTCGCGCTGACATCTATTCCAACGTAGGAAGTGTTATGAACAGCTGATCGGATCGGCAAAGCGTGTTTCTGGAATATTATGTTTTTGTTGCTGCAAGCGCTTTTTATGCAGGTTTTGCAAAGCTTTATGTGGAAGGAAACCGTGACCTAGGACAAGCTGATGGCATCAGATGTAAGTACAACTCCTCCGGTTTCATATGCAAAAAAAATTTTTGCGCTAGCTTACGTGGTTGCAGTGCTACTGGGATTTAAAAATAGTTACGCAAAACAGAGCGTGCCCGCTCCGATCGGCTGTAAAGGGTTAATGATGTAAATGGAGTGGAGTGCAAAATTATAATACTGCGACTTCTCTGAGTCGTGCTGACCATGATTGATGCAGAGCTCTGTGATGTTCTGTCTCCATCTTTCATATGAGATTTATCACATCTACAAGTTATCTTTTCCTTTGACTTCATCCTGTGACAGCAGCACACAGAGAGCTTCTCTCTGTAAATGTTCTACTTCAGTCCTCTGTGTCAGATACAGAGGTGGGACCAAGTCATTGTTTTGCAAGTCTCAAGTAAGTCTCAAGTCTTTATCCTCAAGTCTCAAGTCAAGTCTCAAGTAATGTCAGGCAAGTCAGAGTCGAGTCTCAAGTCACTGGTGTAAAAGTCCGAGTCAAGTCACAAGTCTGAAACTTTGAATTTCAAGTCCTTTCGAGTCTTTAAAAAAAAAACAACGAAAAAATAATGTTGCAGTTATATGCTAAATGTAAATATTAGACCATGTAATTTTAAAATCTGTGTTTTTCTCAACACATGACAAAATAGTGAACTTAGAAAATATACACAAATTGTGAAATTGCACCTCTTTAAAATGCAGCTCAATTAAACCTAGCTCCAAGAATAATTTTCACCGACAGTTCTGAGATAAGCTGCATGTTATTCTTGGATGCGGTTGTAGGACCAGCTTTAAAATCGCATGACAAAAATATACACATTAAAAAAAACTGTATCACCAACGTAGCCTGGACAACATTTGCTAGTTAGATGAAGTCAGCTATCTCATCTTAGCATATTTATATGCATATTTATAATTATACGCTTCTTGGAGTGAGTGCATACACTCATGAAGTTTAGTAACTTCAGGTCACTGCAACAAGCCCAGGTACAGTTTACCGACGGATGGGTACAGGACCTTGAACTGCACCGTGTAGAACGAAAGACCATCGTACGTATCATAAGTTTACCAGTCTCACAAATCGTCGTCATAAATACACATTCCTTAACCGTTTATTAATAGGACCTTTGAGCTCAACGGTAGTTAATTAGTAGTGGAAATAATTTCTGGTAGCATCACAGAAATGTAGCAGTGACAATAATACTGTATGCTGTAATCGTACTGGGCAATTAGCAGAGGTGGGACCAAGTCATTGTTTTGCAAGTCTCAAGTAAGTCTCAAGTCTTTATCCTCAAGTCTCAAGTCAAGTCTCAAGTAATGTCAGGCAAGTCAGAGTCGAGTCTCAAGTCACTGGTGTAAAAGTCCGAGTCAAGTCACAAGTCTGAAACTTTGAATTTCAAGTCCTTTCGAGTCTTTAAAAAAAAAACGAAAAAATAATGTTGCAGTTATGCTAAATGTAAATATTAGACCATGTAATTTTAAAATCTGTGTTTTTCTCAACACATGACAAAATAGTGAACTTGGAAAATATACACAAATTGTGAAATTGCACCTCTTTAAAATGCAGCTCAATTAAACCTAGCTCCTAGAATAATTTTCACCGACAGTTCTGAGATAAGCTGCATGTTATTCTTGGATGCGGTTGTAGGACCAGCTTTAAAATCGCATGACAAAAATATCATACACATTAAAAAGAACTGCATCACCAACGTAGCCTGGACAACATTTGCTAGTTAGATGAAGTCAGCTATCTCATTGTAGCATATTTATATGCATATTTATAATCATACGGTTCTTGGAGTGAGTGCATACACTCGTGAAGTTTAGTAACTTCCGGTCACTGCAACAAGCCCAGGTACAGTTTACCGACGGATGGGTGCAGGACCTTGAAATGCACCGTGTAGAACGAAAGACCATCGTACGTATCATAAGTTTACCAGTCTCACAAATCGTCGTCATAAATACACATTCGTTAACCGTTTATTAATAGGACCTTTGAGCTCAAGGGTAATTAATTAGTAGTGGAAATCATTTCTGGTAGCATCACAGAAATGTAGCAGTGACAACAATATTGTATGCTGTAATCGTACTGGGCAATTAGTGATACAAAACAACTGTTTTATCCTGTGAATAAAAGTATATGTTTTTGTTAATGTACCATAATAACAGAAGCGAAACACAATATTGTGTCAGGACAATTCACTATTTATGCACAATAAACAAAGGAGCATAGCGCGACAATTTCTGTTCAGCGCCAGACTTGCTTGTAACCTATATCACTAATTATGTTATGAAAATGACGTATTAACTACTACAAAACACTGACCTTCGTGTAAATGCTTGGAGCAGACTAACCTGTGAGCTGGAGTGTTCTGGGACGTTATATTTGATCTTTGAATGGCTGCAATCCAGGCCATCCGTCGCGTCTTTGTTACTTCGGAAACATGGCTTGAACAATTTCTCTTCAACGACGTAATCCGATAACAACCGATCTCTTTACCCGTCGGCTTCCCGTGGCTGTCATGCGACCGGCTATTGCAGTTAATAATACAACAGCTTCTTGACATTTTTGTGTTTCTTTTTATCGCTGTATAACTGATTTCAATTGAAAGCCTGCGTGCGCTACTACCGCTTGCCACGAGTTCCCAGAATCCTTGTGAATGACGTCACATTTTCAATCTCTATATAATATGCATGTTAAATTTTATATTTGGGGTAAAATATCAAGTCTTTTCAAGTAAACCGGTTCAAGTCCAATTCAAGTCCCAAGTCATTGGTGTAAAAGTCCAAGTCAAGTCACAAGTCTTAGAACATTTTTTCAAGTCAAGTCTAAAGTCATAAAATTAATGACTCGAGTCTGACTCGAGTCCAAGTCATGTGACTCGAGTCCACACCTCTGGTCAGATACATGCAGACTGCTGTCATGCTCTGAACTGTTAGTGACCGCTTTGCAAATAATACTCACATCTGCTTATTTCAGGTTTGCATGATAACGCAGTTACAACCCGCTTGTTTTGTTAGTCTGTCAATAATCTCATACAGGAAACAAAAATCAAAGATAAAATGTTCAAATGTAAAAAAAAATTATTTCTACCTTCTAACTAAAAGATGCGAAAAATGATCAGAAACACAAAAATATACATGAAATACATTCAAATATATTCACTGCCTATGATATAATTCTTATTTATATAATGTAAACAAACACAGTTAAAGTATTTGTTGGTGCCCATATCAGTATTTACTTGTGAAACACTGCAAACACTGACTTTAAGTTGTGCTGTCAGATACTAAAGATCACATATTTCACACTTTGTTCTCACTGCTGTTGGAACATGTTAGATACATTCAAGGTTTATTACAAAATCTTTAATAAAAAACTGAATATAAAGAGCACGAATACACCTGCATTTATTTATGCTATAAGAGAGCAATATGTCTGATATTATGATGTAATATTGTAACTGTACATAAAGCTGAGCATGTCTGATATTTGGGCAGCAGAGGAGCAAGAGTGGCTTCATAAAAAGCTTCTTCTTGGCTTTGCTGCTACAGCTCTCCTCACTGACCTGTAAGACAAGCACAAAGAGACAAAGTGATTTCCAACATGTAAAGATATTATGAGCTGAAGACATTTAATAATGTGAAGAATAAATCAGCCTGCATGGCAGCAGAATTACTGAGAGAGCTTCCTGATGTGACTTCAGAATAAACTGCTGCATCAGCTGCAGGACTTGATGTTCCTGTGAATGAAGAGAAGATCATTGAAAACAATAATATCATTAACCAGGAGGAAACTGGGTGTGTCCACTAATGCAAAGATAATTGAGTATGACAGATTTTAATCAGCTGATGGATTGTCCCTTGGAGATGATGGCAGACTTTGCTCACCTTTGTTTTTCTTGGCTTTTTCTTTTTTGGGCTGTTTGACCTCAGCATACATCAGACTGTCCTCTAAAAGAGACGTCAGAGCTCAGCACACATTTGTTCAGCACAGATATGATACAAAGATTTTGGATACATATGGACTTTAAACTTTTTACAACTACAGTGAAAGAGAGTGAAATCATTTGTTGCCTGTGACACTTCAGCTTTGCATGTGTGTGTTTTGTGATTGAGGTCTGGGTCAGCATCTGTGGATGCTGTGATTCAGTAAAGCTGAAACACTGATTAGTAAGTGAATAACTAAACTCCATGTTGACCTATAATTACCTGCAATATAATGATGTGATGACACGTTCAAGTACAAACACTGAATGAGACTGTTGTGACTGTACCTGCAGCTCCTGTCTTCACCTCAGAGTAAACAGCACTCTGCTCTGGTTTATGATGCTTCCCTGTTAAGATGATCAGATTAATGAAAATTTTAAACACTTTAAAAACTTCCCAGGCTTTTTTCTACACTGTGTGTTTTGTGTACTCACTCTTCTTTCCAAAGTTTTGAAGTTTAATAAGAGAGTATGTGACGTCTCGCGGTTCATCTGCACCTGAAATGTAAAAATGTTTGTGAACACATCACATTCAATTTCATTAGTTGTGTTTAAGTCAAATCCAGGACTGTCAGATATTTTCAGAGCATGAACCCATCATGGTGTTACTGTTTGTGTTGATCTGATATGAAACAACAACATTTGTGGATTCTTTCAGTCGAGTTAAAGAAACAATCAGGTTGTAAAATCCTGTTTGTTTCTGATCTTTTGTGCATGTAGTCAGTTGGTTATTTGGATGTTTGTCCAACTGGATTTTGATAAATGTTCTTTGAAAAGCTGCTGAGCACAAACTGAACCTAAGAAATGTTCCTGTTAATGGAGACTGAATGAAAAGTCAATATTAATAATGATAATAAAGATCGGTTTAAGTGCTGACCAGGATGAACAGAGTTGTATTCATGAGTTTCATCCTGGTTGACTCCATGATTTGTGGAGGAGCCCGGACTGTGACTCTCAGACTGGATCCACCTGAAACAGGAAATAAACACAATAAACTCAAAAGTAACTGATGTTTGTTTAAAATAACAATAAAAAGTATTTTCCCAACCTGGTGAAGCAGGAACCTGTGAAAGAGACAAATGTTATTACACATGTTTGTGATGTAAATTGTTCGATCAGAATATATGTATATGTGTGAATAATTAAAGTGTGTGTAGTAAATAAACTCTGTAATACAGCATGAAAAGAAGAGGCTCTTACACTTGGACTGTCTGCAGCGATACAACAAGAGCAGGAGAATAATAACGAGAGAGACTCCACAAACCAGTCCAACAATCAACCACACAGGAGATGAAGAGCTGTCAGCTCCTGACACAGTTACAAGAAACAATAATTATTCATTGATGAATTATATGTATTTATATATATAATTTTACAAAATTAAGCCAGGCGACTTTGAGACTTAAATCAGAAAATCTAATGTTGCTTCTCAGTCATCAAACTCATAAAAATCCATCACATATTTTGATCCTGCTCACCTTTAACTGACATCCAGCTCTGTGCTGACTCTCTTCCTGAGTACTGACACTTGTAGAAACCTTCATCAGACTTTGACACTGCAGAGATCTTCAGCTCCCCTCGGGGATCATTTTGAATAAGTTTGTCATTGTGATAGAAAAACACATTGGAAAGTATTTTTTGTGTTCTCAAACTGCAGCTCAGACTAACAGAAGCTCCCTCAGTCACAGGATGAACAGGACTCACCAGGATAGGACCATTACCATCATCTGTGACACAATCACACACAATTGTTTCAGTCACATCAGCTGCTGCACACTTTTAGAAAAAGCTGACAAACAGTAATAAGAACAGATTGTACAAATGCTTTTCATCATGAAGATCTGATCTCGTGTATTTAAAAAAACGCTATTTCTCCAGATAAATTACACACATACAGCAAAGCTGGGACAAATGTTCATGTGACGTTTAAATCATCCAAATCCAAGTAGTAAATGTATAATAACATACTCTGTACAGTGATGTTGACTGCATTGCTGAACTCTCCTGATCCAGACTCACACCAGTACACTGCAGTATCTGACTTTGATGTGTTGATGTCACATGTGGATCCAGTCATTCTCCTACAGTCAGAGAGTCGGCCGTCCTCAGAGAACTTCCTCACTCTCCACTCAGTGAAGTTTCCCTCACATGTCAGTGAGACAGAGTCAGAGGTGAAGTGTTGCACTCTGTCAGGACTCACTGTGAGAGACGCTGATGAATGAACATCTGGAAACGACATGCAGTGAAGAGACAAAGCTCACAGATGTTAGGATTAAAAATATCACAGTGAACATCTACGTTTGACTTCTTTGTGGTTCACAGGAGTCCTGATAGTCATGCAGCCAGATTTACAGACTTTCAAATCATCAACATGAAGATTATAAATCCTCAAACTGACCTGCAGACCAGACAAACTTTGGTTGACTGTGATCAGTGTGATACTCTGGGTCTCCTCTTCCAGCTCTGCACACATATCCTGCTGTGTGTGTCTGTCCATGAATGATGTAGGAGTCCTGTGCAGTCCCACTGCCATCAGGTAGCAGCTCATAACTGGAGGATTTCTCTGCTAGATCAGGAACAGCTTTATACCAGTAGAAGCTCCATCCTGCAGACGGATGTTCAACCTCACAGTTCAGAGTTACTGAGGCTCCAGGACTCAGCCATGATGGAGACACAGTGAGGACAGGACGGGGTTCATCTGTTCAACAAAGATTTGCTCTCAATCTTTCGTCTCTTAACTCTGAATTCAATGTCACTAAAATGTTGACTCACAAATATTTATGATGAACTTTAAGAGTGAGACTATCTAAACATGTCAAATATCTCAACATGTACTAATAAAAACACATTTTTACAAACTGTTTCTATTTCCAGGTTAAATGAACTATGACTCTACTTACTGTCAGAAACTGTCAGTGTGACTGAATCACTCCACTCTGTTGTTTCATGCTGTGAACTTTTCATTCTGCCCTTACAGCGATAGTTTCCACTGTTGGATGATGAAGCAGATCTAATCCTGTATTCATTTTGATTTGGAGCTTTTATCATGCTGTTTGTTTCCCACTCATAATCCCACTCAGTGTCTCCTCCATGGATCTCACATCTGACAGTGATCGTCTCTCCTCTGTATATCTCAGACCAGTTTGGATACAGAGTCACAACAGGTCTGTTTGACACTGTATTCAGGAATTGAACAAATGAATGAAAAAAGGGGTCAATTTCCATCAGATACTTTTCATCAGGTAGTGATTTGGGGTTCATTAACTTTGAACTGACCAGTTTTCCCAATCCTGACTGACTGGCTGTCCTCTGTGTAGTAAACTGGGTTTCCTCTCCCTCCTCTGCACCTGTAGAGTCCTTCCTGTGAGACACTGATTTGTCCATTTGAGTGGAAAACTGCATCTTGTGTGGTCAGGGCTTCAGAGGATTTCTCATCTCTGTACCAGTAGTATTTCCATCCAGATGATGATGATGGGTTCACAGAGCAGGTCAGGGTCACACTGCCCCCTACTGGAACAGCTGTGTTATCAGCTCTCAGTTTGGCCTTTGGTTTATCTGCAGTTCAGTTTAGAAAAAGAACAAAAGTCAATGACTGAATCAAACCAGTTGAAATAACTTGGTGGAAATATGGAAATAATAAATATCACATAACTTTAATGGTGAAGCTGCAACAAACTGTACAACTATCACACAAATACAACACTAATCTTTCATATTTAATTTGCTGCATTTCTAAGTTAAAAACACACATGAGGAACAATCAGTGGATTTAATGTTTCTTAGTGGATGTGGTGGAGCAGCTGAGACAGATTCAGCATTTGTTCTGCATTTCATCTTTCATGTATTAGAGCTGCACAGCAGAGAAGTTACTCTCATATGTTTTGTTCTCTTCACTGTGAATAAAAAGCTGCTGTTCAGGTTTTTGTTGTTGGAATAAAAACTAAACATTTTACTGACCAACATGAAAGACAGTTATAAAGCTGTAAGAAAGAAGAAGTGCTTTTTCCTTATTTAGATACTCTGGATGAAAGATCTTACATGACACAGTCAGTGTGATGATATCACTCCACTCTGAGAAGAAATAGTCCCTTCTGCCCCGGCAGCTGTATCCTCCACTGTCAGACTCAGTAGCTCTGATGATTCTGTATTCATTGGATGTTGGAGGTGTGTTTAACTTGGCTGCTCTCCATTCATACGTCCACTGAGCTCCTTCACCTCCCTGAATCTCACATCTGACAGTGACTGTCTCACCGCTGTATATCTGAGGCCAGGATGGCTGCAGGGTCACAGTGGGCTTACTGGGAACTGTTCACAGGAAAATATCCAGTTAGAGACAAATAGAAACATAAAGATAAAAAAAATAAGACGGAATAAATTCTTCTATTTGTCAGCAGGTGTCTCTCATTTCAGGGTTAATAAACTCACAGTTGTTGAATGAAATTGTTAGCACAGAACACAAGATAACATCTCTCAGTTTGGCAGCAATAAAATAATTGAACTCACGAGTTTCTGTAACTGTGACGTCACTGCTGTCCTCTGTGTAGTAAACTGGATCTCCTCTCCCTCCTCTGCAGTGGTACAGACCTCCTTGTGAGACTCTGTTTGCTTCATTTCCTCTCATGAGCTGAGCTTTAGAAGAGACTGAATCACGTCTGAACCAGTCAAACTTCCAGCCAGCAGAGCCCTCCACAGAGCAGCTCAGTGTCACACTGCCCCCTGCTGGTATGACTGAACTTTGTGCTGTCAGTGTGGCTCTGGGTTTACTTGCTGTTGAAGAAACAAAATGAGTAAAACATTAAAACATAATCAAGGATAAACTTGTGACACTACTGATCACACTTTAAACACTGATTAATTTATCTACAAGCACAAACAGTAATTAGTAATCCTGCATGTAGGGATGGGAGTAAGGAACTGGTTCCCAGTAGTCAAAGTCCTGGGAATCATTAGTCTCTGCCTGCTTATCGATCCAACTTATCGGTTCTTTAACTCTCGCTTTCAGTTTGCAGTAACAGTTTTCCTGTTAAGACAGATGTAAACATGAAAACATTAAATGTCAGCATGAATCATGGTCCAACTCACATGAAACTGTCAGTCTGAAGGCATCACTCCATCCTGTTAAGAGATAGTCACTGCTACCCCGACATCTGTAGTCTCCACTGTGGGACACTGAAACTCTGCTGATCCTGTATTCACTGGATGTTGGAGGGCTGTTTGTGTTGGGTGCTGTCCATTCATATTTCCACACCTTTCCTTCACCTCCCTGAATCTCACATCTGACAGTGACTGTCTCACCGCTGTATATCTGAGGCCAGGATGGCTGCAGCGTCACAGTGGGCTTACTGGGAACTGTTCACAGAAAAATATCCAGTTAGAGACAAATAGAAACATGAAGATAAAAAAAATAAGACGGAATAAATTCTTCTATTTGTCAGGAGTTGTCTCTCATTTCAGGTTTAATAAACTCATAGTTGTTGAATGAAATTGTTAGCACAGAACACAAAATGACATCTCTCAGTTTGGCAGAAATAAAATAATTGAACCCACGAGTTTCTGTAACTGTGACGTCACTGCTGTCCTCTGTGTAGTAAACTGGATCTCCTCTCCCTCCTCTGCAGTGGTACAGACCTCCTTGTGAGACTCTGTTTGCTTCATTTCCTCTCATGAGCTGAGCTTTAGAAGAGACTGAATCACGTCTGAACCAGTCAAACTTCCAGCCAGCAGAGCCCTCCACAGAGCAGCTCAGTGTCACACTGCCCCCTGCTGGTATGATTGAACTGTGTGCTGTCAGTGTGGCTCTGGGTTTACTTGCTGTTGAAGAAACAAAATAAGTAAAACATTAAAACATCATGAAGAATAAACTTGCTACAGTACTGATCACACTTTAACCATTCACTGATTAATTTATCTACAAACACAAACAGTAATTAGTAATCCTGCATGTAGGGATGGGAGTAGAGAGCCGGATTACAGCATACAGGATGAGAGTGATGGTAAAGTGGAAACTGTTCTAGGACAGAAACAACTGCATTCAAATAATCACCTGTTAACACAACTTTGGCTCTTTAAAGCACAGCATGCTAACGCTAAGCTAGCCAAGAACCCAGAGTGACGTTAAAGCTGAGTGAATGCTGACCCCAGACCAGCACTGTGAGAAATGAGTTGTGATTTACAGCAAAGCTGCTGCTGAAATTCAACAGGTAACAAACTGATGAGCAGTCAGGCTGCAGCTCCGTTTCTACCTGTTCATGTTTCTACTGTAGAATCACCATGACAACTGATTTAAGGTCTTTTTGTGCTGCTTTTGTGTAAGAACTTTTTTGCTTTACTTTTTTTGAGAAATGATCCCAACACTGATCACAACAAAGAGGGGAAATACCTCCAACATGCACAAACATTTGACCTCACAGCCTCTAATCTGCATGAATGTCTTTGATATTCTGCTTAGAGATGGTGGCGACTCTCAAAGTGGAGCCAATGAGAATCAATCAATTCTTATCAATTCCCATCCCTACCTGCATGTGACACATTAGACTGTCTAACAAACTAAAGATTTCACTGATTTATCATTCTCTTATCAAACTGTCATCTCTGTACATTCCTCTTTAAACTGCTGATATTTTAAGAGCCTCCATGGTGTCTCTCCTTTCTGTTTGCACAGTGAGAAAAACTGTTGTCCTGAGCTGCCTGCAGACAGCTGGATCATTGTTGGAGTTTTCCTGTTAAGACAGGTGTAAACATGAAAACATGAAATGTCAGCATGAATCATGGTCCAACTCACATGAAACTGTCAGTCTGAAGGCATCACTCCATCCTGTTAAGAGATAGTCACTGCTACCCCGACATCTGTAGTCTCCACTGTGGGACACTGAAACTCTGCTGATCCTGTATTCACTGGATGTTGGAGGGCTGTTTGTGTTGGGTGCTGTCCATTCATATTTCCACACCTTTCCTTCACCTCCCTGAATCTCACATCTGAGAGTGATTGTCTCACCAGTGAATATCTGAGACCAGCTGTGCTGCAGATTCACAGCAGCCCAAACTGTTCAACAAACAAATATAAAAATTTAAATAAATATATCAAGAAGAACCACAAAACAAATAACAAAAATCATAGTTATAGTGTTACTTTAATTCATTTATAAATTTCAGTTGTATTGCAGCCAGCAGAGCCCTCCACAGAGCAGCTCAGTGTCACACTGCCCCCTGCTGGTATGATTGAACTGTGTGCTGTCAGTGTGGCTCTGGGTTTACTTGCTGTATAAGATACAGAAAAAGTTAATCTTTAAATTGTTGGTTGTCTAAGGAAGAAATTTCTTACAGCACTGATTATGTGTTAAACATTGACCAATTTAGGAAACAACGTGTAATTTTTCTGCATGTGAGACTTCGACTGCCTAGAAAAGTTTTTTTTTTTTTTTTCAAATCAAAAATAGTTTGAACGCCTCATCTCTGTTTTCTTTTCATTACTGCTTTAATAGTTACAGTGCCGTGAACAACTTCTTTACTTTCTGTCGGAGTGGGAGGAGAGTGTTTGAAAGAGAAGTATGTGTGTGTTTTTAAAGTCGTCTTACTACAAATATTACTAAAAAGTTATTTGAAAAAATCAAGTTCACACACAAAAGCTGACTGGAAGTTATTTTCTATCATTTAACATTTCATTTTAAATGTTGTACACAGCTACTACAACAGCAAAATAAAATGTTAAGCTGACGTTCATCACTTTCATGTATTTGTACAATTTTTAAAATTATAACACATTATTTGTTTTAATTCTTTTATTTATGCAGAGATGGGTGAACTGGTAACTGTTAGTGATCTGAGCCCAGCAGTAAAACTGGGACATCTGAGCTTCTGTTGTTTACCTGTGTTTGTTTGTTTGTTTTATTTTATTTTGTTTTCAAATAAAGTGAGTGTAAAACAGCTGAATCACAGACAGAAACTTATTTTTAAAGAATGAACATAAACACACTTTTCTCCACAAAGTCGTTTTCTGTACAAATGAGACTTTTTCAGGAAGAAGTTGGAATGAGTTTGATTTGCTTTCATAAAATCACTTTGAGGTTAACATGCAAATCAATGAGTTCAATAGAAATAAAATCAAAAACCTTTCTATCAAACCCACTCGTGTGTGTGTGCTTCAGATTAATTTTAATCTACGCCAGTATTTGATGAGATGATTGAATGACTTTTATTCTTTTTTTAAAGAAGTTTCATATTTGTTTTCATTTGTTGAGGGAGTTTGAAGAACTATATTTTATCCTGTTTGTGTCATTATTGTCCTCAGGTGATGGAGCAGCAGGTCAGCATTGGCGTCTCTATACCAGCTGAAAGTTCGTGACACAAAGTGGTGACAAACTGTCTACAATGAGGCTACTATCAGCTGCAGCTCTTTGTCTGACTAACAATGTAACATGCTTTGTAGACCATTGAATTCATCCTGTGCTGACCATGACGACATTTGTCAAATGGAGATCACACAACAAACATGAAATCAACACAGAAAACTTCACATTGTATGTTTGATAATCATGAGTGAATGTATATTTCAAACTAAATGACTGAACTCACAGGTTATCTCAATGGTGACATCATCACTTCTATCAGTGTAGTAAACTGGGTTTCCTCTTGTTCCTCTGCAGCTGTAGATTCCTCCTTGAGATACTCTGATATCTCTGTTTTGTTGATCTCTGATTTTACCTTCAGAGGTTCTTTGGGTTCGTCTGAACCACTCATATTTCCATCCATCAGAGCTCTGCACAGAGCAGGTCAGTGTCACACTGCCCCCTACTGGTATGATTGTTGTTCCTGCTGTCAGTGTGGCCCTGGGTCTATCTGCTGTTATGAAAAAGAAGAGAACAAAATGCACACCTGATACAATATAAATGTATAAAAGGTTAAAAAAAATCATTTTTTTAAATCACCCCCCCCCCCCCCCCAATAAAATCTACAAATGTCTTCATTATATATTTTTTTTTCCTACAGTTTAAGTCACTTTAAATTTTTCTGATTTCTGTCTCAACATGGTGACAGAGCTGCAGTAATTCAGGTTGTAGATTTCTAAATAAGCACAGTATGAATGTTTGTTCAATCTCAGGCCTGAAGAAGTCACACTGAATGTAAACTAATGCAGTTCACTGTTGAAGGAAACACACACACACACACACACACACACACACACACACACACACACACACACACATTTAGACAACAGAAACATCGTCACCTTAAATTATATGGATCTTTTGATGTTTCTTTTTTTTTCATTATTTAAATTAAGTTTCATCCACAGTTATTCTTGTTATACAGTAAAACATGCACATGCTGTAATGACATATTGTCTGAGTATTTTGGTTGCAGTGTGTACTGTGAACAAAGTTAGGTAAAATGCAAGGATCTTTGTTAAAGTTCCAACACATAAGAAATACAATACTTTCAATGAAACATTTATTAAACACATATTTTTTTATAATTCAGATGAGTATTTTATCAGGAATCATCACAGCATTAATCACTGAGGACTTACCTAATACAGTTATAAAGACAGTATTACTGTTCTTTATATAATGTGACTCCTTCCTGCTACCAGAGCACTGATATTCACCACTGTGGCCTGTTGAGATAATTTCTAATGTGCAGTCTTTGTTCTCCCTGTTGGGGGCATACTCTCGACCATCCTTCTTGATTGTGTAATACCAGTCAGTGTCTTCTCCTTCATTCATGTCACACTTGAAGGTAACAAACTCTCCAATGAAATAACTGGACGAGCTGGGTTCAATAGTTAGCACAGCAACTAGAATCCAACACAAACAAACAATCAGACAACAGACAATCTGAAACACTTTATGCTCAAGGCAGAATGTTGATTGATTATTAATACTTTATTTATGTAGAGTCATACAGGTTGAGAATAATCTTTGCTAAATAAAAAGGAAGAAATAGAAAAAGTGAAAACTGTTCAGTCACCTTGAGCGTGTCCACTGCAGACGAGCGTACAGAGCACTACAATAAAGACAGAAACTTCAGACATTATCAAACTAAAGACACTCAAATCATGTGAGTGTTTTGTTGATGTTAGATTTGAAATGTAACATGTTAAAAGGCTGTTTAAATCTAGCACTGGCTTTAATCACTGCCGTTATATGTTTAATCAGTGTCTACTATGATTGATTACATTTTATATTAGGATGTCAAAAGCATCAAATTATCACTGATGGAGAAACAAACCTTTCTTAGATAAACTAAAGCAGCTCCACTCTGATCTGAGTCAGTGCACTAAAATCTAATCCAGTCTACAAACAACCACGTTGGTAACAAACATGAGAGTCCTCTGATCACATGACCTGCAATGGTACAAATGACTGATGCTCTGTTCTTCTTACTAAAACATGTTTATGGATCAGTATGAATCAAACAATAGAAGTCAGTGATGTACTCACAGAATAGGCCCAGCTCACAGAGCAAAGTGGCTCCCATCCTCACATCCAGCAGTGACACGTCAGAAAACTTCTACAACTTTCTGTAAAGAGAGAGAGTGAAGCAGCAGCACAGCAGATACCAAAGAGCTGAGAAGGAAACAAAGAGGTTTTAAAACTTCTCTCTGCTTCCTTCCTTTTACACAGAAATAACAACTTAACAAGATCTGACAAGATTTTTATGAAAAGGCCTTTAACACACAGACTAAACTGACCAATAACAGACAGACAGTAAGTTTCATTACACATATGTGAGCTGACTGAGGGTTAAAGAGGAAATGAGGAGAACACAAGTCCAAGACTTGTTTTAAATGTGAAAAACCTTTATTTTATTTAAATATTATTCAAATTAAAAAAAGAATAATAATAATCATCATCATCATCATCATCATCATCATCATCATCTTTGTCATAAACTGTAAGTATTATCAAACATTTGTCTTACATTATTTCAAAGGCTATTTATAATTTTAATAAATATTTCCAAACCTCAAGCACACAGATGTATGAATAAAGGACAGTAAATATCAATAAATATATTGTTAGATTCTAATATTATTTTATGCCATGTTATACCCCTAATTAAAGATTGTGAATTATTATGTAGTTTTAGTTTGCATTATTCTCCTGAATTAGAAGAAGCTGATAACTATTGCATTAGTTAAACTGATGTGCATTATATTAAACTGTTGATTTATTGTGAATGAATGATATTGTTTTATGATGCATTATACTGCTGAGTTATAAGAAATACTGTTTGCAGAAAGTCATCGCCTTATTTGTCTGATTAGAAGAGAACAGAATATACTAGAGTTTTCTGCCCCATCTCAGCAGGAGCAGATAAACGGGGAGCCAAGGTCGTAGCTCAGGCGCTGTGTGAGAGAGAGCATGTGAATGTTTATGCTTTGTATGATAAGGTGGAGGCACCAGAGGCTATAAAAGTTTGAGCAATGCTCCACCATTTTGAGATTTTGAGGCTGTCTGCATCAGTGTCCATCTCCCACGTGTGTGATCATTAAAAATCATCGTTTGACTCAACCCGACCGGACCAGTGTTGTTATTGTGGTTTTTCTCTTGTTTCCATCCCCGATATTTTGAACCTTAACATTTTGGTGGCTCGTCCTGTGGTATTGGGGTGGAATTTAAAAGTTTGGACGGTCCGAGGTTGTCGAACGGACAGGCACGAGCCAGTGGTCTGATGTGAGTGGGCATAAGCCGGCTTATCTAAAGGTAAGGCACTACCTGTTGAATTATTTCCAAAGTGTGCCAAATTGGATATGACTAAATTAAAGTCTACTCACTGAAATTACTGGTAGAGGGTCTGTTTTGATTGTGATGAGGATCCGCGTGTGTTATGCAGTTAAAGTCGGCTAAGAGTCTTTAATGAAGTTGAAAAAGTATGAAATGCTGGGTTAGAGTCCCAAGGAAATGAAAGAAATGCTGGGTTAGAGTCCCAAGGCATTGAGATAAAGGCTCAAGTAGTTTGTTAGGGAATTGGTCATGTTGTTGGTTAAAGTCCAAATTGGTTATAAGTGTGGTCCTGTGTGATTATAAGTGAGGGTTGGCTCCATTGACCTCTAGGTGGCACTTGCCTTAGTCAGACTCTTGTTTTAGGGTGTTGACTGTTGTTTCATATTGTTATAAATTATTATAGAACGGCGGTTAGAGTCCGCTAAGAAGCGCATTGCTCAGAGGTAACGCTTGCCGGGGTTGGGGACGCTCAATGCCCGTCCTCTTTGAGGGATAGTCAGTTGGTTTACTGTGGAGCCTGGGGCACTCCAGAACAACTAAGTGGTTTCACCACTTCACCGTCAGATACGGTGTTATGCGCTTTTTTGGATACTGTTCAATTGAGTTAGGGACTTTAGGGATTAGGCCAGATACAGTTACGTCTGATACTGGTTGATTGATTACAAAAAAGTGAGACTTTCTTCGGTAAGACCTGTTATTTTAAATTTGTCGAAATTGTGTAGGTGATCTTTAGAAATTAGGTCAGAAACTGTTCCAGAAGTAACAGATACTGTTTGATTGATTACAAAAAAGTGAGACTTTCTTCGGTAAGACCCGTTATATTAAATTTGTCGAAATTTGTTAGGCGCTGAACTTGTCAGGCCTGTCAGTGATTGTAAATATAAGACGTCTTTGTAATATAAAATAAAAGAGTTTTGCCTGAGCTTTGTGTGAGACTCTGTGTGACGTGCAGCTGCAGCGCTGCGAGCTATTTTTAGACTGTGTGTGAACATGCAAATGAGCTGTGACGCGCACAGAGGACTTTTGTTGCTGTTTAGCGTGTTTTTGAGCTTTATAATTATGAGTTGCAAACAATGATACATGCCTGTAATTAAAACGCTGATTTTGCTGATTATAATATTACAAATAAGGTTTTGAGTGACTAGGGTGTGAATGATGTTGGGTTTTAAAGCTGAAACTCAGAGAGGAGTGTGTTGGGAGACTGTCATGTAGTCTGCAGTGCAAAGGTGGGCGTCTTGCCTGCTGGTCTATTTAACAGTGATGAAAATGATATTAAATAAATTTCTCAGTGTGTTGATACAGGTGGCTACGGGCCTGGACCAACTGCCCCCACAAGCACAGCGGCCGAAGCAAAATTATAGTAATGGAAACCAAACTCAGCAAGAATCAGCAGCTGTGGAAAAGACAGCAGCTAGCAGAGAATTAAAGGAGAAATTAAGAGAAGTTTTACACATAAAATTGGGGCCAACAGACTTGTGGAGGTTGGGAAGGCGTCCGGAGCATCACAACAAAAAGGTGAAACAAAAACACACAAGCAGAGAAATGTGAGAGAGAGGCACGTGTTAGAGAAATGCCTCGTTTGAGAAAAAACGTTAAATTAGCCCATTTACAAACGCACATACACGCAATGAAGAAACAGCTTACACCCATGAACACGTGAAGATTTTCCAGCAAGTAAAGCAGTGAAACTTAACATATACCTGCCGTTAAATAATAAAGTTTATCCACTACTAACAAATAAATTCTCTGGGTTGCAGGACAACAACTTAACTTCAAAAAAAAAAAAAAAAAAAAGACACGACAAATTTAGTGGTTAATAAAAGTCAAATTGTGACATGTTTTCTGCTGATTGATTAATACAAGTGATTACTAAATGAAAGAAAATTCCAATTTTTGTGCTTTTAAACATGATCTTAAGAATTTTAACATGTACCTGTGTTGTCCTGTCAGCTTGGCGGGTCATGAGTGGATTATATGGAGAGAAAAAACAAAAAAAGGGGGAGAGAAGGCTGACACAGGGCCTGGTCCCGTTATTTCTCCCCTCTCTGAATAACGCAGCCAAAATAACATCATTTTCCTGTTCGTTTGTTTTTGTTTTGTGTTTGTTTTGTTTTTTCTCTTTATGCTTGATTACAGGCTGCTTTGTCGGCCCGGGAAGCCGAGGCGGACCCTGGACTCCTGCTCTCCCCTCTACCATCGTTGCTCTCTCCTTTACCATCTTTGATGTGACCCTGACTAAATGCTAAAGCAGCTGGACCCACAACAACAACTTGAAAATGTCAACAGTGCTGCAGGAAAACGATCTCATGCAGCAGAGACGGAGAGCGTTAAATCCAAGGCCCGTTTCACTACACGAGGAGATTTCCGTCAGCGTCTCTTCTTTCTGAGAAGACTGAGAAAGGCCTGGCTCCCACCACCGATTCTGACCACCTTATATAAAGGAACTATCGAGAGCATCCTGAGCAGCTGTATCACTGTCTGGTTCGGGAACAGCACCATGCCGGACAGACAAGCTCTACAGAGGGTTGTGCAATCAGCTGAGCGCACCATCCGCTCCGAGCACCCTGACCTGCACTCAATCTACAGCAGGTGGTGCTGGACCAAGGCCAGGAAGATCGTGAAGGACCTCAGCCATTCCAACAACAGACTGTTCTCTCTGTTGCTGTGTATGTGACAAATAAACATCTGGATTTGGAAAACGAGGCACTCGCAAAGCCATCAGCATTGTGCCTGATCGGACACACCCCTCTCACACACTCTTCACACTCTTGCCATATGGAAAAAGACAGCTTCAGCTGACAGAGCTGTGACGAGACGCCCATTAAGCCCAGATGAAAAGAGCAAAACAATGCTGACCTTAACCACTCCGCATTAAAACTGTGCAGGATAGTGACGGACCAACAATGACCATCGGGCAGCAAAAAGGGCGTGCCAGAGACAGGAGGAGTAACTGAGGTCAGGAGGCACCTCAGAATGGACAAAACACCAGGAGAAAATGAGCTGAAGGCACAGGTGTCGGGGCTCGGCCAGGAGCTGACCTCTGAGAAGAGCCGAACAGCAAAGCCGCAAAAGGCCGTGGAGCAAAGCAAGGAAAACATCGATGGACTTCAATCTGAAGTGGACGGAAAAGATTGTGAGGTTTCTGCCCCTCAGTAAGAGCTCAAGGCATCAGAGCAGAAAACTGAGCATGGCTCAGGAGGAGCTGGCTGATTATCGAACCCATCAGACTTGGAGTCCCAGACACACGACTTGAAATCAGGCTCAGGACCTCAACAAGGAGATGAGAACAAAGCAGAACAAGCAGCAGTGACAGCAGCTGAACTTTGACCTGAACAAAGTCTTGACTTGGCTGGGAGAAACAGAGGAAGAGCTGGAGCAGCAGCGTAGACTGGAGCTTGACACTGACATCCAGACGATTGAGCTGCGTATTAAAACCCTGAAGGAGCTACAGAAGAAAAAGGGTCAAGCTAAGGAGGAGTGGAATAAGGAGAAGATGCAGGATACTGGAGAAAAAGACCTGCCTCAATTGGGGCCAGAACCAGTATGGACAGAACTTTGAGCAGCAGCACCAACGGATGCAAACGGACTGAAAAGGAGGAGGGCAGGACCCCAGGGCACGCTTCAGGCCGTGGTTTACCCAGAACACCAGAACAGGAAAGTGATGAACACAAACACCCACACAAACATACACATCTACATGCATTGACTCAGAATGAAGAGAAACACACATATGAACATATACACTCGTTGATTGAGTGAGAAATGACACACACACGTGCAAAAAAAAAAAAAAAAAATCGAAATGTTGATTCAATTCACTGAGAAGTGATCCACACACACACACATCTACAAGCTTGTGCAATAAAGAGTGATACACACACACGCTGATGCAATGAAGAATGCTTTACTAACAAATGCTGCACACAAACATCCGAATATGGAGTCGGTTACAACTATAAGAACTCATTGATTGTTTATTGGTTAAATGCATTTCATGCCACACAGAGGGCATCTGTGTAGATTTAGGGGACAAGGTCTAAAGTAGTTTGGTTGTGAAAACAATGTCTGTGCGTGATGTCTGTTTATGGCTTAAGGCCTCCACTGAATTGTGTACTGTGCTTCACACAGCCTGATAAGGAGCAGTGGTACAGAGTGAAAATGATGAGTGAATGGTGTGAGTTTTATTTCGGAGAGAATATGAAAAGGTTGTGTTGATTTGACTCAGTTGTTTAAGTTTCTGCCAAAGCAAAACATTTGTGTGCAACCAGTGTCTACTATTGAATTAAGTTGATCCAACATGTATTTGTCAGTGAAAAAAAAGGAGTTATGGTGCCTGTATGCCTACACAATATAGTGTGTGAAGTTTTGGTTGATTTTTGGGTTTTGTTTGACACTAGGTTGATTCTATCAGTGAGGTTTGGATTGTTCTCTTTCTATAAGAGAGAGAAAGATGGTTTGAACTTTGGACATGTTTGCAAAGGGCCCCAGTATCTGTTATTATATGAGTGTTTTATTGTTTACGTTTGTTTTTTCTTTTGTTACAGTGCACTGAGATAAGAACATCAGAGAGGTATGATCCACCGGTGGTGATATTTTGGTATTTTGTGAGTTCCTGATTTAACAAATCAGCTCTTTAATCCAGGCCTGAGAGAGTGAATTTTAAAGTGTTATAAAATATTCTTATTGAAAACAGTCACAAAGTATTTTTCTCCATGATTATAATGGGCTTGGGAGAAATTCACTTATATGGGACACTGATCCTGAAGCCTAAAAGGATTGCAGCGAGTCAATCCAGTCCAAAGAAGGAAAAACAAACAAGGAACTGTTTCCTTTAAAATGATGACGTCATCTTGCTGGTGATGGAGCCTCGAATAGGTTGCGCGTGAGACTCCATTATCAGCAACTTCTGGTATGAATGTGTGTGGGTGTATGCATGTGTCTGGACTGTGATGGACTGACGACTAAAAGTTTTAACTAAATTGATACTGAGACAAAAACGGTGCCGACTTTAGGATTATTGAATGTCCACAGACAATTCACCCAGCCTGTAAAAGAAGGGTGGATGTTTTGTCTTGCTTTGTTTTGTTTGCAAGAACAGAAGAATGACAGAGACTAAAGGGGGAGGCTGTAGCTTCACAGCAGTGTGAACTGCAGACTTAACCCTTTGGTTGCTAATTTTGAGTTACTGATGTTTGCATTAAGAAAATTGTGTTTTAGTAGCTGTGTTTTAATTAATGGATCATATTATATGGTTGGGAATGTTAAATGCTAAAGTGAAGAAAAGGTTTGATTCCACTCATGACTGAACATGTTATTATTAACCATAGTGGGTCACTGTAAAAAGTCAATTAATTTTTTAGAGGTAAAAAAAACAAAAAAAACCCTCCACCGAGGTCTATGAATAACAGGGGAATGATAGACAGCCACACTCAAAATGGAGATATGTAATGATAAACACTGGTCCCCGTCTTTTGGGTGCTTTCTTGAAGTAGTCAACAATTTAAAAGTAAGATAAAATAACAGGGGCATGTGCTGAGGGGTGGTGCTGCACAAGAACAAGGGTAAAATAAAGAAAATATTGTTTTTAGTTTTGAGAAGTGCAAATTAAAATGTACCATTACACTCAGAGGATCAATATGAAGTTTGATATATGTTAATTTTGAATGAAGTACATGACTGGTGACTGTTCTGTCCTGAGCTTTTGTTTTTACAGCACCCGCTTGATCACACCAACAGTTTCTCGCCACCGAAGAGGGGTACTTGCAAAAAATAGAGAATGGGGAGGAATATCATCAAAACTGGAAAAAGGTAATCCCCAAAGGGGGTGATAACGCCATAACTTTCACTTATGGTCAAATTCTCAAAATTTGACCCTGAACTTAAAAAATTCTTCAAACATTTAGAGACAGAGTGGAGGTTTAGATCAACACATGTCACAAACCACATAAGGCTGGAGCATTTGAATCAAAAAGGTGAATTGATACGCAGCAAAATGTTGATCATACTGATTATGTTTATTCCAGTGTGCAGAGCAAGGTTATTATTATTAAAGACAACAAATGAAATAACGAAAACTAGAAGTGGAAAAAATTTGCGTTAACGGAAATAAAATCAAAACAAAAAGGAAAACTAACTAATACTGTAATGAATGTTCACAAAATTAACTAAAATTAATTGGATGTATAGCAAAATCTGTTTAGTTGCATTGATAAGTATTTTCATTTTTTCTTTTTCTTTTTTCTTTTTTCTTTTTAAGATAAATCAAGTGTTGGGACGGTAAAATAAACACATTACAAAAACAAAATTGTTTTTAACTAATTTTATTTAAATTTTACAACATGTGCACCACAGTGCACAAGGGGAGTTCATTGATCACGAAGGTGAAACAAACAACGTTCAAGAGCTATTTAAGAAGATTACACGTTCCACTGAAATTTTTGTAAGCAGGATATTAAAACTGATTTATATAACAATATCATAAAACTGTAGATCAGGGATCAACTTAGAAGTCACTGACACTTCACTAGCTGTAAGCCATTGGTTCAGGAACAAGTGATTGCACTGGGCTTTCTATTTTGCAAAAGTCAATTCATTTATGATATCTGAGGAAGTACTGTGATTTTTTATTTTTTATTTGGAGACACAAAGGAACATTTGGCACTTCCCACATCTCACATATGTTTTACTGTTGCAACCATTCTACAACTGAAATGCCTTGGACTGTTAACCATTTCAGGCAAGTGGAGTTAACCATATTTTGCTACACTCTCATCGGACGGGGGCTTCCTTTTATTGATCTTTGGAGAGAAGTCTCCATTACTGGTACTATTCAGGTCTTGTTCACATGTTTGTCCCAGGTTTTTCAGCCAAGAGGAGCCTGAACTCCAGATACTGTGAGTTCTTTTCACACATTGAGATCACTGATAACTTTTAGCAACGACGTGATCTTGTAGAAACAATTAGGTGTCATGGATTCAACTATAATTACGACTCTTATTTTTTTTACTTTACTGGAAAAGATTTCTGCATTTTACCCATATTTTATTTTTAACTCAAAATCAAAAATTCCAGATTCTCCTACACGTTGGTTTTGCACCAGATAGGATGACAGATTTTAGGTGGCCCTGTGTTTTTCTCTATTACATCTGCCACTGCATCTCGATAATCTTTGTGTGGCTCCTACCGGGTTCTCACCCTCTCCTACCTGGCTCACATGACTCTCATCCTCTGAAAAATCTATGTTTGAATCTCCCTTAATAACTCTGTTAAGAATTTTCTCCGCCTTTGTCAAAAGTTGTCTACTAGGAAACAGTGAAATATAAGTACAAAGTCCCAATGTGTAGAGCACACATTAATAAATTAGTTATGTTCTCTGTGAAACTAAATAAGCCTAATTCTTAAAGACCCCTCAAATCATTTACTAGATGTTTATTTTTTGAATAAAATAAAAATCTGAGTTTAACAAAACATTTTAAATGTAAAAATCAAGCTTACCTTTCTTTCTTCCATAAAATGTGCTTGTGGGCACGCCAGCCATTTTGAAAAGGTGGGAAAAACAATTGACAAGGCCACACTCCCACACATGTGATATAATTTTAAAGGTACTGTTGTCCTCTCTAAGAAACATCAGGACTTAGAGGAGTGGCAAGTAGAGTATGAGAGCTACAAGCAAAAACTAAAATGTGTACTACAGTGCGCAAAAATGAATTACTGGGCCATCAGGGGGTTATGAGGGACAACTATAAAACTAAAAATCCCACAAACCTCGAAGTGCACTTGAAAAGCTCACACAAGAAGGTTAACCTAGTTTACCTAGAAGACCTCATCAGGGGGAGCACACTCCCCCTCCTTGAAGAGCTCCCCCACTCAACCCGCATCCCCCGAAAACAGCTAACCCCAGATAAGGCAGCGTGATGTATCCCGAGATAACAGGACTGGGACATCTAAATAAAGGTGTGAAACAATCGCCTTCAAAAGGTTATCAATTCACTTCAACCAAAATTAGGAACACTCGGTGCGGCAAGAGTTAATAGTTATTAGTCTCAACACCCAAGGATAACCAGAAGAGCATGATTGATATGATGGAACTGAGATTTTGTTACATTTAATTTTTGCAAAACACAACTAAAACTAAACTGAAACTAAGGATTTTCAGAAAATAAAAACTAGACTAAACTAGCAAAGAATTGGTAAAAAGTAATTACAACTGGTAAAAATTGAAAAATCTGGAGTCGAAACTAAATAAAAATAGCAACTAATGAAAATGGCGAAACGTTTAAAACCCTGGTGCAGAGATTGGCAAATCTGACCAGGAAACGTTATAAAATGGATTGTCAGAACAGTCAGCGTTAAAGCCACTTTTGACAGTCCATACTAGGATGGCATTGGATATCTTCGGGGCGGAAAAGGGTTGGTGTGACCAAGGTGTGGTTTGGCTTGTTGCATGTATATTTGAGATCATATGGCTCTGGATGGACCAGTTACCAGGGCATGGAAGGAGGACAGACTCATTAAAGGAGGAGAAGGAATTTCCTGGGATTGGAGATCCTCTGGGTGAGTGGTTGATTTAAAGCATTCATAAAATAGAAGTTATCTGTTGTTATTGATTGGTAATAGATTGATAATTGGCCACATTTACAGCTGTATTGACTTGTTGTGGACGTAGTCGACTTCAGGTTTAAACACTCTAATTAACAGGTTGAAAATAGTGACATTAAAGGAAGAGTATGCAGCGCCACCCTGTCAGACGCCAGTGATGGTGGAGCTCACTGATGAATCAGGTGAGCTGGATTCATGGCTGATTCAAAACTAAGATCCCCCTGCTGTGGTCAGTAAGGGGAGAACAGGGGGAAATAAAATTAAGAATAAAAGAGGCATTTATAAACGTTTAGGTGTCAAGTGAAACGGGATAAAAGGGGGTGTTTTACTGTTATTTTTAATATCAGCATTATTATTGTATGAGAATCATGCAACAAGCATTGCATCGATGATCATTTATTGAAGCTTTTGACCTTATACTAACATCTGTGTTCCTGTGATTGTTATAACCTCTGATGAATCTTCTATTTACAGGTGTTAGGATAATGATATAATTTTTCATTGCAGGTGTAACCATGATCATTTTTATACATATTGCAACTTGTTGCTCATTGTAGAGTTGTGCTCAAGTTAATAAGGGTTAAAAGCTACAGTCAGCGCGAATGTCTGACTGATCTATTGAGGGAAAAGGCTTCGAGCATAACAAAACACTGATATCATGTTATTCTTTGTGATCTTTTCTTCAATTATGTCTTTAAGTTTAGTTTAAGTAGTGGCAGTTAATTAAACGACATTTATTAAAATATTAAATACCTGAGTCAGAACGTTACACGCGGATCACCTTAAGAGTCTGGGAAACTTTGTAGCTGCCTAACTTTTTTTTTTGAATGTTCTAGCTCCGTTGATTTGACACATTGGAATGTGTCAAAAAAGGGGGGGGAAGGTTGAGCTTTAACATCAAACAAGGAGTATTTGAAAAATTTTATAACTTCTTTTGTGTCTTTAATACCTTAGGAATGGTAAAACTTAAGCTAATAGCGGTCCAAGAAGTTTCTGGTCTTGTGTAGAGAATTAGTGAGAACCATAAGATCATAACGTCTATGTTTAAGCATTAATAATTGAAATGAACTGAATAGCGTTTAGAAGATTTGTTAATTTCTTTGTCTTTTGTTAAAAAGAGTGGTTTCAATAATTTTCAGACACACTTTGCAAATGTGCTTATAATGAGTTGGCACTTGGTCTTTTGAAGGTCATAAGCTTCGTTCGGCGTGATTGTCCGGACTGATATATTGCAGGTATTGACTTTGAGTGCAGAGGGCTAAATGCAAACACGCTTACACACACATAGGATATGATTAGAATAAGTCCCTGGGACATTCTGAATGTTTTAAACCAATTCTGAATCACTAGAAGGTCAGTAGATAACAACATTAGATTATTAGGGTTAGGAAGAGAGGTGTTTTGGTTTTCTGTCTCTTACAGGGAAAGGAACAGACACCAGACGAGGTCACAGATATGCGAGGATCCTCCGCAGCAGAGACAGACACAGTGACTGCCGAGACATCAACTGGGTCCAAGGGTCATGGCGTTTGGGCTCCAGCTAGTCACCACAAAAGGATGGATCCCATAAACACAGCAATAACCATGAAGGGGTTGGCGGAAATCTGGGAACACCAGACCAACGAAGTTCGAGAGGCTTTTGGGCAAAAAGGGGAACACCTTCCTGTTCCTTTTTCTGGAGGATACACAGATCGTTGTTTGAAATCGGGGCAGAATAATCCCCTGATCTGTGCCACGACTGAAGGGTTGTCTAACCCCTAAGGTTGAAGAATGAAGAGCAGAGGATCACCCAACTGGACGACACTGGTAGCTGCAGCAATAAAATAAAGGCTAAAAGCTGTGGGAGACCTGGGGAGTGTCATCTGTACCCGCTATTGTTGGAATAATAGTTTTTCTTACATCTGAACTGCGCAAACACAGAGGTCATCCCACATATGGTTCGCCCCTCAGGGGGACAAAGGACCTCAGGAGTGAGAAGAGATGAACCCGGCCACACTGAATTGAAGGGTGTTGGTGAGGTCATTATTCTAATTATTCTAATGACCTCATCAAGGGGAATTGTTAGATTCTAATATTATTTTATGCCATGTTAGACCCCTAATTAAAGATTGTGAATTATTATGTAGTTTTAGTTTGCATTATTCTCCTGAATTAGAAGAAGCTGATAACTATTGCATTAGTTAAACTGATGTGCATTATATTAAACTGTTGATTTATTGTGAATGAATGATATTGTTTTATGATGCATTATACTGCTGAGTTATAAGAAATACTGTTTGCAGAAAGTCATCGCCTTATTTGTCTGATTAGAAGAGAACAGAATATACTGGAGTTTTCTGCCCCATCCCAGCAGGAGCAGATAAACGGGGAGCCAAGGTCGTAGCTTAGGCGCTGTGTGAGAGAAGGCATGTGAATGTTTATGCTTTGTATGATAAGGTGGAGGCACCAGAGGCTATAAAAGTTTGAGCAATGCTCCACCATTTTGAGATTTTGAGGCTGTCTGCATCAGTGTCCATCTCCCACGTGTGTGATCATTAAAAATCATCGTTTGACTCAACCCGACCGGACCAGTGTTGTTATTGTGGTTTCCATCCCCGATATTTTGAACCTTAACAATATCTACAGAGTAAAACCAAACTCCCTCTGCCTGCAAGCAGACACTTCTGGAACTAATTAAAGGTGTTTTTAACCCCTGATGTGACCTGTCTGTGCTCCGTCTCTCACCCTAAGACAGCTGGAAGAGGTGTTGCCTTGTAGGTAGCTATAACTGTTATAATTGTATTAATAGCGAAAGACATTGTTTTTAGCGTCCTGTAACCACACAGTGGTCTGATGAGTCTCAGTTTCTGCTCCAACATTCAGATGGTAGGGACAGAATTTGGCAGAACCAAATCAATCAAATCAAATTAATTTCACTTTGATCTCCAAACAAACTACAGTGATTTCCATGTTTCCTTGTTTAGGCTGTGGGACTGTAACCTCTAAGGTTTACATGTTTCCAGTTTAAACTTTCAGAGCCTCAGAAATCAACAGCAGCACTGAGACTGGACTCAATGATAAAATAGTTAACAGGAATAAAAATGTTTATTTTACTGCTCTGTGTGCTACATCATCAGGTTAATGAGTTTCTACAGCATTCATATCTTATCCTTTTTTACAACAGTGTTACATTTTAATGTTTTAAGTTTGATATTATTTAAAGATTTTTAATCACTATTTAATAATATCTCTGCAGCAGGTGGCACTATGTGTCCCTCCAAACTATCAAAGCGCAGCTGATTCACAGAAACAGGATTCAGCTTCGAGAGCAGAGTCCTGCAAATGTGTC
The DNA here is from genome assembly GCF_964374335.1 of Astatotilapia calliptera. Lineage (NCBI taxonomy): Eukaryota > Metazoa > Chordata > Actinopteri > Cichliformes > Cichlidae > Astatotilapia > Astatotilapia calliptera. The sequence continues at coordinate 46,613,378 of NC_137424.1, read as the reverse complement.
GACTGTGTAGCCTTTTCATTGGGACAGAGAGGGGGAGGGACTTTCACCCACCCAACACATGCTATCGTGTATCCTCTAAGGTCCTGACTGCACGCTGTTTGAAGTTGATGATGTCAGCGTCTGCTGAATGTTCATTGGTTGGCAAGTGTAGTGAAATACAGCAGGAAAGGAAGAAGCACAAAAAACACTTCAAAGGTCAACAATGCACACATGCGAGAGCGTAAATCTGGCGTGCGATGGCTCCTTTATGCATCAAATTGTGCCTCAGCTGGAGGAAGCCAAGACAACACTATGGATATCAACATTGATGCAAATGAGTATCTTCATTCTGTTTTAGTATTGATTAACAACACAGTGTAGATATCTAACCCTACTCTAGATCTAATCTCTATGATAATAAAACTACTCTGATATTTTCTATCTCTGACATTTCACTGCAGATGTTTGAGTTTCTAAAATCTGATTGTCTTTTGTTAACATTAAAAAGTAAAAATAAAAGTCTAATTATTTATTGAGCATCAAAAAGGAGAGAAAAATAACCATGTCTCAGCATCAGCATTAACGTAGAAGAGAGTAATGAAGTAAAGATAAAACATCATTAGGATCAAACTGACGGAAAATCAAACAAAACAAACTAAATTAGGACATTAGTTTTAAGAGTTTAAGAGTATTTTTCTGTCTCTGTGCATAAAAAGTACGTTTGACACATGAGAAAACATTTTTAAACTTATAGTTATAAAAAATGTTATAAAAGTTTAATTTAAAATGTATTAATATATGACCTTAAAGACAATGACAATGAGTCAAGTGCAACAAGCAGCGATGTATCCAACACGATACTCCAGACTAAACTGAACCAAGGAACCAGCCAACATTTGTCTGTAACTTTCATAAACATCACAAATATGCTTTGTTCAAACTCTCACATAAACACTTCAAACCAGTGATACACTCTAATTCTCACACATGAGAAACACTTTCATTAATCAGTGCCATTCAAACAATGTCACAAATGTACTTACACAATAACCCCGTCATGCAGAGCAAAGAGTGCCCCATCCTCACATCCAGCCCTGCTGCACTCTGATCCTCAGCTGATCTCAAACACTTTGACTTTACATCAATAATAAAAAGAGAAGCTGCATTTAATACAGATAAGACCAGAGTGTTTCTTCTGACTGTGGCCTCTCTGTGCTTCCTTTCCTTTTATACAAACCTCAAACAGCTCCTGTAGCTTTGACCACAGCAGTCATGTGACGTGTTCACATTTCCTGTCCACTGCAAACATGCAGGCTTGCTTCTTGTGTTTTATTCCTATCTTCTGTTGTTTCAGGTCAGGGGACATATTTACCAGCTCATAATTATGTTTTATTCTCAGAGACTTTTATATGATTTGTGCAGTGTCGTGTCGTGACTAGAGATGGGTATCGTTTAGGTTTTATCCGATACCAGTACCAAACCGGTACTTTTGAAACGGTGCTGGTGCTTAAACGGTGCTCGAACCAGTGCTTAAAGAATGGAAAAACACAAACTTTGTCCAAAAACCTCTCATGTTTAGCTAGTTTTTTTGCAAAAAGATAACAATGTTAGCCTTTTCTGCAGCTATGGGGCATATATTGTATCACTCTTGGCTGGAAGCAATGCTTAAACAATGGAAAAAACACAAACTTTGTCCAAAAACCTCTCATGTTTAGCTGTTTCCCACTTTTTCTTTGGTCATTTTAGCCTTTTTGGCCAGGGTGAAGGGAGTATCTGCCATCAAACAAGAAGACAGCCGCATGTAACTACGACAGCGTTTGCTAGTTCACCTTACATGCATTAATGTAATAACGTGGTTAGCCTACTCAACGTAAATTACACACGAACAACATTAAGCTACTCACGCAGAGAAGAACGGCTGCTGCTGCATCATCATCCTCATCATTTCTGCTACACTGGCAGGGCTAGGGGCCAGGACTCTCCTCTTCGGGTTCTTGCGGGATGTTACTAACTCCGGTCCGATGACAGGCATCACACCCATAGTAGGTACGGTGCATTTCTCGGCTTTAAAAAAAACGCTATGCGTCGTCAGGTGTTTCATCAGATTCAAGGTGTTACCTCCTTTGCACAGTATCACCTTAAAGCACTTCTTGCAGGCTGCTGAGTTTGCATCTTTGGCTGTGAAGTACAGCCAGACTTTTGACCGCTTCGCCTTGGGCATTTCTAATCTGTAGTTCTGCTCTAAAAGAACGTGTGTACCTGGGCCCGCCTACTATCCTTGGAAAGGTAAAATGATTGGCTAGAATCTGAAGTGTATCACATCTCAGGAAAAAAAAGCACCGAAATAAAGCACCGAAATGTGCGCTGCTTTTCGGTCTGTTTATGTCAGAACCGGTGCCATGATAACACCGGATACCGGTACCTATCTTGAACCTTGAATTGGTCACATGATAGGGTGAGGCAAGGTCTCTCCTGAAATCTCTGGTTATAATTCCTGAATAAGTCGAAGTTGCCATTCACAATTTTTTTTTGTGGAACGCTTCCTCAACTCAGATCTCCCACTCTGAAAGTCTGAGCAGACCAGTGTACTCTGAGTTAACGATCCAAGATGGCGGCACTGAACATAAACAGGAGTAAAACTGTTATGGTTCGAGGTCGTTTGACCCAGCAGTTTGAGTTTTTTGTGTTTTTGTGATTTCTTTGTGTTGTGATCTTTTAGTTTTCTATTAGTTAGTATTGAGGTTAGACCTGGTTTTGCATCCAAGTTTAGTCATATTTCTGATCGATGTTTTCTTGTCGCTGTGTCATTCCCTGTTTCCTGTCTGAGTCATGAACTCTGTGTTTGTTCCTTAGTCATGTCCGTGTCTCGTCTCCTTGTTCCCTTGCCACGTTCCCCTCGTACTTCCATGTCGCCTCTGTCAGTCTTGTATGTCCACGTGTGTTGTGTCCAGTCATGTCACTGTTTTCACCTCCCATTTCTGCTTCTATGTCCCCATGTCTATTTCTTCCCCGGTTCAGGTGTCTTTTTCCGTTTTGTCTGTTTTATTTTGACAGTATCACGTCCTGTGTTTGGTTTGTCTTCCTTGTGCGTCATTATGTTTATTGCAGTTGTGTTTCCCGTGTGTTCCACTTCCTTCGTCAGCCTCTTGTGTATTTTTGGTGTGAGTTTTCATTTGTTCGTTGGCAGGTCATCTTTTCACCATGTGCCATGTTTCTGTTCAGTCAAGTCTCAGGTATTCATGTCCATGTTAGCCACATTCAGGTTTCATGTTCACTGTGTCTAGTGTTAGTTTTCCCCAGTTTAGTTTACTGTTAACATCGTCCTAGTTTCTGTTTGCTTTTGTTTATATTGTTGATCCAGCCTAAAGTAAACGGCTTGTTTTTTGTTAAGTTCATTCCTGTCTCAACCGTCTGCTTTTGGGCTCGCGCCACTCTCCAGTCATCTGGCCACGACAAAGTCTGTACTGCCACTGTGGTGTATTTTTGACTCACTAAAAAAGCCGTGATTAGGTTTGAGCACCAATTAGTCAAAAAAACAAGTATTATGCTGCACTGCTATTCATACCTGCGTGGCTCTAATTTGCCAAGAACCAAAACAAATCCTGTTTCCTAGCTTTTTCTGCAACATGCTAACTCGAGAGTGACGTCACTCCCAATTTCCAACATTCGAGTTCAGAGGTGTCTGGAATGCAGCATAATGACCCAAACCTTTATTCACACCTTGGCTCATGTGATGACACATATGATTAGTATTGGGTCTATGAACCTTTTTAAGAGACAACTCCCACTGGAGTCTCCACTGTTTGCCTCTAGAAGTGAAGAAGCCTCTTAGATGAGAGGTGACACGTCTTAAAGAAACTTAAAGAAGTTTAGTCACTTTCTTTCCAAACTCCTTAGACTACCATGAGATGGATGACTGAGAACCTACACAGACATTAAACATTAAGAAGGTTGCAGGTTTGAATCCACCAGCTGAGGATTTTTGTGTGGAGTTTGCATGTTCTCCTTGTCTGGGTTCTCTCCAGGTACTCTGGCTTCCTCACACAGTCAAAAGTCATATATTATTATGTTAACTGGTGATTCAGGTGATTGCAACTAGGTATAGATGCGAACATGAATGGTGGTCTGTCTCTCCATAACCTGTCTAAGTGGAACTCATCTTTCACACTATAAAAGTTATTATAGGCTCCGCCCACATTAGTCCAAAAAGACAACAGAGCAGTGAATGCTTTAAGGTGTGGTAACTTTGTGATCAGCTATTCCCCTCCATATGTGTCACGGATTGCCGGGGCAAGCCGTGTGGAATGTAGGAAGGACCCAAAAGGCAGCAGCTCTGGTGCAGGTGAGTGTTTATTTACAGGGGTGGGTAAGTACAAACAGCGGTGCGACAAAACATGAAACTGGAAACCTAAACTGGGTAAACTAATAAGACAAACCAGAACGAGGATGCAGGGAGGTCCGGAGAAATACATACGGGAAGACGCAGGGAGACCAAGGGGAAACAACACAGACGAACCAGCAATTACTAAGACAGAAAATACAACTTAAATACACTCAGAGAACATAGGGAGATTACACACAGGTGGGAGACACAGCTGGGAGTGATAAACATGACGAGACTAGGGAGGCAAACTGAAAACACTCACATAAGACGCAGACCTTCACAATAAAACAGGAACTTACACATGAAAGGACACAAACTAAGAAACGCGGACTAGATACAGGAACACACGGGCAGAACAGAGTAAACACTAACCAGAGGAAGAACAGAACCAAAATCGCGAAGAGAAAACACAAAACGCTGGGTCAAAAGGACCCAGGATCATGACAATATGAGCATGCAGTATACCTCAGTTTATCACTCAAAAAACGAGACAGTGGCCATTGTCAATATACAGTCTATAAAATCAATCTAAGTTAAAGCCTGCAAACACAGCCTCCATCCTTAATCCTGTCAAACACTTTCTTACAAAGGTTATAATTAAGGTTTGGTGCAGTATCATCTACACATACAAACATGTTGACATCCGGGTTTTTTTAGATTGTTTAACAGCAGGTTTGTTTCTTCTTCCCATCACTTTTGTGTTTGAAAGGTAAAATACATTAACATATATGTTAATATATTATATTAACATATATTAACATATATATATATAAACATGTCTGTATATGATGTTGTGGACAGAGAGAGTGATGGATGATTTTATGTATGTCAGAGATAAATGAACGTTTACAGCACGTCCATGCAGAGACTCTTAAAGACGTGAGCGTGAGAAACAAGCTTTTCACCGTTTCTCTTGATGCCCACATGCTTTATTTATTCTTTAGTCCAGCATGTGTCATCACCACAATAAAGCTACTTTTAAACTGTTTTCACACATTGTCATACCTGCACATTTCCACTCGGCTGTGTTGACTTTAAAGAAAATAAACCGCAGGCTTCCTCTTATGAGGTATCTGACTTGCAGAGGATAAAAATAAACCTGTTGGAGAAAAGACACAACCAACAACTATCTCTTACACATGTAGGCATCAAAGTCTGTTCAGAGGAAGAAAGACGTTATTCTGTATTGTCTTATTTACAGTTTGATCTTTTAGTTTTACTGCTTATTGCTTCTTAAATAAAACGGGTCACTATATTAATTTAAAAAAAGATTTGCATTTATCAAAATAGTCTACAGTTTTCTCCACTCTGTACGAGTGCAATGTATGGTGTCCAAACAACCAAGTTAACCAGCAGAGTATGAGGAGGAAGCAGAGGGGCGGGGATCAGGAAGGTCAGGTGGTTATCAGGAGGATAGAAAAGAGCAAAAGGGTTGGGTATAATTTCTGGATTTCCATCATAAAAAAAATGTCCACCAGAAAAAGTCTCAACACGATGTAAGACAATGTCACACCAACAGGGGGCACTATAATCTGAACCTTAAAGCCATGTCTGCTGATTCAGAGCTTGAAAACAACGTTTAAATAAAGGAGATGAAAGAAAATAAAATTACTAAAATACACAAAAGGTAAGATTGTGTTAAAGCTGCATGTTGGCCATGACTTGTTGATGTCCACTTCTCTTTATGGACCTGAAACAAAGAACAGAACAAATACAACTGAAAAACTGACAAAGACTAAAAGGTGCTGAAGATGTGGGGCTGCTGTCTGATGAGATGTGTGTTGCAATAACCTGTCAAAACACGGATCAGTACAAATGATTAAACTTGTGATGGTGCTTTGTACAGTTTATTTAACATGTTGTGTCGCAACGTTAGAAATTATGCATCACTTTCAGCCAATAATCAATAAGAAACGTTTCACCCTTTCTGTAGCCACACAACAACAGAACGAGGATAATTAGCATGAATCCATGTTGTTCATGTTGTTTCTGACTCAGTCGATGTCACAGCTGCTCACTGATTCTGTTCTGTTGCTGCTGCTCTCCCTGATTCAGGTTTTACATGTTTGCATGTCACAGCAGAGAGTGGACAGTGCAAAGTTAATTAGCAATTAGAGAACACTGGAAAACAATAAGAATAATATACTGTACACAACTGTACAGAATTGAATAGAATAAAATAATATAAAATGTATAATAGGATAAAAATAGAATACAAATGCTATATACAACTGAGTAAAAATATAACTTTGTCAGAAAACAGTATTGCACTTAGTCTTAATGCACATGTGTGTGTTTGATCAGCTGCAAAAGTCTTTGTTGTGGAGTCTGACAGCAGTGGGGAGGAAAGACCTGCGAAATCTCTCCGTCCCACACCGTGGGTGCTGCAGCCTGCCACTGAAGGAGCTGCTCAGTGCTGTCAGAGTCTCCTGCATGGGGAGGTAGCAATGGATTGAAAATAGAATAACTAGGCTTTCTGATGTGGAGAATAGAATAGATAAATAATGCAGAGCATATTCAGGTAATGCCACCAGGCGGCACCCTGGTAACTGTTATTGATGCATTTACATACACATGTATAATAACTTGCATCTTGACAGTTACAGGATAGAAATACAGATACTCAGAGTTGCACTGATGACCTCTTTGTTTTCTCTTTCAGACAAAAAGAAAATAGAAGAAATAAAAACAGTCACCAGTGTAGTTATAGTTGTTCACCTACTTTATAGGACAAGGTCATGATTGCTAGTGAAGAGAGAAAACCATCTACAGCACATACTGAGGTGTTAGAGCATATGACCAGCAGTGTTTATCACCATCATGCTGACTTCAGGGGAAAACACTGAGCTAGCTCAACCCAGCTGGTTTAGTTTACCTGACTGAGCAGGAGCCTGACCTGTACCTCCACCTTACTGTGACTAAATGTTTGTGTTTGTGTCATATTTTTAAATTCTTGTGCGATCAGTTAATGATCAAAAGGGAGCGTAATGGAAAGGTTTAATCCTTCTACTTCTTTCAGTCATGCTGACCATGGTTGATGCAGAGCTTTAGTACTCTGTGATGTTCTGTCTCCATCTTTCATATGAGATTCATCACATGTACAAGTTATCTTTTCCTTTAACTGCATCCTGTGACAGCAGCACACAGAGAGCTTCTCTCTGTAAATGTTCTACTTCAGTCCTCTGTGTCAGATACATGCAGACTGCTGTCATGCTCTGAACTGTTAGTGACCGCTTTGCAAATAATACTCACATCTGTTTATTTCAGGTTTCCATGACAACACCATTGCAAACTGTTTAAGTGGTTGTTTTGTTACTTTGTGAATAATCTCATACAGGAAACAAAAATCAAAGATAAAATGTTCAAATGTGAAAAGATTTTATTTCTCCTTCAAACTACAAAAGCACAGAATGATCAGAAACAATAATATACATATATGCACATTTAAGAAATAATTCTTATTTATATAATGTACGAGATCTTTAGACAAACACAGTTAAAGTATTTGTTGTTGCCCATATCAGTATTTACCTGTGAAACACTGCAAACACTGACTTTAAGTTGTGCTGTCAGATACTAAAGATCACATATTTCACACTGCTGTTGGAACATGTTAGATACATTCAAGGTTTATTACAAAATCTTTATACAAATAACTGAATATAAAGAGCACGAATACACCTACATTTGTTTTATGCTATAAGAGAGCAATATGTCTGATATTAGGATTTAATATTGTAACTGCACATAAAGCTGAGCATGTCTGATATTTGGGCAGCAGAGGAGCAAGAGTGGCTTCATAAAAAGCTTCTTCTTGGCTTTGCTGCTACAGCTCTCCTCACTGACCTGTAAGACAAGCACAAAGAGACAAAGTGATTTCCAACATGTAAAGATATTATGAGCTGAAGACATTTAATAATGTGAAGAATAAATCAGCCTGCATGGCAGCAGAATTACTGAGAGAGCTTCCTGATATGACTTCAGAATAAACTGCTGCATCAGCTGCAGGACTTGATTTTCCTGTGAATGAAGAGAAGATCATTGAAAACAATAATATCATTAACCAGGAGGAAACTGGATGTCTCCACTGATGCAAAGATAGAACTAGATTTTATTAACCAAGTAATTAGTACGCATGAAGACCTAAATACAAACATTAAAATAAACAGATTTACATTTTAAGAGCAGATAAACATGATGAACAATATTCAGTGGAGATGATGGCAGACTTTGCTCACCTTTGTTTTTCTTGGCTTTTTCTTTTTTGGGCTGTTTGACCTCAGCATACATCAGACTGTCCTCTAAAAGAGACGTCAGAGCTCAGGACACATTTGTTCAGCACAGATATGATACAAACATGTTGGATACATATGGACTTTAAACTTTTTACAACTACAGTGAAGGATATAAGAGTGAAATCATTTGTTGCCTGTGACACTTCATCTTTGCAGGTGTGTGTTTTGTGATTGAGGTCTGGGTCAGAATCTGTGGATGCTGTGATTCAGTAAAGCTGAAACACTGATTAGTAAGTGAATAACTAAACTCCATGTTGACCTATAATTACCTGCAATATAATGATGTGATGACACGTTCAAGTACAAACACTGAATGAGACTGTTGTGACTGTACCTGCAGCTCCCGTCTTCACCTCAGAGTAAACAGCACTCTGCTCTGCTTTATGATGCTTCCCTGTTAAGATGATCGAATCCACAAAAGAAAAACATTTAATACATTTTTAAACGTTTCAAAAACTTTCCAGGCTTTTCTTCTACATTGTATATGTTTTGTGTACTCACACTTATTTCCAAAGTTTTCCAGTTCAATATTAGAGTAAATGACATCTGGGGGTTTATCTGCACCTGAAATGTTCATATTTTAGTTACACAATTGTAAACCAATGACATGGTGCCAGTTTCCTTAAATTAAAAGACTGTTTCATCTCTAGCTGCTCTGTGCTTTTCACATGATGTCCTGCACCAGTGTTTCAGTGGCTCACACATGAAAACCAACATGACACATTTTTCAAAGATAAATGAAAAAACAGAAAAACCTTTTACAGAGTTTCATTAGTTGTGTTTAAATCAACAACAGGACTATCAGATATTTTCAGAGCATGAACCCATCATGGTGTTACTGTTTGTGTTGTTCTGATATGAAACAACAACATTTGTGGATTCTTTCAGTCGAGTTAAAGATACAATCAGGTTGTAAAATCCTGTTTGTTTCTGATCTTTTGTGCATGTAGTCAGTTGGTTATTTGGATGAAACTGAACCTAAGAAATGTTCCTGTCAATGGAGATGAATGAAGAGTCAATATTAATAATGATAATAAAGATCGGTTTAAGTGCTGACCACTTACTCGAGGTCTCAGTGTCAGTCATTTCCTGTTTTATTTTCCCCTGTATCTTGTGTCATTCTGTTACCTCTTTTCCATTAGTAACTAAAACACAGTTTTCAGGGTTTTCCATCAGATCCAGTAGTACTATTTTAGTATTTACTCAACCGGAGTTCCAAGTGATCCGAGGCGATCCCAAAATGTGATGTCAATAGCGTACATGCCGATTGACTGGTCAGTGGCACCACTTGATGAGTTACGAGAGCTTCTTATTGATAAAAAAAAAGCCATTTTTGAAACCCGGCAACCCGGAATTGCTACACAAGCAACACCGTGGCCCCCGAGTCTATAGAAAGATGACCGAGCAACAGGTATATCATCGCCGTGATGTTCACCTTTGTTGAATCATTTGTGACAAATATTAATTAAGTCATGGGGTGCTCGACCACGTCACTATGACGATGACCACACACATTAGGTGGTACTTGAGCGTGATGGAAAACCAGTCGATCTGAGTAATTACTAATGGAAAAGAGGCTTTAGTTAGTTAGTTAACACCTGTTACTCATCATCTCATTATCATGTGTTTTATAAACTGCCTCAGTTTTCCTTTGCTTTGTCACATCTTTCCTCATAGTTTGTTTTCCTAAGAATTATAGAAATGTGGTTTCCAACTTTTATTTAAATTTGGATTCGTACTGAGTTTAATTTCTACAATAAAGTCGTCATTTAGTTTAGTAACCCTGAAAGATTCCTAATGTAATATGAATAATAATAATAAAAATAGAAAAGAGGCTCTTACACTTGGACTGTCTGCAGCGACACAACAAGAGCAGGAGAATAATAATGAGAGAGACTCCACAAACCAGTCCAACCATCAACCACACAGGAGATGAAGAGCTGTCAGCTGCTGACACAGTTACTGTAACAGATAACAGAAATTAATTATTAATAAATTATAATCTTATAAATAAATGCATTTATAAAATAGAGCAGATTGACTTTGAGACTTAAATCAGACAATCTAATGTTCATTCTCAGTCATTGGTTTAGAAAACTCCATCAGATGTTTTGATCCTGCTCACCTTTAACTGACATCCAGCTCTGTGCTGACTCTCTTCCTGAGTACTGACACTTGTAGAAACCTTCATCAGACTTTGACACTGCAGAGATCTTCAGCTCCCCTCGGGGATCATTTTGAATAAGTTTGTCATTGTGATAGAAAAACACATTGGAAAGTATTTTTTGTGTTCTCAAACTGCAGCTCAGACTAACAGAAGCTCCCTCAGTCACAGGATGAACAGGACTCACCAGGATAGGACCATTACCATCATCTGTGACACAATCACACACAATTGTTTCAGTCACATCAGCTGATGCACACTTTGAGAAAAAGCTGACAAACAATAATAAGAACAGATTGTACAAATGTTCATCATGAAGATCTGATCTTGTGTATTTAAAAACTGCTATTTTTCTCCAGATAAAATGACTTCACATACAGCAAAGCTGGGACAAATGTTCATGTGACATCTAAATCATTCAAATCCAAGTAGTAAATGTATAATAACATACTCTGTACAGTGATGTTGACTGCACTGCTGAACTCTCCTGATCCAGACTCACACCAGTACACTGCAGTATCTGACTTTGATGTGTTGATGTCACATGTGGATCCAGTCATTCTCCTACAGTCAGAGTACAGTCGGCCGTCCTCAGAGAACTTCCTCACTCTCCACTCAGTGAAGTTTCCCTCACAGGTCAGTGAGACAGAGTCAGAGGTGAAGTGTTGCACTCTGTCAGGACTCACTGTGAGAGACGCTGCTGAATGAACATCTGGAAACAACATGCAGTGAAGAGACAAAGCTCACAGATGTTAGCATTAAAAATATCACAGTGGAAATATACATTTGACTTCTGTGTGGTTCACAGGAGTCCTGATAGTCATGCAGCCATATTTACAGACTTTCAAATTATCAACATGAAGATTAAAATTCCTCAAACTGACCTGCAGACCAGACAAACTTTGGTCGACTGTGATCAGTGTGATACTCTGGGTCTCCTCTTCCAGCTCTGCACACATATCCTGCTGTGTGTGTCTGTCCATGAATGATGTAGGAGTCCTGTGCAGTCCCACTGCCATCAGGTAGCAGCTCATAACTGGAGGATTTCTCTGATAGATCAGGAACAGCTTTATACCAGTAGAAGCTCCATCCTGCAGACGGATGTTCAACCTCACAGTTCAGAGTTACTGAGGCTCCAGGACTCAGCCATGATGGAGACACAGTGAGGACAGGACGGGGTTCATCTGTTCAACAAAGATTTGCTCTCAATCTTTCGTCTCTTAACTCTGAATTCAATGTCACTAAAATGTTGACTCACAAATATTTATGATGAACTTTAAGAGTGAGACTATCTAAACATGTCAAATATCTCAACATGTACTAATAAAAACACATTTTTACAAACTGTTTCTATTTCCAGGTTAAATGAACTATGACTCTACTTACTGTCAGAAACTGTCAGTGTGACTGAATCACTCCACTCTGTTGTTTCATGCTGTGAACTTTTCATTCTGCCCTTACAGCGATAGTTTCCACTGTTGGATGATGAAGCAGATCTAATCCTGTATTCATTTTGATTTGGAGCTTTTATCCTGCTGTTTGTTTCCCACTCATAATCCCACTCAGTGTCTCCTCCATGGATCTCACATCTGACAGTGATCGTCTCTCCTCTGTATATCTCAGACCAGTTTGGATACAGAGTCACAACAGGTCTGTTTGAGGCTGTTACTGTTCAAGAAAGTACAATAAAAACACATGAATGTCAAAAATGTTAATGCCTTTTGTTCTTCATCTTCCTCCTTAATCAGGAGTTTATTTGACTTCATGTTAAACTGACCAGTTTTCCCAATCCTGACTGACTGGCTGTCCTCTGTGTAGTAAACTGGGTTTCCTCTTCCTCCTCTGCACCTGTAGAGTCCTTCCTGTGAGACACTGATTTGTCCATTTGAGTGGAAAACTGCATCTTGTGTGGTCAGGGCTTCAGAGGATTTCTCATCTCTGTACCAGCAGTATTTCCATCCAGATGATGATGATGGGTTCACAGAGCAGGTCAGGGTCACACTGCCCCCTACTGGAACAGCTGTGTTATCAGCTCTCAGTTTGGCCTTTGGTTTATCTGCAGTTCAGTTTAGAAAAAGAACAAAAGTCAATGACTGAATCAAACCAGTTGAAATAACTTGGTGGAAATATGGAAATAATAAATATCACATAACTTTAATGGTGAAGCTGCAACAAACTGTACAACTATCACACAAACACAACACTAATCTTTCATATTTAATTTGCTGCATTTCTAAGTTAAAAACACACATGAGGAACAATCAGTGGATTTAATGTTTCTTAGTGGATGTGGTGGAGCAGCTGAGACAGATTCAGCATTTGTTCTGCATTTCATCTTTCATGTATTAGAGCTGCACAGCAGAGAAGTTACTCTCATATGTTTTGTTCTCTTCACTGTGAATAAAAAGCTGCTGTTCAGGTTTTTGTTGTTGGAATAAAAACTAAACATTTTACTGACCAACATGAAAGACAGTTATAAAGCTGTAAGAAAGAAGAAGTGCTTTTTCCTTATTTAGATACTCTGGATGAAAGATCTTACATGATACAGTCAGTGTGATGATATCACTCCACTCTGAGAAGAAATAGTCCCTTCTGCCCCGGCAGCTGTATCCTCCACTGTCAGACTCAGTAGCTCTGATGATTCTGTATTCATTGGATGTTGGAGGTGTGTTTAACTTGGCTGCTCTCCATTCATACGTCCACTGAGCTCCTTCACCTCCCTGAATCTCACATCTGACAGTGACTGTCTCACCGCTGTATATCTGAGTCCAGGATGGCTGCAGGGTCACAGTGGGCTTACTGGGAACTGTTCACAGACAAATATCCAGTTAGAGACAAAAAGAAACATGAAGATAAAAAAAAAAATAAGACGGAATAAATTCTTCTATTTGTCAGGAGTTGTCTCTCATATCAGGTTTAATAAACTCACCGTTGTTGAATAAAATTGTTAGCACAGAACACAAAATAACATCTCTCAGTTTGGCAGAAATAAAATTTTTAATCTCACGAGTTTCTGTAACTGTGACGTCACTGCTGTCCTCTGTGTAGTAAACTGGATCTCCTCTCCCTCCTCTGCAGTGGTACAGACCTCCTTGTGAGACACTAATAACTCTGTTTGCTTCATTTCCTCTCATGAGCTGAGCTTTAGAAGAGACTGAATCACGTCTGAACCAGTCAAACTTCCAGCCAGCAGAGCCCTCCACAGAGCAGCTCAGTGTCACACTGCCCCCTGCTGGTATGACTGAACTTTGTGCTATCAGTGTGGCTCTGGGTTTACTTGCTGTTGAAGAAACAAAATAAGTAAAACATTAAAACACCCTCAAGAATAAACTTGTTACAGCACTGACCAAACTTTAAACATTCACTGATTAATTTATCTACAAACAGAAACAAAGTAGTTTTTGTTGGAGCTCTTTAAAGCACCTGCAAGGACAGCATGCTAATGCTAAGCTAGCCAATAACCAAGAGTGATGAACTTCATCCTAACAAACTGATGAGCAGTCAGGCTGCAGCTCCATTTCTACCTGTTCATGTTTCTACTGTAGAATCACCATGACAACCGATGTAAGGTCTCTTTGTGCTGATTTTGTGTAAGAACTTTTTTGCTTTACTTTTTTCCAGTAATGATCCCAACAAAGAGGGGAAATACCTCCAACATGCACAAACATTTGACCTCACAGCCTCTAATCTGCATGAATGTCTTTGATATTCTGCTTAGAGATGGTGGCGACTCTCAAAGTGGAGCCAATGAGAATCAATCAATTCTTATCCATTCCCATCCCTACCTGCATGTGACACATTAGACTGTCTAACAAACTAAAAATTTCACTGATTTATCATTCTCTTATCAAACTGTCATCTCTGTACATTCCTCTTTACATTGCTGATATTTTAAGAGCCTCCATGGTGTCTCTCCTTTCTGTTTGCACAGTGAGAAAAACTGTTGTCCTGAGCTGCCTGCAGACAGCTGGATCATTGTTGGAGTTTTCCTGTTAAGACAGATGTAAACATGAAAACATTAAATGTCAGCATGAATCATGGTCCAACTCACACGAAACTGTCAGTCTGAAGGCATCACTCCATCCTGTTAAGAGATAGTCACTGCTACCCCGACATCTGTAGTCTCCACTGTGGGACACTGAAACTCTGCTGATCCTGTATTCACTGGATGTTGGAGGGCTGTTTGTGTTGGGTGCTGTCCATTCATATTTCCACACCTTTCCTTCACCTCCCTGAATCTCACATCTGAGAGTGATTGTCTCACCAGTGAATATCTGAGACCAGCTGTGCTGCAGTTTCACAGCAGCCAAAACTGTTCAACAAACAAATAAACAGAAACAAATCATGTGGGAGCAAAAATACATTTAAATATATTGAGTCTTACTTTAATTTAAACATGAATTTGTTGCATTTCAGAAAAAAACTATAAACATTCACCTTGTTTCTGAATTGTAACTGCAGCACTGTCCTCTGTGGAGAAAACTGGATCTCCTCTCCCTCCTCTGCAGTAATAGATGCCTCCTTCTGAAATACTGATCGTGTGCTCTGATGTTCCAGCTCCTATTTTCTGAGCTCCAGAAAACTGTGAATCACGTCTGAACCAGTCAAACTTCCAGCCAGCAGAGCCCTCCACAGAGCAGCTCAGTGTCACACTGCCCCCTGCTGGTATGACTGAACTGTGTGCTGTCAGTGTGGCTCTGGGTTTACTTGCTGTTGATGTTACAGGAAAGACAAACATCAGACTGTCAGTTGCTTCAGGAAAAACTTTGTTACAATAAATAAAGATTTTAAAGAGAAAGTAAAAAAATTCAAGAATCATTTTAGAAATATGCAATTTGTTGTTTTTTTCAGTAGTGCTTAATAGTAATGATCAAACTTTACACATTCACTCAGTCATTTAGCTTCTAGCACCAAACAGAAAACATTTACCTGCATGTGACACATTAGACGGTCTTCATGCACAACTACACTACAGATTCCCTCTGACTTATTCTTCATCTATTCAAAGACAAATCTTAGAAATACAAAGTACTTCATCCATGTTTAATCCCTGGTCAGTGTGTTGTCTTCGTAGAGCTTTGAAAAATAACACAGCATCCACTTGTCTTTTGTGAGCTACTGCTCCAAACATTTTATTCACCATTCACAAACCAGTCTTCTTTTATGGAGGCAATGCCCCTGGAGGCATTCATGAGCCCTCTCACATACAGCGCTCCCTGCTGGCAAACCCTATCACCACATGAACACCCATACATCACCACAGTCAGTTTGTTTGTGTCCTCTCTACATTTCCCTTTAATAATAGTCTAAAATCACACTACACTGAATGGTGTCTGTTATTGTTCGAGCACCGTGACCATCGCTGACATGGTTCCAACATCAAGTTCATGTAGTTTTCTATGATCTTAAATGTAATTTTGAATAATGTAAACACCTTATTTACAGAGAAAAACTGAACAATCAGAGAGGCTGACAGACTCCAATGAAGTCTCCAATAAAATAAAACCACACAGGAGTCCTTTGAGTTTAATTCAGCTAAAGATGGAGTTTGTGTTCCTCGTGAGACCAAACTTGCCAAAATGTGATCAACCTGTGGAGGGTCTTGTTTAACGCTGCCACTGCAGCTCGTCTAACATCTGATTGGTTACCATGTAGAGTAAGTCAGCACAGATCAATACTAGACAATCGACTGCGATGAAGTGGTGGTACTGTGGACGTGAGGCAGCCAGGTATCCCAGAATGCATTTCAATTCACAAGCAGCAACTATAGTGCTATCGAGTATAAGTAAAGTTTTAAAATACCCTGTTTGTCTGTCACTAAGTGTACTTTTTTAATCCATGGTCAGTTTGTTGCTGACGGAGTGTTTTGAGCTCTCGATGCCACAAAGCACGACTCCAGTCACACAGTTTTAACACCCACACTGAGTGAACACTGGACATAATTCACTGAGGTTGTATCTGTGGGGTGATGTTTATTTCATTGATTTATTTAATGCTGATTAAATCAGTTTGACTCAGATTAAAGTTTCATAACTGCACAGTGTTACTGAAGTTTAATGTCTGACTGGAGCGCTTGTTGAACTGAAACATTCACTTGCTTTTTCTTTGATGTTTATATGTGTTACATGTTAATTTTGAATTAAAACTAACATTAAAAATATTTTTATACAAGAAGAAAAGAAATAATTTCTACCCTGAGAAGAAACGTCTGAACCAGCATGTTGATGCTGTTCATGGACACTGAAGACTGCAGCCTGTCCACAAATGGTTAAATGATCAGTTTTGTAATATAAACACAAACTGTCTGTTATCATGTTTGAAAGTTACTAGAATAAAAAATAAATAAATTAACATCTGATTTGTGATTTTATTTAATAGGCAGATGACTCATTTTCCCAATTAAAGGTTAGATTAACACAATAAGTAATTTGAAATAATCTGGATGAAAGATCTTACATGATACAGTCAGTGTGATGATATCACTCCACTCTGAGAAGAAATAGTCCCTTCTGCCCCGGCAGCTGTATCCTCCACTGTCAGACTCAGTAGCTCTGATGATTCTGTATTCATTGGATGTTGGAGGTGTGTTTAACTTGGCTGCTCTCCATTCATACGTCCACTGAGCTCCTTCACCTCCCTGAATCTCACATCTGACAGTGACTGTCTCACCGCTGTATATCTGAGTCAAGGATGGCTGCAGGGTCACAGTGGGCTTACTGGGAACTGTTCACAGAAAAATATCCAGTTAGAGACAAATAGAAACATAAAGTTATTTTGAAGCCTGATTTTCTTTTTGCTGTTGTTCAGAGGAGAAAGATTTACTGCATCCTGGTGACATTTTGACTGTAAATGAAGTTGGATTTAAAAATCAGTGTTTACATTTATTTACCGTGTGGTACACGTGTGTGGTGGCCCACTGGTGTATCTGACTCACACAGCCTGTTCTCCACACACTCCACATTTATAAAGTGATCTACAAATCCTAACATTACAGCTAACAGCTGCATTTTCCCTTTGAAGAACCACTTACAGCTACAGAGACAGGGAGTGAAGGTGGACAGTATATCCTTGTTTTTATGGCAACAAATTTACCTTGAAAGTGGTGCAACTGTGTATAATATGATTCACAAGCAGAAAGTAAGATTTACAGATGTGTGCAGTGATTTGTGTGCAACTTTTCAGGTCTCCAGTTCACACAAACTATTGTACAAATGTGTCGACACAAACCTGAGTAACTGCTGATCATTGAGGCACAAATTTTAACGTCCAGATTGTTTTTCAGATTTCTTTCTTTAAAATTCATCGTCCATAATTCAGAGATGATAATAAATATACTTAATACAACACAAGATGTCTTAATAAGAAGACGAGCTTTTTTACCTTTTAAGAACTTTTTAACAAAAACTTTAAAGAGGAGAAAAACAGCACAGGCCTGTGCAGGCCTACTTTAAATAAAGCATCATTCTGCAGGTCTGTTTGAGTTCAGAATAAGTAAATAAAATGTAGCTGTGGTCCAATAATTGTAAAATAAGAAGAATAATCATGAAAACTATTTGTATATAATTATGTCTTCAGTCCGTTTCAATGAGCGATCATCTTCTGTTGTTTTCATGCAGCCACGGGCAGCCCTGAGTATAAAATACATCAGCTCAGGGTCGAAAACATAAAGATATTTATTGCACAATAACAGCATATCTGGTGATAATACACAGCTCACAACACCTTAAATACATGTGGACGAATCACCTGACACGCACAGATCACGTCTCGTGCCCACGTGGGGTTTTGAGTCTAATTTAACTGCCAGCTTCACACAGATCCACAAATGTGAGCTGCTTTCAAGCCACAAATCATTGCTTGTTGATCATGTCGTGTGTGTTTGTAATACTTTCAACACAAATTTGTCTCCTTATGGAAAGCAGACTTTGTCGTGTTGACATGAGTGTCAGAACGGCAGGTTTATCTCCAGATCCACGGCTCTGACCCACGGAGACCTCTGGCTGATGCTCCGTGTTCTGAGTTTGGCTCGTAGCTGCTAACTAGCTTTCTGCTCTGGGTCAACTTATAGCAAAGTGCAGAGATGGAGAGAGGCGTGGGAAGGTCACAGCAGCACACTTTCTTCCTCTGGAGGCGGTGAACACAGTGAACAGCTGGATGCTAACATGTGGCTCACAGCTGGGCCTGTCAGACTCTCTCTGGCTGCAGTAGCTGCTGCTATAAACACACTTTTCTTTTTCTCACTCTGTAAACTTCCTCCTGCAGATGTTGGGGATGTTGTGTGGGACTTTTATTTTTCATTTTTTCACCCAAAGCTTGCGGGAGCCACAGCTGAGGGGCGGAAGAGCCGCGGGTTACCGACCCTGATCTGACCTGATGTTAGCTGAGCTGTTGATGACCTCGGATGACAACATGTTCAGGATTAACCTTTATTTTTGTTTGTTTGTTTGTTTGTTTAATGGCTCTGTGGCTTAATACACAGTCTTTCATGTCCACTTAAAGTCAGTTTAAGGTGAAGAAGCATTTAAAGAGAGAGGCCAAAAATATTTAATACAATACAATTTAAAGACTAACAGCAGCTAATGAGCGATAAATGTGCAGGTTTTTTTGGAGTTGATGCCACAATGTTTATTTTTACATTTGTATGAAACACATGAGAAACTTAAATAACAGAAAGTTTAAAACTCACAAGTCTCCACAACTGTGACGTCACTGCTGTCCTCTGTGTAGTAAACTGGATCTCCTCTCCCTCCTCTGCAGTGGTACAGACCTCCTTGTGAGACACTGTTTGCTTCATTTCCTCTCATGAGCTGAGCTTTAGAAGAGACTGAATCACGTCTGAACCAGTCAAACTTCCAGCCAGCAGAGCCCTCCACAGAGCAGCTCAGTGTCACACTGCCCCCTGCTGGTATGACTGAACTTTGTACTGTCAGTGTGGCTCTGGGTTTACTTGCTGTTGAAGAAACAAAACCATTAAACAAATTAAATCATCAACATGAATACATTTCTTACAGAAATAATCACACTTTAAACATTCACAGAGTAATTTATCTACAAACACAAAAATTAATTAGTTTCCCTGCATGTGACACATTAGACTGTTTAACAAACTAAAGATTTCACTGATTTATCATTCTCTTATCAAACTGTCATCTCTGTACATTCCTCTTTACATTGCTGATATTTTAAGAGCCTCCATGGTGTCTCTCCTTTCTGTTTGCACAGTGAGAAAAACTGTTGTCCTGAGCTGCCTGCAGACAGCTGGATCATTGTTGGAGTTTTCCTGTTAAGACAGATGTAAACATGAAAACATGAAATGTCAGCATGAATCATGGTCCAACTCACATGAAACTGTCAGTCTGAAGGCATCACTCCATCCTGTTAAGAGATAGTCACTGCTACCCCGACATCTGTAGTCTCCACTGTGGGACACTGAAACTCTGCTGATCCTGTATTCACTGGATGTTGGAGGGCTGTTTGTGTTGGGTGCTGTCCATTCATATTTCCACACCTTTCCTTCACCTCCCTGAATCTCACATCTGAGAGTGATTGTCTCACCAGTGAATATCTGAGACCAGCTGTGCTGCAGTTTCACAGCAGCCCAAACTTTCCCTAACAAACAAATAAACACAAATATTAAACTGAAAAAAATCATAAATTAATTGCTACTTCAGTTTAATCATGATGTTTCGTTTTATTTCACAACAAAATTTCACCCTCACCTTGTTTCTGAATTGTAACTGCAGCACTGTCCTCTGTGGAGAAAACTGGATCTCCTCTCCCTCCTCTGCAGTAATAGATGCCTCCTTCTGAAATACTGATCGTGTGCTCTGATGTTCCAGCTCCTATTTTCTGAGCTCCAGAAAACTCTGAATCACGTCTGAACCAGTCAAACTTCCAGCCAGCAGAGCCCTCCACAGAGCAGCTCAGTGTCACACTGCCCCCTGCTGGTATGACTGAACTTTGTGCTGTCAGTGTGACTCTGGGTTTACTTGCTGTTGATGTTACAGGAAAGACAAACATCAGACTGTCAGTTTCTTCAAGAAAAACTTTGCTATATAACAAATAAAGATTTCAACATAAAAACTCAATAGTAATTTTAAAAAAATCCAATTTATTTTTATTAATTTACAATTTATGTATTTTTTTAATTCAGTAAGTGCTTAATAGGTCACGACCCTGGATGATGGGTTAAGAAGATGGATGGAGTTCAATAATAGATCTCAGGTTTCTCAGGTAGGTCGGTCCCTGATCTCAGTGTGATCATCACACTTGTTACAAACAGGCACCAACAGCACAAAAACAAAAAGTGACTTCAAAGCAAATTTGATGAGAATCAACAACTGGCAGCAGCACACATGAGGACAGCACAGGTATCTCAGCTAACTGTTAGCCAGCTAGAGAGCCAGGAGCTAACACTGGATGTATATAACATGATGAAAACTTTATCAGAGTGAATCAAGAATCAGGTGAGACTGTTTTTATGCTCAGCCACCAAACTGTACTCCTAAATGCAGAGACAGGTGAACTATACACTGTTAGCTGATCTGAGGCCAGTTGATTGTGGTCACTCTTATTTTCAGATTTTTTGTTAATCTGTTTTTTATTTAAATGTTTGTTTTAAGGATCATGATCACATAAATATATATGCATAAAGATGCATAACCAGTGCACAGTCAGCAGCATTTATCAGTCATAATTCACACAGATGTTTTTCATACTGTATGCTATCCCCGACCCCAACCAGGGCTGTGATGTGATAACAGAACTCTTCTCTGTTGATGATCAGCCTTTTCTTTTTTCAGCATCTGTATTTTCCATCGTCAGACAGCAGCTCTGCTCATTCTGTATTTATTGATCATGTTTGATCCACAACTTCAAATAAATTATAAAAACAAAATAATTGTGTCATAATTCTGAGCTGCAGTGGTGGAAACTACACATGTGCAGGTACTGAAGAAACTGAGATCATCACATCTGTGTTTAATGTTTGTTACGATTTTCTCTGATTTTGTTACTAAACTAAAACAAAGAACAATATGACTCAATGAAATGTGTCCAACTTACATGATACAGTCAGTGTGATGATGTCACTGCAGACTGAAAGACTCACGGTGCAGCAGCTGTATCCTCTACTGTCAGACTCAGTAGCTCTGATGATTCTGTATTCAGATGTTCGAGGTCTGATTAATGTGCCATCTCTCCATACAAACAGCGACTGACTTCCTTCACATCTGACAGCGACTGTCTCACTGCTGTATATCTGAGGCCAGGATGGTTCGAGGATCACGGTGGGCTTATTGGGAACTGTTCACATAAACACATCAAGTTAGAGATTGATGGAAGCATAAAGTCATTTTGAAGCTGAACTGATTTTTATTGCTGCTGTTAAGAGTCAAAAGATTTACTGCATCCTGGTGACATTTGGACTTGAAAATAATAAGATGTGTTTTTATGAAACAAATTAAAGCAGTTAATTAATATTCTGAGTAAAACCACAGAGTGACTGCACAGACCTGCAGGATTTAACTCACTCACTGTTTATAAACCCATTTAGTATCTTAAATAAAACGATGCACAAACAGAGAAACAGGGTGTGATTTAAAATGGTGCATGAAATATAAAATATCAGATTAAAATTATACATATTATATCAATGTGAAGAAATGAAAGAAACATTTCTCACCTTCAGCATTAATGTAGAAGAGAGAACCGAGCACTAAAGTAAAGATTAAACATCATCAGGGTCAAACTGACAGAAAATCAAAATCAAGATCAACTAAAGTAATTTTTTAAAGATTAATTTTCACATGACACAGTTACTGCTCATCAAAATATTTCTATGCAAATTAACTATAATCTAGTAACAAGTTTAAAAAAACTTGAATATATGAACTTGTACACAACAATGAGTCAAGTGCAACAAGCAGCGATGTATCCAACACGATACTCAGACTAAACTGAACCAAGGAACCAGCCAACATTTGTCTGTAACTTTCATAAACATCACAAATATGCTTTGTTCAAACTCTCAGATAAACACTTCAAACCAGTGATACACTCTAATTCTCACACATGAGAAACACTTTCATTAATCAGTGCCATTCGAACAATGTCACAAATGTACTTACACAATAACCCCGTCATGCAGAGCAAAGAGTGCCCCATCCTCACATCCAGCCCTGCTGCACTCTGATCCTCAGCTGATCTCAAACACTTTGACTTTACATCAATAATAAAAAGAGAAGCTGCATTTAATACAGATAAGACCAGAGTGTTTCTTCTGACTGTGGCCTCTCTGTGCTTCCTTTCCTTTTATACAAACCTCAAACAGCTCCTGTAGCTTTGACCACAGCAGTCATGTGACGTGTTCACATTTCCTGTCCACTGCAAACATGCAGGCTTGCTTCTTGTGTTTGCTTCTTACCTTCTGTTGTTTCAGGTCAGGTGACATATTTTACCAGCTCATAATTATGTTTTATTATTATTATTTAGTTTTATTCTTTTATGTGATTTGTGCAGTGTCCCGTGTGGTCATCATAAAGCTGAAATATTTTATCTTGAGTCATCTTATCAGCAAATGTTTCTGAACATCCACAGACATTTATTGTGCCATACATGAATGCTGTCTTCCCAAAATGTATTGTTTTCAGTTTCTGGCCACCACACTCACTCACTCTCCGTGATTATGGACAGACAATGATCTCAAAATATTTATTTAGTTTCATCTGCTTCCAATATCATATCAAATATCACTCATACGAAGGTGCCAGTGTTCACATTTTGAACAGAAAATACTGACGGTTTGAAAGAGGAGTGAAAAAGTACATCTATGTCCACTGTGAATGACCAGAGGTGGTGCCTTATGGCATCAGCTGTCAGTCACCTACAATGTAGTTTTGAGATCCCTTCCTTGTGCCACAACCCGTCCATGGTACTTTCCTCAGGTGACCTCAGTAGGTCACATGATGGGGGGAGGAAAGGTCTCAAAGTGTTCTTACCCCAAATCTCTGGTGATAGTTTTTGAATAAGACAGAAGTTGGAAATTCTGAGTTACCAGTCGAAAAGTTTTTTTGTGGAACACAACTCACATTTACCGCTTGGAAAGTCTGAGCAGACACACAGACTGTGAGTTAGCAATCCAAGATGGCAGCACTGAACCTAAAACAACAGTCAAACTGAAAACTTTTATTTGTGCTGCCACTCTTTTGTATTTTTGAATCACTAAATAAGCCAAACACAGAACACTGATTAGCTTTGATTCATGAATGTGTTTTTTAACTCCAAAAACTTATAGGTCTATAATGACCCACACCTTTTTTCACAGCTTGGCTCATGTGATGTAGTGATTAATTGTGGGTCTTTGACCCACTTGAAATAAAACCCTCACTAAGGTTAAAATACCTGAGACTCTTTACTGTTTTATTTTTAGAAGTCAAAGAGCCTCTTAGATGAGAGGTGACACGTCTTCCAGAAATGTAAAGAAGTTTAGTCACTTTCCTTCCAAACTTCTTAGACCACCATGAGCTGGATGACTGTGGTTCATACTGTTGCCTCACAGGAAGAAAGTTGTTGGTTTGAATCCACCAGCTGGGCTGTTTGTGTGAAGTTTGCATCTTCTCCCTCTACCTGTCTGACTTCTCCCCAGAGTCCAAAGTCATATATTATTATGTTAACTGGTGATTCCAATGATTGCCTGCAGGTGTGAATGTGAACATGAATGGTTGTCTGTCTCTCCATAACCTGTCTAGTTGGACCTCATCTGTCACACTATGAAAGCTACTATAGGCTCCGCCCACATTAGAGTCCAAAAGGACAACAC
Organism: Astatotilapia calliptera; assembly: GCF_964374335.1. Lineage (NCBI taxonomy): Eukaryota > Metazoa > Chordata > Actinopteri > Cichliformes > Cichlidae > Astatotilapia > Astatotilapia calliptera. Next base: position 46,588,737 of record NC_137424.1, on the reverse strand, counting down.
AGCAGTGAAAGCTTTAAGGTGTGGTAACTTTGTGATTGGCTAATCCCCTCCATATGAGAATAAGGTGTACCTCAGTTTCTCACTTCTCAATCTCAATATACAGTCTATAATATTAGTAATAGTTAAAGCCTGCAAACACAGCATCTATTCTTATTCTGTCAAACACTTTCTTACAAAGATAACCTTTGATTAAGGTTTGTTGCAGTATCATCTACACATACTCACAAACATGTCAATATCGAAGTGTTTTAGATTGTTTTACAGCAGGTGTGTTTCTCCTTCCCTCCACTTTTCTGTGGGAAAGGTAAAATACATTAAGATGTTACTTCATGTTTTTATGTTATTTGCAGTTTATATGTTAACACAAGTGCAAAAGTTTCAGTACATATCAATATGTTATGAGGCTTGAAGACAGGAAGTCTCTGTGATACTGCAGAGTCCAGCAGACAGTTTGGAGTCAAACACTGACGTCATCATCACAGGTGTAGGAACCATTTCTGTAACAGCAGCCAAACAGACACATTAGTATCAGTAGGTTTAGATGATTTACTGGCTCCTCTGCTGGTTACAAAGCAGTGATTATACTTTGGAGTTTTGTGTTATACTGTGAGGAACTGGCCTGTTTGGAAGTTGCAGTAAGAAGAAAAACATGTCTGTATATGATGTTGTGGACAGAGAGAGTGATGGATGATTTTATTTATCTCAGAGATAAATGAACATTTACAGCACGTCCATGCAGAGACTCTTAAAGACATGAGCGTGAGAAACAAGCTTTTCACCGTTTCTCTTGATGCCCACATGCTTTATTTATCCTTTAGTCCAGCATGTGTCATCACCACAATAAAGCTACTTTTAACCTGTTTTCACACATTGTCATACCTGCACATTTCCACTGTGCTGTGTTGAGATTAAAGAAGACAAACGTTAGACTTCAGGCTGAAACCACAGGCTGCATTTCCTCTTTTCTTGGAGGCCCAGACAGAAATTTTGTGGTGTCTGATTTTCAGCAGATAAAAATAAACCAACAACAGTCTTTTACACACATGCAGTCATCACAGTCTGCTCAGAGAAACAAAGGGGGGTCAGAAAAGAATTAAAGGGTGACCCGAACCACTAGACTCACATGTCATATGTACTCTTGTCTACACGCTGAGGCATCTGTCAATTAATATTAATCTGAAACATCATCACCCTCCTTTTTTCTTCTTTGTGTGTGTGTTTGTATTTAGATTTGTGAAGTTGTGCCCTTAATCTTCATAACATCAAAATCAATAATCAAAAACACCAGCAAAGTGCATCATGATGAGAACCAGAATCAAAACATTACAGCAAAGCTGAATACACTAGTGTATATAACACCCAGCAGTGTGGTAAACTGTGCTGAGAGAGCATCTGCACCCCATAAGACCAAGAAGCCAAGAGCACCTCTGTCAGTGCGTTCACGTGGCTAGTGGGTCCTCTCTGTGGCTGACTGGCTGTTAACCCAGTGAGTGAGAGTTTCTCCCACTGCATTGGGCCGTATCCTTCTGCTGCACTAAAGGACAGTTTTGCAGCCATGTAGCTCTGCTCATGTCATGTGCAGCCTTCCCACATCACATAATTTCTGGGCATGACTGTGGAGTCCATCAGAGCCTCCATGTCCCTCACCCCGAATTGACAGCAGACCTTCGGGGTGTGCCTAGACCTATTTGGGCTTTACTCGTGGGTCAGCTCCTGAGGCTGAGGGCTCTACAGTCTACAGCTGTTATATCAGTCATTGGGCATCTCTGACATAAATATGCTGGAGCTGCAAGCTGTCATCCTGGCACTCAAGCAGTTTCTGTCGTGACTGTTAGGGTACCAAGTTATCATCAAGACAGAAAGCATGGTCACAGTAGCCTACATCAACAGGTAAGGGGGCCGAGGGTCTCCCCTCCTCTGCACGATAGCTACCAGACTGTGGCAGTGGGCTCACCCGGTTCTACTCACTGAAAGCAGTTTATGTGCCAGGGCCACTGAACATGAAAGTGGACATTACAATATGTTGAGGGGAGCCCGATCCATGAGGAGTGGAGACTCCATCCAGAGGTGGTCCACCAGATCTGGAGTCGCTTCAGAGGGGCAGAAGTTTTTTCCCCCAGAGAATCGACACATTGCCATCTGTTCTTCTCCCTGCAGACAACTTGGTGCACTCCTCACCACAGGCTCTTCTCTGTGCCTTCCCTCCATACCCCTCCTCCAGTTATTCCTTCACCAGGTCCAGACCGAGGAGTTGATCCTGGTGACCCCTCTTTGGCCACACATGCTAGTTTTCAGTTATCCTGCCACTCATGGCCAGGACACCCCCGGAGCTCCCTGTTCTGAGGGACCTCCTGTTCCAGGTGAGGGGGTCACTGTTCCATCTTTTCCCAGTAGGGCTCAGGGTGACAGCCTGTACCCTGAGAGGGAGAGGCTCCATGCCTGGCCTGATCTAAAAGTGAGAATGCTGCAGGAGTTTTGTGCGCCATCCACCAGGACTGCCTACTGCTTCCTTCGGGGGCTGTTTGCCTCCTGGTGCGGCCCACCAGCTGGACCCCCACCAGACCACAGTTAACATGATTCTTTGTGAGCTGCACACTCTGTCGGTCCAAAGGCAATGATGAAGGTGACACAGGGGTTATCCTCCGGCCTAACCCTGGGTTGTTGCTGACGACCCCATCTGAATTTCACCTGTCCAAGTCAGTGGAGTTATGAATATTCCTCACAGGGGACCTGCACAAGGAGGCAGCTGGGAGCCAGGTTGCCCTGTGCCATCTCTGTGCTTTGGCACAGAACTTCTTGCTTATCCGGCCGTTCAGGAAGTCAGACCAGCCGTTTGTGAGCTTCCACTATGGAATTCTGGTCAGATCCTTGTCTAAGTCTCGATTGTCCCACAGGGTTGTGGAGGCCATTCAGCAGGCGTATGCCTCTTCGGATGTTCCCCTCCCTTCCAGAGTGCGGACCCACTGTGTCACAATATTAAAAATTTTAATCACTTTCAGCCAATAATCAATATACATATATTTTTTAATTAAAATCATTAACCTATCACAGAGAGAGCTATGTGTGCATGCAGCTAAATTTGTCCACCACTACAAACAGTCACGTGTTAGAGAGCACAGCTCATGCAGTGAAAACCTTGTGTGCTGTCCATGGTGCTGAAATTATATCAGTTTAATGAATTTAATATCACTACTTATTAGTCGTGTGCAATACTGCAAGATTTGGTATCAATCTAATACCAAGTAAAGACCAGGCCTATATAGGGGAGACCGGGGATAGTTGTAACGTGGGTCAGTTGTAACACTTCCAATTTCTCCAATCAGGGCTAAGTTTCAAATGATGTGACTCATCCTGTACATGCCCAATTCAGTTCTGCTATCACATGTGAAAAATCAGCACATTTTGTCAAACACAGATAATTTAACATGAAAAAAAGTAATTTGTATGTCAAAAAGTAAGTTTTTCTACTTTATTTCAATTTCTAATAGCATTATCTGCTTTGCAGTTAAACTCATCAAACTTAAATTATGTTATTTGTATGTCTATGGGGATATATTCTGTGTAGGTCTTTAGTGCTAATGTTTTAGTCGTTGGCTGTAATGTTAGCTAGTTCATGGCTATAGGAGTCTGGGTCAGTTGTAACAATAATGCAGATGTTACAACTTACCACACTATTACTTTAACTTATATTAAACAAGTTGGGGCAACGACATCAGCAGAGAGAGGTTCACTGGTCGCTTTTGTATATGCGGGTAATGACATTGGCAACACAATTCCTCCACTGTTTGTGTTCCCACACATACATTATGCAGACCACTGTGTCAGAGATGGACCAGTAGGAAGTACTGGTAGTGGAAATAAATCAGGATGGGTGCAAGAAACAGATTTCCTCATCTTTCTGAAGCACTTTGCAAACCACACCAAGGTAAGCCAGGATAAAAAGTAATGGAATTGCGATGCTGGTGAACAACTACATTTTTTCAGCTTCATTGTTATGTTCAAAATTGGTGCAAGAGCTGTAGGTTATAATGCCCACTGAGCCAATGAGGCCAAACTCAAGGAAGACCAACCAAAATTAATGAAATATTCAGTTGCAGAAAATTCCATAATTTGTCTTTTTTGGGGGGGTTGGAATATGTTCAAAAGCTAGATTTCTGCATTCTGTCACACACACACACACACACACACACACACACACACACACACACACACACACACACACACACACACACACACACACAGCTACATAAATGGATGTAAGTGCATTCATGTGTTGAATAAACAAAGATTACATGTTAATGTTTTGTTAGTACCCTTATTTCATTGTGTTACATTTTACCCCAGGATATGTTACAACTAACCCAGACTATGGGGTTAATTGTAACATTTCACTCTTTGTGTTTGAGGCCATACCATGCAATGGGTAATTGTGCTGCAGAGAAAATAGCTGCACTATTTAATAGCAGAGACATGTAAATACTTTGCATTACATTTTGAATCCACTACCTTAAAAATGTTACAACTATCCCCGGTCTCCCCTACTGGTACCAGTACCAATACTTTTTAATAATTACCATCATCAGTGTTGCTAATTCTGAATGAATTTTCATCACCTTTAAGACAGCCAGGTTGCTTCTTAGATGGAACTGCAGCAGTGCGTACAGGAAAGAAACAGAAAGTAAAGTATCGAGTTCATTACACTCGTAAGGAAAAAGAACGTGTTGGTTGACCAGGAGGACTGGGAGACCATGACAGATACAATAAATTATAAATGGATTATGTCTCCCTCTATTGGCCACCAGCTGTAAACACAGTCCAGTGATTGTACTTGGAAGATGTGTTCAGAGTCTGACATGAGAAATATGGGAGAGGAACTATATCTGTATGTCCACACTGAAAGCTGAGGATTTTCTGGGGGAAAAAGGGCAAAAGCTGTCACTTACAGTATGATTTCTGACACTTTTACAGCCAAGATTATGATACCTGGTAAAGGGTCTTTTAAAGGACCTACCTTTGAACAATGATATCTGCTGTTTTCTGTCTGTACCATTCGGCACTGTATTTTTGTCTGATATTTTTCTAAATGAGAGTTTTCATCAGTTGTCACAGTGTGGTATTTTTCCTAGTACAGGTAGATCATATAAAATGTGCAGTCCACACAGAGAACAAGTGCAGTGCTACAGGGGCACACCTGACACTTTTATCCCTTCAACTAAGGAAATACTTTATATTTATATCTGACAATATCAGCATGTAGCTGTCAAGAGAACAACACTGTGCTGTTATTGTCTGCATTTCTTGTTGCCTGTTTGCTAAAACAAGTCATTTACTTTTTCTCTTCAACCACAGGCTGCTTTTCCTCTTTTCTGGGGGCTCAGGCAGAAATCATGAGTCATTTTCAGCAGATTAATAAATAGGATATAGCAGACAGTTAGAAAAGACATTTTTATCCACATATAAGCATCACGGGTCACTCAGAAGAACAAAGACGTTTTGTCGTGATATTATTTGATTATTTTTAAAAGCACCACAATTATTTTACACACATCAAACTGTAAACAGCATAAAAGACACAAACATCACCTACAGAAAACTATTTGATCACACACAAAATGTTCTCTGTCATGGCCTCAGTGATGAATAACATTGTAAAATCTGAACATTGACAATAAGTTTTTGTTTTCTTATAAATCAGCACTATAATGCATCATAAGACAGTGTAATATTTCATTCCTGTTTTTTCTCAGAACAAATAATCAACTAATTTTATTACATGTACATGGGGATTTTCACAGTTCAGCATCAATCATCAAAATCTGCTGGGGCAGTCCCAACAGCACACAGAGGTCAACAACCTTTGTCTTCTCAAAACTAGGCGCCTGCTAATGTCTCTCTATCTGCTGTCTCCCTTTCTCGTGTCCTTGCTGCCCATTTCTTCGCACACTGTGTTCTCCTTTCTGTCGCCTCTGCTTCTCACATACACCTCTGACTTATTCTCCCAATTCTGTGTGTCTGCTCTATGTGTGAGTGTTTAGCAGCTTGACCTATGGCCTACTTAAATGAATAACGGATATAATGCTTTACTATCGTTAATACAACTAAATCCCTAATACTAAAATAATCTATTCTTACACTTTAAAGATAACATGTAAAATTCAGCAGGAAGTGAGTGAACATCTTATAGAAATAAAACAAAGAGACTGAAACAAACTCACAGAACCAAATCATGAAATTGTGTCTTGACGGAAACAATGTCCCACACCATCCACCCTCCACTTATTACAACAGAAATAAACACAATAGGATTTTAATACAAAGATGAACCATATAATCAGTCTTCCAGTGTTGATATTAAACCAAGAGCATGTCATTGTTTACACTGACGTTGCTCATGTTGTTCGTGTGTCTTGAGTTTTGTTGAAATAATCTTTTTATGGACCTGAAACAAAATCAGAACAAATACGAGTTTGAAAGTGAAAAACAAAGAAATGATGTTGCCAAAGATGTGATGATGCTTTCTGACACGTTCATGCTTTAATCACACAGAACTGATCTCATCTATTTTATTCAGACATCACAACAGCAGCAGAACGCAACTAAAGCCAATCGTATAAAAAGTGATTCAGCTCATCAGCTCCACAAACTTTAGCAATGATGTCACACATTTAACTGCACATGTAATCTGATTACTAATGATTCAGTGTGTGTAGAGTTCACATTTGTACGTGAGGCTGATTCAGGATTCACATTATTGTAGTCAGAGCTCTCCTCTGTGCCATCATGTCTGCCTGTTGTGATGATGGATTATTGTGTTTAATAACATGGAGACTGTCTTCCTCTAAAATGACACAAGTTACAAAAACATTCGACCAATTATTACATTTCATGCTTCTTGTACTCACTCCTTTTATCAAGACCTTCAAGCTGAAATCCAGATGTGACGTTGTTGTATTCATCTGCTGAAATAATGAAGTTTGATCAGTCAGAATAAATATTTACATTTCTTACAGCTCTGCTATTATCAAAGTTTATACTGTTTGTACCACTTCCAGTGTTTCCAGAGCCTCTGATTGATTCATAGACTGAAAGATCACCTACAAGTCATTGAAAATAAGAAAGAAGGAAGAAAAATATTATTTCTTTTTGTTTTTGTCACTGTTTGCTGGAAAACTGAGTGTTGAAAACTGTATTAAAGAGAAAAAGTAATAATTTCTGGTCTCACCATGAAGAAGAGAGGAGTAAACCTGAGTTTCATTCTGGTTGGATGTTTGTTGTGAAGCAGAGCTTTGATTGGTGCTCTGAGACTGAGTGAGACTGAAACAAATAATGAAAATTTAATGAGGAATAATTCAAAGTTAGTTTCATTTGAAGTTATATAAATGAAACTAAACTGCTGCACCAACCTGTTACAACAGGGTTCTGTAAAAAGCACAAAGATTATTACATCAGTTTGTTTAAAAGTGTCACAGCATTAAAAAAAACATTTTTCTTGTAAATTTTCAAACAGAAAGTCTCTCACCCTTTATCTGTTTATAGCAACACATCAGCAGCAGCACGACAATAATTCCACTAACAAGTCCGATGATGAACGGAACGATAAATGAACTTCTTTCACATCCAAAACCTGAAACTAGAAAATGTCAGATTTTAGATCTGAAATCTTAATATAAAGAAACAAAAACTGATGTTTACATTGAGATTTTCTGTTTCCTGTCAGAAACTGTCAGCATGACTCTGCTCTGTGGTTTCATGTTGTGACTCCTGTTCTACACTACTTGCAGTGTTACTTGTAGAATTGTTACAGAACTAATTGTGAATTTATGTTGATTTGGAGATTTGCTGAAAATGATTGTTTCACATTCACAATCCCACCTAGTCTCCCCTCCTTGGATCACATTCCTGACACTGATTCTCTAGACTCCACATTTTACATGACTATTCATATTCAACCATTTCCAGTAAGAACATTTTTACAATGCCAAAGAGGTTACCATGAGATATAATGCTGTTTGACCTTCATAGTAATCATCAATCATCTATCGTTTTGATCAAAGCTGTGAAAGTTTTATATTTTCTTTGCTGTATTTAAAAAGTACTTGAAGATTGATTAATAAGCTGGTCCGTCTTTAGGACCTGGGAGTTTAAAGGGATCAATCTCAATCAGCCTCCTGCTAAAGGTGAGTGGCAGTGACTCAGAGTTATGAGACTGTTAATCATAGAAACAGTACCACTATTTTTGGTGGTATGTCTGTGTGTGTTTATTTATTTGATCAGATGATAGTTCAGAATTACTTTTATTCTTTTTATAGAAATTGTAGATCAATTGTTATTTGTTTGAATATATTATTTATTTATCCTGTTTATATCATTATTGTCCTCAGGTGATGGAGCAGCAGGTCAGCATTGGTGTCTCTATACCAGCTGAAGGTTCATGACACAAAGTGGTGACAAACTGTCTACAATGAGGCTACTATCAGCTGCAGCTCTTTGTCTGACCAACAATGTAACATGCTTTGTAGACCATTGAATTCATCCTGTGCTGACCATTATGACATTTGTCAAATGGAGATCACACAACAAACATGACTTACTTGATGCTGACAATGTGAAGGCTTCACTCCACTCTGTTGAAGAATATGAGTCATCTCTGCGTCGACTCTTACACATGTAGTCTCCACTGCTGGACTCAGACACTCTGAATGTCACATCATTATTGTGCGTCCACTGTGTGGGTGTCCTGGGTCCTCTCCATTCATACTCCCACTCAGTGGTTTCACCTCCTTCCTGCACCTCACATGTCAGAGTGATCGTCTCACCTCTGAATATCTGAGGCCAGTTGGGTTGTTGTTTTACAACAACTTTATTGGAAACTGTTCACACATATTAACAGTTGAGATACAAACAGAACCATGAAATCAACACAGAAAACTTCACATTGTATGTTTGATAATCATGAGTGAATGTATATTTCAAACTAAATGACTGAACTCACTGGTTTTCTCAATGGTGACATCATCACTTCTATCAGTGTAGTAAACTGGGTTTCCTCTTGTTCCTCTGCAGCTGTAGATTCCTCCTTCAGATACTCTGATATCTCTGTTTTGTTGATCTCTGATTTTACCTTCAGAGGTTCTTTGGGTTCGTCTGAACCACTCATATTTCCATCCATCAGAGCTCTGCACAGAGCAGGTCAGTGTCACACTGCCCCCTACTGGTATGATTGTTGTTCCTGCTGTCAGTGTGGCCCTGGGTTTATCTGCTGTTATGAAAAAGGAGAGAACATAATGCACACCTGATACAATATAAATGTATAAAAGGTTTAAAAAAAATCATTTTTTTAAATCCCCCCCCCCCCCAAATAAAATCTACAAATGTCTTCATTATATATATTTTTTTTTTCTACAGTTTAAGTCACTTTAAATTTTTCTGATTTCTGTCTCAACATGGTGACAGAGCTGCAGTAATTCAGGTTGTAGATCTCTAAATAAGCACAGTATAAACATTTGTCCATTCTCAGTCCTGACTAATTCACACTGAATGTAAACTAATGCAGTTCACTGTTGAAGGAAACACAAAGTTAGGTAAAATGCAAGGATCTTTGCTAAAGTTCCAACACATAAGAAATACAATACTTTCAATGAAACATTTATTAAACACACATTTTTTATAATTCAGATGAGTATTTTAACAGGAATCATCGCAGTATTAATCACTGAGGACTTACCTAATACAGTTATAAAGACAGTATTACTGTTCTTTATATAATGTGACTCCTTCCTGCTACCAGAGCACTGATATTCACCACTGTGGCCTGTTGAGATAATTTCTAATGTGCAGTCTTTGTTCTCCCTGTTGGGGGCATACTCTCGACCATCCTTCTTGATTGTGTAATACCAGTCAGTGTCTTCTCCTTCATTCATGTCACACTTGAAGGTAACAAACTCTCCAATGAAATAACTGGACCAGTTGGGTTCAATAGTTAGCACAGCATCTAGAATCCAACACAAACAGACAATCAGACAACAGACAATCTGAAACACTTTATGCTCAAGGCAGAATGTTGATTGATTATTAATACTTTATTTATGTAGAGTCATACAGGTTGAGAATAATCTTTGCTAAATAAAAAGGAAGAAATAGAAAAAGTGAAAACTGTTCAGTCACCTTGAGCGTGTCCACTGCAGACGAGCATACAGAGCACTACAATAAAGACAGAAACTTCAGACATTATCAAACTAAAGACACTCAAATCATGTGAGTGTTTTGTTGATGTTAGATTTGAAATGTAACATAAATAAAACACTGTTGGTAATGATGTGTCTCATTTCTTGATCAATGGTGAGTTAATGACCTTCTTAAGGAACAATCCCACCAGGGTTTAAAGTACAGTCGCTTTCTTACCAAGCTCCTTAAAACATTTGGAGATTTACATCTACTCTGATCTGAGTCAGTGCACTAAAATCTAATCCAGTCTACAAACAACCATGTTGGTAACAAACATGAGAGTCCTCTGATCACATGACTTGCAATGGTACAAATGACTGATGCTCTGTTCTTCTTACTAAAACATGTTTATGGATCAGTATGAATCAAACAATAGAAGTCAGTGATGTACTCACAGAATAGGCCCAGCTCACAGAGCAAAGTGGCTCCCATCCTCACATCCAGCAGTGACACGTCTGAAAACTTCTACAACTTTCTGTAAAGAGAGAGAGTGAAGCAGCAGCACAGCAGACACCAAAGAGCTGAGAAGGAAACAAAGAGGTTTTAAAACTTCTCTCTGCTTCCTTCCTTTTACACAGAAATAACAACTTAACAAGGTCTGACCATGTCTGCCAGATTTTTATGAAAAGGCCTTTAACACACAGACTAAACTGACCAATAGCAGACAGACAGTAAGTTTCATTACACATATGTGAGCTGATTGAGGGTTAAAGAGGAAATGAGGAGAACACAAGTCCAAGACTTGTTTTAAGTGTGAAAAACATTTATTTTATTTAAATATTATTCAAATAATAAAAAAAATAATAATAAAATAATAATATTAATAATAATAATAATCATCATCATCATCATCATCATCATCTTTGTCATAAACTGTAAGTATTATCAAACATTTGTCTTACATTATTTCAAAGGCTATTTATAATTTTAATAAATATTTCCAAACCTCAAGCACACAGATGTATGAATAAAGGAGAGTAAATATCAATAAATATATCTACAGAGTAAAACCAAACTCCCTCTGCCTGCAAGCAGACACTGCTGGAACTAATTAAAGGTGTTTTTAACCCCTGATGTAACCTGTCTGTGCTCCGTCTCTCACCCTAAGACAGCTGGAAGAGGTGTTGCCTTGTAGCTATAACTGTTATAATTGTATTAATAGCGAAAGACATTGTTTTTAGCGTCCTGTAACCACACAGTGGTCTGATGAGTCTCAGTTTCTGCTCCAACATTCAGATGGTAGGGACAGAATTTGGCAGAACCAAATCAATCAAATCATATTAATTTCACTTTGATCTCCAAACAAACTACAGTGATTTCCATGTTTCCTTGTTTAGGCTGTGGGACTGTAACCTCTAAGGTTTACATGTTTCCAGTTTAAAGTTTCAGAGCCTCAGAAATCAACAGCAGCACTGAGACTGGACTCAATGATAAAATAGTTAACAGGAATAAAAATGTTTATTTTACTGCTCTGTGTGCTACATCATCAGATTAATGAGTTTCTACAGCATTCATATCTTATCCTTTTTTACAACAGTGTTACATTTTAATGTTTTAAGTTTGATATTATTTAAAGATTTTTAATCACTATTTAATAATATCTCTGCAGCAGGTGGCACTATGTGTCCCTCCAAACTATCAAAGCTCAGCTGATTCACAGAAACAGGATTCAGCTTCGAGAGCAGAGTCCTGCAAAAGTGTCGAATGTGTAGACTTTTGATTGGGACAGAGAGGGGGAGGGACTTTCACCCACTCAACACATGCTTTCATGCATCCTCTAAGGTCCTGACTGCACGCTGTTTGAAGTTGATGATGTCAGCGTCTGCTGAATGTTCATTGGTTGGCAAGTGCAGCGAAATATAGCAGGAAAGGAAGAAGCACAAATACACTTCAAAGGTCAACAATGCACACATGCGAGAGCGTAAATCTGGCGTGCGATGGCTCCTTTATGCATCAAATTGTGCCTCAGCTGGAGGAAGCCAAGACAACACTATGGATATCAACACTGATGCAAATGAGTATCTTCATTCTGTTTTAGTATTGATTAACAACACAGTGTAGATATCTAACCCTACTCTAGATCTAATCTCTATGATAATAAAACTACTCTGATATTTTCTATCTCTGACATTTCAATGCAGATGTTTGAATTTCTAAAATCTGATTGTCTTTTGTTAACATTAAAAAGTAAAAATAAAAGTCTAATTATTTATTGAGCATCAAAAAGGAGAGAAAAATAACCATGTCTCAGCATCAGCATTAACGTAGAAGAGAGTAATGAAGTAAAGATAAAACATCATTAGGATCAAACTGACAGAAAATCAAACAAAACAAACTAAATCAGGACATTAGTTTTAAGAGTTTAAGAGTATCTTTCTTTCTCTGTGCATAAAAAGTACGTTTGACACATGAGAAAACATTTTAAACTTATAGTTATAAAAAATGTTATAAAAGTTTAATTTAAAATGTATTAATATATGACCTTAAAGACAATGACAATGAGTCAAGTGCAACAAGCAGCGATGTATCCAACACGATACTCAGACTAAACTGAACCAAGGAACCAGCCAACATTTGTCTGTAACTTTCATAAACATCACAAATATGCTTTGTTCAAACTCTCACATAAACACTTCAAACCAGTGATACACTCTAATTCTCACACATGAGAAACACTTTCATTAATCAGTGCCATTCAAACAATGTCACAAATGTACTTACACAATAACCCCGTCATGCAGAGCAAAGAGTGCCCCATCCTCACATCCAGCCCTGCTGCACTCTGATCCTCAGCTGATCTCAAACACTTTGACTTTACATCGATAATAAAAAGAGAAGCTGCATTTAATACAGATAAGACCAGAGTGTTTCTTCTGACTGTGGCCTCTCTGTGCTTCCTTTCCTTTTATACAAACCTCAAACAGCTCCTGTAGCTTTGACCACAGCAGTTGTGTGACGTGTTCACATTTCCTGTCCACTGCAAACATGCAGGCTTGCTTCTTGTGTTTGCTTCTTACCTTCTGTTGTTTCAGGTCAGGTGACATATTTACCAGCTCATAATTATGTTTTATTCTCAGAGACTTTTATGTGATTTGTGCAGTGTCCTGTCATGACATACGCAGCGAGGTGTTGGACCTCAACACTGAAGAAACCAAACAGCCACTCGATAAACGCACTAAATAACACAGATCTCTCTGTCCCTCGCTTTGCATCCTGTTATGTCATTTTTTCCAAACTCCCGTTTCTGCTTCCATGTCTGTTTCTTCCCTGGTCTGAGTCTCAGGTCTGTGTTTCTTAGTCTGCACGTTTCCTGTTTTATTTTGACAGTATCACGTTCTGTGTTTAGTTTTGCTTCCAGCTGTGTTTCCACTTCCCTCGTCACCCTCATGTGGTGTGAGTTTTCATTCGTTCATTGGCAGGTCATCTTTTCACCGTGGGCCACATTTCTGTTCATCACGAGTCACATCTCAGGCATTCATGTCATTCATGTTGGTGACATTTAAGTTTCATGTTCACTGTCTCTAGTGTTAGTTCTCTCCAGTTTAATTTACTGTTAACATCGTCCTAGTTTCCTTTCGATCTTCATTTATATTGTTGGTCCAACCTAAAGTAAACGTCTCAGTTTTTGTTCATTCCTGTCTCGAACATCTGCTCTTACTCTTACACCACGCACCGGCCACCCAGCCGTGACAAAAAACTTTAAAAACTTTACACTGTTGTGTATTTTTAACTCCTTGAATGAGCCATGATTATGTTTGAACACTGATTAGTCACAACAACAAGCATCATACTGCACTACTATCATACCTGCATTGCTCTAACTTGCCAAGAACCAACACAAATCCTGTGTTTCCTGTCTTTTTCTGCAACTCAGGAGTGATGCCACGCCCGATTTCCAACTTCCAAGTTCGGAGGTATCTGGAATGCAGCACAATGACCCACTTTTCACACCTTGTCTCATGTCATGACACACATAATTAATAGTGGATTCATGACCCTCTTAAGGGACAACTCCCACTATGGTTGTCTGTCTGGGTTCTCTCCAGGTACTCTGGCTTCCTCCCACAGTCCAAAGTCATATATTATTATGTTAACTGGTGATTCAGGTTGTTGCCTGCAGGTGTGAATGTGAACATGAATGGTTGTCTGTCTCTCTATAACCTGTCTAGGTTATCTTTCATATTATGACAGCTACTATAGGCTCCACCCACATTCAGTCCAAAAGGACAGAACAGTGAATACTTTAAAGTGCGGTTACGTTGTGATTGGCTAGTCCCTCCACATGAGCATGTAGTGTGTCTCAGTTTGTCACTCAGGCTATTGTATTAATCATAGTAAAAGCATGAAAACTCAGCCACCATCCTTCATTCTGTCAAACACTTTCTTACAAAGGTTATGATTAAGGTTTGTTGCAGTATCATCTACACAAACTCACCAACATGTTCATATCCAAGTGTTTGATTGTTTAACAGCAGGTGTGTTTTTTCATCCCACCACTTTTCTTTTAGAAAGATAAAATACATTAAAATGTAACTTCCTGTTTTTAGCCTATTTTCAGGTTATATGTAAAAGTTAAGTGCAGAAGTTTCAGTACTTATCAATATTTTAATATTGTAATGCTTCAAGATATAAAGTCTAAAAAGGCCTAAAAACTTGGGGACTCTGTGATTCTGCAGAGTCCAGCAGACAGTTTGGAGTCAAACACTGACGTCATCATCACAGGTGTAGGAACCATTTCTGTAACACCAGCCAAACAGACACATTAGTATCAGTAGGTTTAGATGATTTACTGGCTCCTCTGCTGGTTACAAAGCAGTGATTATACTATGGAGTTTTGTGTTATACTGTGAGGAACTGGCCTGTTTGGAAGTTGCAGTAAGAAGAAAAACATCTGTATATGATGTTGTGGACAGAGAGAGCGATGGATGATTTTATTTATTTCAGAGATAAATGAACGTTTACAGCACGTCCATGCAGAGACTCTTAAAGACATGAGCGTGAGAAACAAGCTTTTCACCGTTTCTCTTGATGCCCACATGCTTTATTTATTCTTTAGTCCAGCATGTGTCATCACCACAATAAAGCTACTTTTAACCTGCTTTCACACATTGTCATACCTGCACAGTTCCACTGTGCTGTGTTGACTTTAAAGAAAACAAACCACAGGCTGCATTTCCTCTTATAAGGGTATCTGACTTTCAGCAGATAAAAATAAACCTGTTGGAGAAAAGACATAACCAACAACAGTCTTTACACACATGTAGACATCACAGTCTGTTCAGAGGAACAAAGATGTTATTCTGTATTGTCTTATTTACAGATTAATCTTGTATTTTTACTGCTCATTGCTTCTTAAATAAAACAGATCACTGTATATATTTCAAGGTTTGGTAAAATGTTTTGCATTTATCAAAATCATCTACAGTTTTCTCTACCTGGAGGCAAAAACAAAGACAATGTATGGTGTCCAAACCACCAAGTTAACCAGCAGATTAGGAGGAGGATGCAGAGGGGTGGGGATCAGGAAGGCCAGGTGGTTATCAGCAGAATATGAAAGAGCAAAAGAATTAAGTGTGGTGTTTATTTTTCCATTAAAAAAAGATTTGTCCACAAGAAAAAGTCTCAACACAACATAAGATAATATCACACATGTTGTGTCACAACATCAGAAATTATGAATCACTTTCAGCCAATTATCAAGAAACGTTTCACCCTTTAGCCACACAACAACAGAACAAGGATAATTAATATAAATCTACAAACAACAAATCTCTGAGTTCATGTTGTTTCTGACTCAGTCGATGTCACAGCTGCTCATTGATCCTGTTCTGTTGCTTCAGGTTTTCCATGATTGCATGTTGTCAGCTGATCTCAGAACAGCAACATGACACTGAATATTAATGGTGTGGGAGTGTGTGGTTTAGGAAAATGGAAAATTTATGCACATAGTGTTATATATATCCACACAACACATGACAGGCACTGTGGATTCAAGAGCACTGGGCATAATCAGCAAATAACCACAGATGCATGATGGGATATGATTTAATTTTGTGTAAACTTCTGAACAAGAAACGAGCTGATATGTTTGAGGTGGACAGCTGACTGTAGTTTGTAGTAGAGATGGACCGATCCGATATTACGTATCGGTATCGGTCCGATACTGACCTAAATTACTGGATCGGATATCGGAGAAAAATAAAAAATGTAATCCGATCCATTAAATATCACGAAAGCACCTCGCAAAACTTGCAACACGCCGTAACTCACCTCAGAACGTTAGCACGTCGGAGCAGTATGCATCACGTGATAGAGCGGCTGTGGCATGCGGGACCTGTCGGTGGTCTGGATAGCATTTGGAGCTTCGCTAGCAACCCGGCATTTCATCTCCGACAAAGTTATCCCCGAGAGAAGTAAAGCAAGTGTGTAAGTCCATCTCTGAATGTTTGTAAAGCATTCCTCCGTTAAGCTTAACAAGCGACTGCCTCTTCTTGCTGCTACTTCAATCATGAAACTGCTTAATGATCAGCTGATCGGCTTTTCTGTCGCGAGGCCATCTCTCTTGTTTGTTTTTGGCCCACTTTGCACCAGAAAGAGGAAACCAGCGGCTGAACAACAGCAGCACGTTTAAGCTTGATATGCTGTTGTTAGAATGTATTTAATATTACTGTAACGATGGTTAAGTGTTATTGTACAGTGACATGTTGGTTATCTCTGCACACTGTTGTTGTTCCTTTAAGATTCATGTTTGGTTGTGCTGCAGGAAGTAGGGAGGGTGGTGTACAGGAAGGGGAGGGGGGACCTGGTTGTTCTGTGTGTGGGTGCCAGGCTGAAGAGAGGTGTAGTACGAGGGCGCTCTCCCCTGAGTTAGCAACCCGCTTGCTTATGTGCCGAATAAACGGACAAACTGAGACCCAACCGTCTGGTTCTTGTGAATGTTACATTGGTGTCAGAAGTGAAGAAAGAAAAAAGAACCCCAGAATGCCCGACACCCTGTTGCTGGCGACGCTTGCCGTTACGAGACGAGGATGTTGCCGGGCAGGATTAAGAAGGAGACGGAGGAGAGGGAGGTTCGTCCGCGCTCGCCCGCCCATGGAGTGAGGGAAACGGCGCTGCGGCTGTCTGCCGAGGCTGGATTTTCTCCAGGTTTGACTAGGCTCGGGAACTGTTCGCACAGCGGCCGCGATTCCGGCGGGAAGGAGTCGACCTCGCTTGGCGCGCCGTCACGTGATGTAAACAAACATGGCAGCGCCCAGCAAGCTGCAGCGAATATAAAAACGCCTAAGTTCAGTGGCAAGACGCCATGGGAAGTGTTTATCGCACAGTTCGAGCTGTTAGCTGTTGCAGCTGGCTGGTCTGAGGAACATAAAGCTCTCCAGTTGGCTTTGTGCCTGTGTGAGGATGCAGCTGCATGCCTGCTGCTGCTAACCGAGGAGCAGAGGGGAGATTATAATGCTCTGGTTGGAGCACTTCAGAGGCGCTTCGGGCAGTATAACCAACCAGTGCTGCTGAGGTCGGAGTTCCACAACAGACGCAGATTGCCAGGTGAGCCCCTCCGCATTTTGGCCCATGAAGTCGAGTGCCTTTGCCGGAGGGCGTATGACAGCATGCCACCATCAGTGCAGGCGGAGTTAGCTCGGGACCAGTTCCTGCAGGCCCTGAGCCCTAAAGAGCTCCGTATGCAAACTCAGCTTGCTCGGCCGGCCACACTCAGTGCAGCCCTGGAGCTAGCGTTGGAGAGGGAGATGCTTGCAGGATCCTCTGGGGGCGCTGATGACGCACACGTGGTGAGGGCTGTGTCAGCACCTGTGGAACAGATGGAGACGCAAGCGGGCCTGTGCAGTTTGGTGCAGGCGGCTTCGCTGCAGTCGCCTTCCCCTCGGGCTGGCCCACACCGCCGACCGCAGAGCTGCTGGGGATGTGGACAAGTCGGACACCTCATCAGGCAGTGCCCCAAGCTTGCAGCGGTTCAGGGAAACGCCCACGGGCCCGTGTAGGCAGGAGTACACGGGCCTGGGAGAATGACATCCCCACTCCACCGCCACCTCCACCCGGTGCGGCCATCACTGTGGGCTGGACCCAGGTTGGCGGCTTTTGCCATGTTCCAGTGACGATTGCGGGGGTGTCCTGTACGGCCCTGCTGGACACGGGGTCCAATGCAACGCTGGTCCGACCCGATGTTGTCCCACCCGGAGCTGCTGTGCAACCGACTAATGTGCAACTTAAGACTGTGACCGGTGATCTGGCCCCAATGAGAGGGAGGGGAGTGTTCCAGTTCAAGGTGGGGGACCTCGGTGTGTCTTATGCTGCCTGGGTGGCTGACGTGCAGGACGCCTGCATCCTTGGGCTGGATTTTTTACGAGCCATTGGTGGTGTACTGGACTTAGGCAAAGGCTTCCTTGCACTCCCTGATGGGAAGAAGGTGCCGCTTATTCCTCCCCCGGTCTGCACAGCATCTGCCGCGGCGTCCACCTCCACCGCAGAGACCCCTGTAGACCCGCCAGCAGAACAGCGAGCGGAGGAGGAGGAGGAGGAGGAGGAGAGGCTCTCAGCAGTGAGGAGTATCTGGTCAAAGAACTGTAAGGGGCTGACTCCACAGCAGCAAGAGAGTCTATGGCAGGTACTAAAAGAGTTTAGTGACATTTTTGCCCTGAAAGAAAGTGATGTTGGCTTGACACACTTGGTAGAGCACGTCATTGAGACCGGGGATGCCCAGCCTATTAAAGTGTGCCCCCGCCGCCTGCCCCTGGCTCATCAGGAGGCTGCAGACAGAGAGTTGTGTGAAATGATGAAGGCGGGCATCATAGAGCCATCTGATAGCCCGTGGGCCTCCGCGGTGGTGATGGTGCCTAAGAAAAAAAGTCCTAGGATGCGTTTCTGTGTGGACTACAGACCACTCAACAAAGTGACGAAGAAGGACTCTTACCCCCTTCCCAGGATTGATGAGTCTCTCGACTTAGTAGCCGGGTCCTCCTGGTTCTCCACCCTGGACCTGCGGAGTGGCTACTGGCAGGTGCCACTGTCCCTGGAATCCAGACCGAAGACAGCCTTCTGCACTAACAGGGGACTATGGCAGTTCAAAGTCCTGAGCTTTGGTCTTTGCAACGCTCCTGCGACCTTCGAGAGGCTTATGGACAGTGTGCTGGCTGGCGTCCCACGGCAACGGTGTCTGGTTTACCTGGATGATCTTCTAGTGCACGGGAGCTCCTTTGATGCTGCCCTGGATGCCCTGAGACAAGTGTTGGAGAGGGTGGCGGCTGCAGGCCTGAAGCTGCATCCCGACAAGTGCCACTTCATGAGGAGGGAGGTGGAGTTTCTGGGCCACAAGCTGGGTCGTGAGGGCATCAGCACTTTGGAGGAAAAAATTCACACCATTACCGAGTGGCCCACACCAGCAGACCAGAAACAGCTCAAAAGCTTCCTAGGACTGGCGTCTTATTACAGGAGGTTTGTGAAGGGCTTTTCCTCCATAGCCGCACCACTCTTCCACCTGCTGCAGAAGGACCGTGACTTCATCTGGACCCAGGACTGTCAGCAGGCGTTGTTATCAGAACTGATCATGCTGCCCTTCAGTGGCTGATGTCTTTCAGGGAGCCAGAGGGACAGGTGGCTCGCTGGCTGGAGGAGCTCCAAGCCTTCAATTTCACTGTGGAGCACAGAGCAGGGACGCACCATTCTAACGCAGACGCCCTCTCTCGCCGCCCATGTGCTGCAGCTGGCTGCCGTTACTGTGAGAAGTGAGAGGAAATAGAGCGGGAACTCACGACAATAGACGGAGCAGCACAGCTCGCCTGCAGGGCTCTTCTGGTGGTGGATGCAGCGGAGTGGAGGGCACGGCAGGAACAAGACACGGACCTGCTGCCGGTCCTGCAGTGGCTGGAGAATGGAGAGCAACCCCTTTGGGATGAGGTCACTGGGTTTTCCATCTGTACCAGGGGGCTATGGGCCAAGTTTGCAGCTCTCAGGCTGAAGGAGGGGGTGTTGGAGCGTGCCTGGAAGGATCCTGCCACGGGGGAGGAGAGGTGGCAGGTTGTGGTGCCAAGGTCGCTGAGGTCAGCTGTGCTGGAAGCCTGCCATGGGAGCACTGGCTCCGGCCACTTTGGGGTCTCTAAGACTCTCCGCCGCCTCCGCCAGGGCTATTACTGGGGTCAACAGCGGAGGGATGTGGAGGACTTTTGCCGCAGCTGTGATGCATGTTCCTCACACAAAGGGCCACAGGACCAGTCCCGGGCTCAGCTTCAGCAGCAACCAGCAGGAGCCCCAATGGAGCGAGTAGCTGTGGACGTCATGGGCCCATTTCCTCGCACAGACAGAGGAAACCGCTATGTTCTTGTGGCCATGGACTATTTTACCAAGTGGCCGGAAGCATACGCCATCCCAGATCAGGAGGCTGAGACTGTCGCTGATGTATTAGTGGAGGGGATGTTCAGCCGCTTTGGGACAGCAGAGACCCTCCACAGTGACCAGGGGCGTAACTTTGAGTCCAAGGTATTTGCTGCCATGTGTGAACGCCTTGGGATTAAGAAGACCCGCACCACCCCACTTCACCCCCAAAGCGATGGGCTGGTGGAAAGGTTTAACAGGACGCTGGCCCAGCAGCTAGCCATCCTTACCTCAGAACACCAATGGGACTGGGATTACCATCTTCCCCTTACCCTCATGGCCTACAGGTCGGCAGTGCAGGACTCCACCCAATGTACGCCTGCCCTGCTCATGTTAGGGAGAGAGCTGAGAACTCCTGCAGAGTTGGCTTTTGGGAAGCCCCCGGACGCGCCAGAGGCACCACCGGGCCGGGACTACGCAAGGAAGCTGCAGGACCGGCTGGATTCTGCACATTCCTACGCCCGAGAGCAGCTGGCGAAGGCAGGCCTGCGCCAAAAGAGGAATTACGACATCACCACTAAGGGGAGGCACTTCCATGCTGGGGAGCTGGTGTGGGTCTACAGCCCAAAGAGGAAGAAGGGACGGTGTCCTAAACTGGATAGCAGCTGGGTGGGGCCTTGCAGCGTCCTAGAGCGAGTGGGGGAGGTTGTTTACAGGGTGCAGTTGCCTCCTAGGGGGAGGATAGTAGCGCTGCACAGAGACCGGATGGCCCCCTACAGAGGACAGTCCCTCCCCTCCTTTCCAGAGGGACGTGTACAGTGCGTCCATGACCCTGCTCAGAGGGGCCCCCGACCGGGGCTGCGTTCCCCTCCCTCGGACTCTTCACCCCAAAGCCCCGAAGCTCCGCGTCCACCTCAGGGGCTCAGGAGGTCAAGGAGGGAACGTAGGCTACCACCCCGCCTCAGAGACTGTGTCGTTCCCTCGGGGACGAGGAACTTATTGCTGGGGGGCAGTGTAACGATGGTTAAGTGTTATTGTACAGTGACATGTTGGTTATCTCTGCACACTGTTGTTGTTCCTTTAAGATTCATGTTTGGTTGTGCTGCAGGAAGTAGGGAGGGTGGTGTACAGGAAGGGGAGGGGGGACCTGGTTGTTCTGTGTGTGTGTGCCAGGCTGAAGAGAGGTGTAGTACGAGGGCGCTCTCCCCTGAGTTAGCAACCCGCTTGCTTATGTGCCGAATAAACGGACAAACTGAGACCCAACCGTCTGGTTCTTGTGAATGTTACATTACTTTCTACACCAGGATCTTTTTCTACGTAGCTGACGCTGGTAACTGTGCAGGGGCGGATCTAGCAAAGTTTAGCCAGGGGGGCCGATAGGGCATTAACAGGGAAAAGGGGGCACAAAGACATACTTTTCTTTTTTTTTTTTTTCTTTCTTTTTTTTTTTCTTTTTTTTTTGTGTCCCGTTTGGATCTTTAGCCATCAGAATTGTTGTCTTAAGGCCAAGAAAGATGCCAAGCGGATTTATTTTACCAAGTGGATCATCATGGCCTTGCCATATTGGTC
The DNA here is from genome assembly GCF_964374335.1 of Astatotilapia calliptera. NCBI lineage: Eukaryota > Metazoa > Chordata > Actinopteri > Cichliformes > Cichlidae > Astatotilapia > Astatotilapia calliptera. The sequence continues at coordinate 46,566,621 of NC_137424.1, read as the reverse complement.
CATTTGATTGACCTTTATTATAATTATGAATTTATTTTATTTTCGGTTGCTACAAACGGGACAGACATGACTGGGGGATAGGACAGGGAGAAAGAATGAAAGAAAGAGAGGGAGAGAAAGAAAACCAAAGGGGAGAAGAGAGAGTGACAAGGGGGGGAAGGAAAAAAACCAAAAAAAAAAAACCAAACAAAACACCTGAGTCACCTGTATGGAGAAGAAAAACAAAAGAGAAAGCAAACAGCAAAGAGCAACATAATAAAAAAAACAGCACCATCACAATAAACTAGCTGGAAGTAGATATCAGTAGATACTAAATAATAAACGATATTTTGCAGCACGCAAGATAGACAGCGCACAATGTGCTTTGAGGCAGCAGCCAAGAAAGCTGTAGTCCGCGTCTGTGAATACCCGTGTGTACACCTGTGTGCATACCTGTGTGGATCAGCATGCTTGTATTCCAAAGGTTCCTTTATGTCATAGGTGTCAAACTCTGGCTCGCGGGCCAAATTTGGCCCGCAGCCTACTTACATTTGGCCCGCAAAGCCATACCAAATTACTATCAGAGCTGGCCTACTGGTATTATACAGCTAATATATATATTGTTTAGTATTAAGCTTTGCTTGTTCCATATTCAGTTTCTCAGCAAAACTTGTTTGAGTCCATAAGAAAAGATTCATTCTTATATCTGGAGGAATAAATATATTTCAATAAATATTAACGTTAGCCCGCGACTTTGTTCCAGTTTTGAATTTTGGCCCACTGTGTATTTGAGTTTGACACCCCTGCTTTATGTAATGATTTGCTAGAGGGTGTGGGGGGGCCATAGCCCCGTCCTCCAGGGTATGAAGCAGGTATGGAGGAGATCAAAACTCCAGACATCCAGAGGCCCCCAGAACACAAGAGACCAACGAAGACCAACAGAGGGGCAGCCGCGCCACTGTCCCAGAAAGAGCTGAGGAGAGTCCCAGATGAGGGGTCACTCAGCAGCCGCGGAGCAGAATCCAGGGGGAGTTGCAGTGACGCACCCGTGAGCTCCGCCGGCAGCCAGCTGTGCCTGAGTGACCGAGCCCCAGGCCGAGAGGCAGGGGGCACCCCACCTCCGAAGTGGCCCGAGCGAGCCCCAGGCTCCAGGCCCCGACAAGCGGCCGCCAAGGAGTGAGCCGGTGGGTACCCGGACGCCCACCCCCAGACACAAAGAACCACCAACACACCGATACCTGAGGGAGTCCGCCACTGGCAGGGGAAGTGGTGGTGGGTGGAGATAGGCCTCCAAACCTTGGAGGGCCTGAGATGTCCCCAGAGAGGTGGCGTCTGATACCCAACCTGACATATAGACACAGACATACAGGCACACACAGACACAAACATCCATTCCCACCCTCATGCTCTCATATGCACTTACTCCACACTCAACCAACGTGGAGACAGACATAAAGAGACGCTGTACACACGATCACACTCCCCAAGCGTACTCTACGAACCGGGTCTAGGTACCCCTGCCCCTGGAGGGGGGAACCGCACCCAGACCCAGGTGGTGTTACCCTTTTCCCTGCGGTGGGGAGAGGCAGACCGCCCCGACTCTGTAGCAGCAGGGAGGCCCCACACTCCAGACCGCAATCGGACGGCCAACTCCTCCTCCTAGCCTCCCTGCTCCAGCAGGTCGCAGAGAACGGGGGTGAGAGAAGACTCCAAACCTCCCTCCACCCGCTCATTGTAGTGTTGATGCATGTGTGTTCTAAGGTGCATTTAAAACCCAGGAGGGCATGGAGCTACCTGCCAGAGAGCAGCAGGTAAGCGCATAGTCCCTCCTGTTAGCCCTCAATGTCTAAGTGTATTTAAAATTGAGAGGTGGGCAACGACGCCAGGGGTGAGGTGTACACCCTGATGGTAATTTGGACTCCGTGTATCGTGCCCACCCCCAAGATCCTATATGTATGTGTAATGAGAGTGTGAGTAATGTGAATGTCTAAGTTGTGGGATAAAATTGAGGCAGAGGCAGCCAGAAGGGGACGGGGGGGGGGGGGGGGGGTAGCCTCCTCTGCACCCTGGTGACATACCCCTACTCCAAGGCCCTGCATGTGTGGGTGGTTGTGGTGGAGCGGGAAGAGGGAGGCAGCTGGAGATGGGGAGGGAAGGAAGGGAGGGGCAGGTAACCCCTCCCTGTGGCCAGCTCCCCCGCTCCATCCAGAGGTGGTCCACCAGATCTGGAGTCGCTTCAGAGGGGCAGAAGTTTTTTTCCCCCAGAGAATCGACACATTGCCATCTGTTCTTCTCCCTGCAGACAACTTGGTGCACTCCTCACCACAGGTTCTTCTCTGTGCCTTCCCTCCATACCCCTCCTCCAGTTATTCCTTCACCAGGTCCAGACCGAGGAGTTGATCCTGGTGACCCCTCTTTGGCCCTACATGCTAGTTTTCAGCTATCCTGCCACTCATGGCCAGGACACCCCCGGAGCTCCCTGTTCTGAGGGACCTCCTGTTCCAGGTGAGGGGTCACTGTTCCATCTTTTCCCAGTAGGGCTCAGGGTGACAGCCTGTACCCTGAGAGGGAGAGGCTCCATGCCTGGCCTGATCTAAAAGTGAGAATGCTGCAGGAGGTTTGTGCGCTATCCACCAGGACTGCCTACTGCTTCCTTCGGGGGCTGTTTGCCTCCTGGTGTGAGGCCCACCAGCTGGACCCCCACCAGACCACAGTTAACATGATTCTTTGTGAGCTGCACACTCTGTCGGTCCAAAGGCAATGATGAAGGTGACACAGGGGTTATCCTCCGGCCTAACCCTGGGTTGCTGCTGACGACCCCATCTGAATTTCACCTGTCCAAGTCAGTGGAGTTATGAATATTCCTCACAGGGGACCTGCACAAGGAGGCAGCTGGGAGCCAGGTTGCCCTGTGCCATCTCTGTGCTTTGGCACAGAACTTCTTGCTTATCCGGCCGTTCAGGAAGTCAGACCAGCCGTTTGTGAGCTTCCACTATGGAATTCTGGTCAGACCCTTGTCTAAGTCTCGATTGTCCCACAGGGTTGTGGAGGCCATTCAGCAGGTGTATGCCTCTTCGGATGTTCCCCTCCCTTCCAGAGTGCGGACCCACTGTGTCACAATATTAAAAATTTTAATCACTTTCAGCCAATAATCAATATACATATATTTTTAAATTAAATTTTTAACCTATCACAGAGAGAGCTATGTGTGCATGCAGCTAAATTTGTCCACCACTACAAACAGTCACGTGTTAGAGAGCACAGCTCATGCAGTGAAAACCTTGTGTGCTGTCCATGGTGCTGAAATTATATCAGTTTAATGAATTTAATATCACTACTTATTAGTCGTGTGCAATACTGCAAGATTTGGTATCAATCTAATACCAAGTAAATACCAGGCCTATATCACTGATACTGATACCAGTACCAATACTTTTTAATAATTACCATCATCAGTGTTGCTAATTCTGAATGAATTTTCATCACCTTTAAGACAGCCAGGTTGCTTCTTAGATGGAACTGCAGCAGTGCGTACAGGAAAGAAACAGAAAGTAAAGTATCGAGTTCATTACACTCGTAAGGAAAAAGAACGTGTTGGTTGACCAGGAGGACTGGGAGACCATGACAGATACAATAAATTATAAATGGATTATGTCTCCCTCTATTGGCCACCAGCTGTAAACACAGTCCAGTGATTGTACTTGGAAGCTGTGTTCAGAGTCTGACATGAGAAATATGGGAGAGGAACTATATCGGTATGTCCACACTGACACTTACTCTTATTTACCATGGGCCCACCAGCGGAGAATGCGGTTTAGAAAAGAAGAGAAGCTGAGATTTACAGGGATATTTGGTGTATTACGGTACAATCACAATAGTGTAAGCATAGTTTGATTTCCAAAAATGATAACACTTCGCCCAGTCATGAAGAATTTTCTTAATACTGTTTGTTTAAAGAAAATTTTAACATATTTAACAATTAATGAATGGTGAAATAAAAAATGTGATATAGGCTTTTAGGCAAGAAGTGCAAAACAAAAAATAACTTAAAAACCTCTGGAATTAAAAAATGGTACAGAAAGAAGGCCTTATCTGTATAAGAAAAATTACCTGTACCGCGATGGTACGAGGGAAATTTCTTTTGCAGTTCGTCTGAAAAGCTGCACTTGCGCTTTGGCATCTTTTAAAGATCATCTGTTCCATCTGTGAGGCAGAACAACCACTCACAAAGCAGCAGCTCGGCGTGTGACATCACACATATGACCCATATGTGTGATGTCACACCTGTAGGCCTATAGAAAAACCCGGACATTTTCATCAGTCTCGAAAATCCCCTCGGACAGAACGTGAAAAGAGGACATGTCCGGGGAAAAGAGGACGGTTGGTTACCCTAGATCACACGCTATCGCTGTCTTAACACAGAAAAGTCAACTCCGGCTGGTTTTACCAGGGTGACTCGCACTACTGTATCTCTCGACCAGTTGGGCTAGAGAGAAACGGTTACTGAAAGATGAGAAGAAAAACATTACGAAACTTTACGGTGCATCATTAGAATGCACGGTCCAATCACAGGTAAGTAATGATGACACGTGGAGCACTTGGCTCTCCACAATAGAGAGAGATTTGCAATATAAAAAGAAGGATATACAAAAAATTGAGTGGGCTAGGCTCAAATACTTTTTTGTACTAGTGTAGCCCGTCTGGCCTTAAACTCTTATTCCCGTCAGTTCTCTGCGTTGTGTTGTGCGAATGACCAGAGGAGTCAGCTCTCACTTTGCCAGCTGGGTGGATTTATTCTCCCAGAACTGTTTAAAATAAAACAAAACAGTACAGCAACTTCACTTTACTGGACTTCTGCATGAACACCTCTCCTCAGCGGGGCCTCTACGCGACTCAGGTGCAACATTACAACAAATCAAATTACCAAATAATACTGCTAAAATGTATTTATATTCATATATAACAAACAAAAATGCACTGCATCGTGAACATATAGTGACAATTACCTCATCAACAAAATTATACTTTAGGGAGACTTCATTTACCAGTGGCAATTTTACATATTTACAGTAAGTTGAAACAGTGAACATGAATCACAAACAAACAGAAGATATAACCAGTTCACATGACACAAAAATAAAAGAGGGAGCTCACATACCTGTTTAAAATAAAACAAAACAGTACAGCAACTTCACTTTACTGGACTTCTGCATGAACACCTTCAAGGGAGAGAGAAGGATAGCGGACCACATGAGAAGCCACGTGCATGCTCCTATGCTCTCATCTGAGATTGGCTAACTAGCATGTTACAATAAAGTGCTGTACTTGGCAGAGAAACAATAATTCACACTAGAATATCTAACAGAACTGTGAGACAAAATGCACAAAGGGAATGAGCAGTGTTTGAATTACTTTTTAGTTACTTTAACTGTGTTTATTCGCTCTGTAACTGAGAACACTAGCTTACGCTCACCTCTCCTCAGCGGGGCCTCTGAGGAAAATAGCGCGCAGCTACAGGAAGTGACTTCGTGGGAAGTCAAAGGTCACACAAACAAAATAAAAGATCCCAAAATATAAATACAGAAAATAAACATATATAAATAAACACATATACATAACCAATACTGACAAAGCAAGATAACACTGCAGGATGGATCTTTGGTGAAATATAAATTATTTTTTAATACACCCGTTACACTAGTATAGTTCATATTTAAAGTTGATGTTGTATTACATTTCATTTATGTTAAATCTGTTTCCACTTCACTATAAATCTGAAAAAACAGAGTCTGTTTTTTCCCCACTGTTGTTCCACTGTCATACGAATACAATAAAGTATAACGACTGCCAGGTATTGAAAGCTGAGGATTTTCTGGGGGAAAAAGGCCAAAAGCTGTCACTTACAGTATGATTTCTGACACTTTTACAGCCAAGATTATGATACCTGGTAAAGGGTCTTTTAAAGGACCTACCTTTGAACAATGATATCTGCTGTTTTCTGTCTGTACCGTTCGGCACTGTATTTTTGTCTGATATTTTTCTAAATAAGAGTTTTCATCAGTTGTCACAGTGTGGTATTTTTCCTAGTACAGGTAGATCATATAAAATGTGCAGTCCACACAGAGAACAAGCGCAGTGCTACAGGGGCACACCTGACACTTTTGTATCCCTTCAACTAAGGAAATACTTTATATTTATATCTGACAATATCAGCATGTAGCTGTCAAGAGAACAACACTGTGCTGTTATTGTCTGCATTTCTTGTTGCCTCTTTGCTAAAACAAGTCATTTACTTTTTCTCTTCAACCACAGGCTGCTTTTCCTCTTTTCTGGGGGCTCAGGCGGAAATCATGAGTCATTTTCAGCAGATTAATAAATAGGATATAACAGACAGTTAGAAAAGACATTTTTATCCACATATAAGCATCACGGGTCACTCAGAAGAACAAAGACGTTTTGTCGTGATATTATTTGATTATTTTTAAAAGCACCAAAAATATTTTACACACATCAAACTGTAAACAGCATAAAAGACACAAACATCACCTACAGAAAACTATTTGATCACACACAAAATGTTCTCTGTCATGGCCTCAGTGATGACATGAATAACATTGTAAAATCTGAACATTGACAATAAGTTTTTGTGCATCACAATTTGGAAACATGTATATTAACATAATTCTTATTATTTATTGTTACTTATATGAAAAATATGCAATAAACATCTCCATACAGCAAGCTTTTGTTAAATTCCCCAATTCTTTGATCTTTGCGCTGAAGGAAGAACAACACTCGGTGTATAAATGCTCAATCAACAATCTCTTTAATCGATACAATTCTCTTTATTCCATACAACACTTTGAGCATTACAAACGGCCAGACGGGAGATGTGGACAGGAGGGTGTCTGGCAAAATCTCGAAGTGTCTGACCGTTTCTCACACTCTTGTAGCTTCAGCCTCCCTCTAAACTAAGCATTTACATTTTTTCTCTCTCTCAGTAAGTGTAAGTTATGACCTTGGCTTCCTGTGCAGTATGTTTTGTTCTTTCTAATCAGACAAATAAGGCTATGATTCTCTGCAAACAGCATTTCTTATAAATCAGCACTATAATGCATCATAAGACAGTGTAATATTTCATTCCTGTTTTTTCTCAGAACAAATGATCAACTAATTTTATTACATGTACATGGGGATTTTCACAGTTCAGCATCAATCATCAAAATCTGCTGGGGCAGTCCCAACAGCACACAGAGGTCAACAACCTTTGTCTTCTCAAAACTAGGCGCCTGCTAATGTCTCTCTATCTGCTGTCTCCCTTTCTCGTGTCCTTGCTGCCCATTTCTTCGCACACTGTGTTCTCCTTTCTGTCGCCTCTGCTTCTCACATACACCTCTGACTTATTCTCCCAATTCTGTGTGTCTGCTCTATGTGTGAGTGTTTAGCAGCTTGACCTATGGCCTACTTAAATGAATAACGGATATAATGCTTTACTATGGTTAATACAACTAAATCCCTAATACTAAAATAATCTATTCTTACACTTTAAAGATAACATGTAAAATTCAGCAGGAAGTGAGTGAACATCTTATAGAAATAAAACAAAGAGACTGAAACAAACTCACAGAACCAAATCATGAAATTGTGTCTTGATGGAAACAATGTCCCACACCATCCACCCTCCACTTATTACAACAGAAATAAACACAATAGGATTTTAATACAAAGATGAACCATATAATCAGTCTTCCAGTGTTGATATTAAACCAAGAGCATGTCATTGTTTACACTGACGTTGCTGACGTTGTTCGTGAGTCTTGAGTTTTGTTGAAATAATCCTTTTATGGACCTGAAACAAAATCAGAACAAATACGAGTTTGAAAGTGAAAAACAAAGAAATAATGTTGCCAAAGATGTGATGATGCTTTCTGACACGTTCATGCTTTAATCACACAGAACTGATCTCATCTATTTTATTCAGACATCACAACAGCAGCAGAACACAACTAAAGCCAATCGTATAAAAAGTGATTCAGCTCATCAGCTCCACAAACTTTAGCAATGATGTCACACATTTAACTGCACATGTAATCTGATTACTAATGATTCAGTGTGTGTAGAGTTCACATTTGTACCTGAGGCTGATTCAGGATTCACATTATTGTAGTCAGAGCTCTCCTCTGTGCCATCATGTCTGCCTGTTGTGATGATGGATTATTGTGTTTAATAACATGGAGACTGTCTTCCTCTAAAATGACACAAGTTACAAAAACATTCGACCAATTATTACATTTCATGTTTCTTGTACTCACTCCTTTTATCAAGACCTTCAAGCTGAAATCCAGATGTGACGTTGTTGTATTCATCTGCTGAAATAATGAAGTTTGATCAGTCAGATCAAATATTTACATTTCTTACAGCTCTGCTATTATCAAAGTTTATACTGTTTGTACCACTTCCAGTGTTTCCAGAGCCTCTGATTGATTCATAGACTGAAAGATCACCTACAAGTCACTGAAAATAAGAAAGAAAAAAAAATATTTATTTTTGTTTTTGTTTAATAAAAGATGTTTTTTTTTCTAAAGAGAAAGAAAAAAGTAATAATTTCTGGTCTCACCATGAAGAAGAGAGGAGTAAACCTGAGTTTCATTCTGGTTGGATGTTTGTTGTGAAGCAGAGCTTTGATTGGTGCTCTGAGACTGAGTGAGACTGAAACAAATAATGAAAATTTAATGAGGAATAATTCAAAGTTAGTTTCATTTGAAATTATATAAATGAAACTAAACTGCTGCACCAACCTGTTACAACAGGGATCTGTAAAAAGCACAAAGATTATTACATCAGTTTGTTTAAAAGTGTCACAGCATTAAAATAAATTATTTTTCCTTTAAAAAGTCAATCAGAAAGTCTCTCACCCTTTATCTGTTTATAGCAACACATCAGCAGCAGCACGACAATAATTCCACTAACAAGTCCGATGATGAACGGAACGATAAATGAACTTCTTTCACATCCAAAAGCTGAAACTAGAAAATGTCAGATTTTGGATCTGAAATCTTAATATAAAGAAACAAAAACTGATGTTTACATTGAGATTTTCTGTTTCCTGTCAGAAACTGTCAGCATGACTCTGCTCTGTGGTTTCATGTTGTGACTCCTGCTCTACACTACTTGCAGTGTTACTTGTAGAATTGTTACAGAACTAATTGTGAATTTATGTTGATTTGGAGATTTGCTGAAAATGATTGTTTCACATTCATAATCCCACCTAGTCTCCCCTCCTTGGATCACATTCCTGACACTGATTCTCTAGACTCCACATTTTACATGACTATTCATATTCAACCATTTCCAATAAGATCATTATTACAATGCCAAAGAGGTTACCATGAGATATAATGCTGTTTGACCTTCATAGTAATCCTCAATCATCAATCTATTCAACATTGCTGAATCTAAACTAACCAGCTGTGTTAATCTGAACTTCTTGGCTGTCCTCTGTGTAGTAAACTGGGTTTCCTCTTCCTCCTCTGCACCTGTAGAGTCCTTCCTGTGAGACACTGATTTGTCCGTTTGATGGGGAGACAACATCCACTGTGGTATTATCTCTGTACCAGTAGTATTTCCATCCAGATGATGATGATGGGTTCACAGAGCAGGTCAGGGTCACACTGCCCCCTACTGGAACAGCTGTGTTATCAGCTCTCAGTTTGGCCTTTGGTTTATCTGCAGTTCAGTTTAGAAAAAGAACAAAAACAAATAAATTATTGAATCTAAATAATTTAAAAAACTAGATGGAAATGGTAACATGACCAAATCTTGATGACAAGATAAAATAAACTTTAAACTCATTTTTATCAACACTGTGAAAGTTTTATATTTTCTTTGCAGTATTTAAAAAGTAATTTGTCATGGTCTGGTGACTCTGTGTTTATGAATGAACAAATGAATGAAGCCCATATTTGTCACTTCCAGTTGCCTGCAGTGGAAATGGACCCTTCCCACCTTACATATATTATACAAACATCACATTACAGGTCAGAAGAGGTAGCATTTAAGAAAGGCAATGAAAATACACAATATTGGAGACAGAAGGAGAAAAAAAGGACTCGACTCAGACTGAGTTCCACTAGGAGAGCAGTTTGTGTGTGTCTGTGTCAGTTACATGCATATGTCAAGAATCAAGAATCAAGAATCAAGAAAGCCTTTATTTGTCACATGCAAGTTGCCCTGCAGTGAAATGGACAGCATTATGGAAAAACACTGAAATGTACAACACAATGGGCAAGTCGAGGAGGGGAAAAAAGAGACCTCTACTCATGCTGGGCTCCTATGGGGGGACAGCATGAGAACAGAAAACAAACAAACCTCCTCTGCACAAAGAGCACATAAATGTCCACATCACGACATCATGAAGCACGCGACAAGATGCAGATCCTGCCCTGCAGGCTGCAGCTATTCATCCAGCGCTGGGCCCAGACCCGCCATCTGACTCGGCCTTGGAGATAAGCGTATGAGGGCGTTTGGAACAAAGAGTCTAAACACAGTTTGTCATCAGGGGAGAAATTGTTTGTTATGTTCAGCTCCAGCCTTGAGACCACAGCTGGGACCGATGTGGTAGCAGCATGAAATAATGGTGGTGTTCTTGCTTTAGTATGAACCACTGCATGTCAATTTTACAGTCAATCTAATGTCCATCACTGGTTCCTCACCATTCTCGTTGGAGAGCCGTGAGCCTCTCCACGATGTTATCAAGCTACACCGAGATGTTATCCAGTTTGCTCATAGAGCATAAGTGTTCACGACAGCTGTGAGCCTCTCCAAGATGTTGTCAGATGTTGTCAGAGTCTCAGCACTCACAGCAGCTGCAAGCTTCTCCAAGATGTCATCCGTGCTGCGTCTAATGAGCCCATTCTCGCTCCATCATTCCAATCAACATATCGGGCAGCCTTGTTGGGATTTGAACAGCTGTTCCCGCTTTCTTTATTCTTCGATAAGCCAGGGCCAAGCCAGCGCCGATCAGCAAGAAGCCTGTTATCATGGTTCCAAAAAGATAGATGTCTTCAATGGGCTCTCCGGAACCCAGGCTTCTCGTCGAGAAGAGGGTGTCAATTGCATTCAGGGACCAGTTGATCAAATCCATAGTTCCTCTTTTAGGTTTTAGAGAACAGACTGTGAGCAGGTCAGTGTCACACTGCCCCCTACTGGTATGATTGTTGTTCCTGCTGTCAGTGTGGCCCTGGGTTTATCTGATGTTATAAAAAAGGAGGAAAATTAAATAAATATGCAGATCATTCATTAAAAATGCATAAAAACAATCAATCATACCTAAACAGATCTGAAGATTTTCAGTCAGTGACTCTGGGTAAATGGATTTGCTCTACTTATATTATTGTATTTAGCCACTTAGAGCCTGTTTGTCTGAGGTATCAAACTGTGGCATTGTTTAGACACAACATTGAAGGATGAACCAAACACTGAAGACTGGAGAATGTGATACATTAGACATAAAATATTTGTTTTCCGTCCGCCTGAGTGCTTCCTGAGAGGAAAACTTTGTAATGAGAAAGATTACTGTGGTAATGTGTCTGTAATGAACTGAGGCCATTTTCTGCTCTTTGGTTCGGCTTCTATGACCTGCATCCACATGTAAGACGTGCAGAAGACATTTATTTATATTTCACAGAGAATCCATCCTCTGCTATTTGGTTTTGTCATTATTTTTCATACCCAAGTCATACATACACTGTAAAAAAAATCCGTAAAAATACAGTACAATCTACTGTATAAACGTGAAGGAATTTTCCGTATTAGTCATTTACAGGTATTTTTCTGTATTTCTCAACTACTGCAGTGCATTGTGGGAAAAAGAACCTGAAAAGGAGGGAAAAGTAAGCGCAAGAGCAGCCATTAGGCTTCTTTCAGGCTTCATCTGGATTTTGGATTCTGAAGTTGGAGAAACTGCCTTCAAATTTCTGTGGTAAGTATTAAAACTCATGTTTCGTTTTATTAAAATAATGTTTTTCAAAAGACTCCGCGTTTTTATTTAGAAAGAATTGTTAATTTATTTGTTAACTGGTTTCGGCTGTCTCCAGACAAGTCAGGAATATTTTGCTGACTCATTTTTTAAAATAATTGTTATTTAGGTTTAACATGACTTAAGCTTTATTTTAATTAATGTTAAAATAATTTTTACTGTGATACCACCAGTTTTGCCCTTCAGTGGCTGAACCAGTTTTCATAAATATTATAGTTAGCTGTCTGTGTCTCTCTGGGTATTACACAGCTGTGACTGCTAACTAGCTAATTAGCGAAAATCAGCGATGTGGATAACTGGGAAAGTGAGAACTTCATGGTTCTAGAAATTATTCTAGGACTCTAATAAGTACTGTATCAATACCTGTGTTTTACAGTTGGCTCTACTGTACACTTTAAAGGGTTTCAGGCAAAGTTACACTAACCCTAGTTTAAGCCTCAGACCTTCCTGGCTGACGCTAGCAAATGCTAATGTTAGCCTCTGATTTGGGCTGCTAAAGTAAAGACTTTTAGCTAGCTGACCAGCATAGATTATTTCGGTGGTTAACAGACTGTAGTGGTAAAATTATTGAAAGTATAGTTTCACCTCAGCACATTTACAATTACAGTATGTCTATTTTGTAGCACATAGAAATGTTTAGTTAATATTTACAGACAGACACATTTTCCCTGTAACTGTGTTTTTACTCCAACATTTGTTGAAAATGTAATTTATGAAATGCTGAGCAGCATTTCTTGTATGTGGAATATTTTTGTCACCCCACTGTGCTAATGTGATTAAATACTAAAAATTATTACTAAAAAAATTCAATAATAAATCAATAATAACTATTTCTTGATTGAACTATAATGTAAGCGCAGTGCTGGTGTGCAGGGGCTCTATATGCCTTGTCTATATCAAGCTTTTAGCCAAATATAAGCAGAAATATTTGTATCTTTCTTAAAAATCCAGATCCTTACAGATTATTTGAGAAATGGATCAACAGCTATCACTACTTGAAGCACTTTAAGTCCTGCAGTGGAAAAATATCCCTTATTTCACCTTTGATCACACACTTTGGTTTTCCAGTGCAGAGCAATGGCCAAGAAAAGGAAAGACTTCCCCGAGTGAAAAAAAAGATGAAGATACAAGCTGGTGATGATCCAGAGTAGCTGGTCTCAGGAAATGAAGAAAAACCCTGATCACCTTCTCTACAAACACAAGGTGAGTTTAATGTTGTGGTTGATTTAGTTTTTCAAGGTATGTATGTTACTTTAATTATAAACTGCTTTTGTTGCAACAGAATGGTGTTATGTGTATGCAACTCTACGTGAATTATAATCCTTTGTAGGGCTGCGTGATATGACCAAAATCTCATATCCCAATATAAGACGTATCTCTCCTGATAACGATATATATCACAAAATAGTGCATTTTCTGTAAATTCTGTGATTCTCGGGCAACTCGACTTATGTGAAATGTTTTCAGTTGGGCGTCGTGTACCTGGAGTCGAGTGTTTTGACCGATGCATGAAACTATACATTTTTAGACATGAGTTTAAATGGCCGCCATTTTCTTTCTGAGTATTTATTAGATGGCGTGCTGCAAGGAAAAGCCTGTTCTAACGTTTGAGTCTAAGGATTATTTTGAGCACCTGACGACTCTTTTTTGCTTTTCATTCGTAAACTCTCTCGAAACTCTTTCATGTGATTCTTGTGTAGGTGGTTAAAGAGGTTTGTCGTGTTCGAGTGGTGGTGGGGACCAGTTTGTGGCATAATTTGCATAGTACAGTTTTCTGGGGCGTGTCAGACTTTTCATAACCAAACCATGTCCATGCTACAGAGGTAGCCCCTCATTTAACAATAAGGTCCTCGATTTCTTTTGACTGGTCCTTCTGGTTCTGCCTCATCCTTGCTGGCCATGCTGGTATTCTCTGTGCCTTCATCTGCGTGGTGACTGTAAGCGCCATTTATAGTTACTTGATGTTTTTATTTGAGGTCATTTGTTTGATGCATATTCTGAAATTTTATGTTTGAGAATAATGTATATCATTTCAGTTTAGTTTGAAAAGTCTCAACAGAAACTTGAGCTTTATTGTGAAAGGTTTATGTGGAAAATAAACAAGCGGACGGCGGAGCCACACGATGGTTTTATCCTCATTGTTGGTAACGAAAGTACGCGTAAAAACAGTCACTTGTCCGTCCATAGTGTGGTTATTTTAAGTATAAGAGAAGGAGAGAACTTTAAGAAATAATATAGCAACTACAGTGACCATCAAAACCATGAAAAAAATATTGCCGTAAACAGTTTATTTTGCAACACCACAAAACAAAGAATAGTGTATAATATGAAACGATAGACATTTTTATATCGTAATCTGATATATATCGTCATATCGCACAGCCCTAATCCTTTTTTTGTTTATGTTGTTTATGCTCTAGGTAAAAAAAAATTATAAAAATACAAACTTTTTAAAAATGACTTGTTGTTTCTCTTTTTTTTCTCAGAATAAATTGCGACTAGTCTCAATGGCTGACACGGAGGAGCAACACAGCGACACGTTAACTCCGACTGCTGCAGTTCCTGTATGAACTGAGCAACTCTTAAAATCCAAGGAAAAGCTGAGTGTATTTTACTTAAAGCTCAGATGGACCTTGATGTACTAACATGCAGGCTGCATTCAGGACTTTGTCACACTGTTATATGAAGAGCGGTAACAAGACTTTGTAGTAATTTGTCTTACTATTGTCTTATTTGTTGTGATTTAGGGTCTGTGCGCACAAGCAGAGGTTTTTGTTTGTAACTGTAACCTCGTTTTCAGAGCCTTGTCTAACATTTAATGGTCATGAAATATGTCAGACTTTTTCCTCTACTTAACCAGCTTAGAGAATTTGAACACCATGGAGAAAAAGGTGTGCATTAAGGATTTTGAACTATGATGTTTAAGTGTTGTCACTGCTGAGGATTCGTGGACACAGATCCTTATTCACTATGCTGCTGTTTACAGTTTAACTTTTCATCAGAACAAGCACTTCTAATTATACTTTGCTCCTCACTGACAAAACAAGTCCCGTAAATACACTTTTATCTTTAAGTTTGGGACAGTAATCTGTCTTAATTTATTATGTGTTGTAGTTATCATATGGGGAAAAGTCCTGTGGTTATCCATCAGTCCTGTTCGAATAAACCCAAAGTTCAGGAACATCTTCTTTAGATCTGTTCAGTTGTATTCATGTGGCACCACTTAAACAGTCAACAAATTTTGACTCAAGTATGTTATATTGTAAGGTAAAGAGCCCAAAGAGTTAATCTCAGACAAATGTTCACACAAATGTGAATTACATTCACTTCATTAATGAAGTGAATGTAATTCAGTAATCAAAGGTGTTTGGCTATAACTGACTACATGTGTATACTGTATCATAAGTGGACAGAGATGGATGTAAACCACACCTTAACCATTTGGCTGAGGCAAAACTACCACAAGGCAGTGATTCTAACTAAAAGGTACTCTGGATATTATTAAATGTGAACATGTCGTTAAATATGACATTTTTTGTTTGTCAGGTGTCCTGTTTGAAGAAAACACTTGGTAGCCACTTGAATGAATGTAAATAAACACATTTACATGAGGGCAACCTGATTTCAAGGAAATAAAAATGCTCAAATTTGAAAGCTTGTGAGTTATTTTGTTCATGTATCAGCTGTTTAGTAGTTTTATGACAAGATGGATGCTGTCATTATATTTAAGTATAGTGTTTGAGTTAAGGAGAATAAAAGAATATTTAACATTAATTGTACCAATGTTGTTGTGTACGAAGCACAAATTAATTTAAGTTTTAATTTATGAATTTTTGAGTACATGGTGTACTAGGTTGTAATTGCATAGAAATGTACGTTTAAGGATATAAAGAACTATATTTAATGAGTTACAGTGAAAAGAAGTGCTTGGAAATAGTAATATAAACAGAAATTTCAATTTTTCTATTAACGGAAAATATCAGTTAATGATACAGAAAATATACTGTGAATAAACGGAATTTTCTGTTTTATAGCTGAAGGAAATGTCCGTAAATAGTACAGAGAGTATACTGTAAATCTACAGAATTTTCCGTTTTATCATTTACAGAAAGGTCCGTCAAACCTCCGTAAAAAAACAGAAAATGTACTGGCAGAAAATTACCAGGACATTTTCTGTTTTTCTACGGAATATTTTTTTACAGTGTATGTATCTAGTTATTTATGTATTTATTCATTTATTTTATATTTGAAAGCTTTAATTTTCTTTGTGACCTTCCCACACGTGTCACTTCCTGTAGTTTTGAAGGAGGCCCTGCTGGGGAGAGATGAGATTATGCTAATGATCCTGTTACAGAGGTTAAGCACAGTAAAAGTGCTAAAATGGTTCAAATCTTGGTTGCTGTATTCAAAGACACTGCTTCTTTTAAAGCTGTGCGTGTAGAAGCCCAATCACATGAAGTTGCTGAACTGAATTGATTTTTATTTAAACAGTGTTGGAGAATAAACTCAGCAGGCAAAGCAACAGCTGACTCATCTCCTCGTTGACACAACACAGTTTGCAGCAACAGTGTGAGGCCAGACCGGCTACACACAGTGAAATGAAACGGCTTCTTTCTTTGGCCTTGATCCCCCAAATTTCATAAACTGTGTCCTGGTGGTTTTAATGTGACCTCACTGAAAGACAAACAGACTGAAGAACTGCTGGTATCACTGCTGTGATTGTGCTTTCTGCTCTCAGTGTGACTCTGACTCTGACTGGCACCAAACACAAGGTTATAATCTCACACAGGCAATCTGTCTTAGCTCAAAACTACACAACAGACGCACCTGATTTGTTATTTTTTCCTTAAAACTTTCCTCTCTTTACATTCCCCTTTAAATGAATCATTGTCACAGTGGACTCAGCTGTGTGTCTGTTTGCACAGTGAGTTTCTTGGAGGGTCTGAATTATTTCTTGATGTTGAGTTTAAAACACAAAACAGGAAACTTCAGTTTGACTCGTAAACCAACTCACATGAACCTGTCAGTCTGAAGGCATCACTCCATCCTGTTAAGAGATAGTCACTGCTACCCCGACATCTGTAGTCTCCACTGTGGGACACTGAAACTCTGCTGATCCTGTATTCACTGGATGTTGGAGGGCTGTTTGTGTTGGGTGCTGTCCATTCATATTTCCACACCTTTCCTTCACCTCCCTGAATCTCACATCTGAGAGTGATTGTCTCACCAGTGAATATCTGAGACCAGCTGTGCTGCAGCGTCACATCAGTCCTGTTGGAAACTTTCCACAGCAAAATTCCTCAGTTAGGACACAAAAGGAATGAATAAACATTTTATAACCCCTGTGGCTGAAACTCCTCCTGCTGGCTGATCTAAGAAAAGGTTGATTAACCAGAGTGAGAAGTTTGCAGTTTGAAATCCTAACAGAATAAAATCAGATGCAGAAATCTGGAATGAATGTTTTATGTTCACTTTTCTGTTCAGATCAACAATTTTAAAACAGCTGAAGTCATTTCAAACATTTATCCTCTGATTCATATATACACTCAACAAAAATATAAACGCAACACCTTTGTTACTGCTCCCATTCCCCATGGGATGGACGTAGAGACCTAAAATTCAGTCCAGATACACAATATAACCATCCCTCCCAAACAGTGGTCACAAATCAGTCCAAATGTGTGGTAGTGGGCACATCTGCCATATTGAGATAATCCATCCCACCTCACAGGTGTGCCACATCAGGATGCTGATCTGACATCATGAGTAGTGCACAGGTGTACCTCAGACTGCCCACAACAAAAGGCCACCCTGGAATGTGCAGTTTTTTGCGCTATTGGGGGTCTGGGGACCCAGAACCGGTCAGTATCTGGTGTGACCACCATTTGCCTCATGCAGTGCAACACATCGTCGCATGGAGTCTATCAGATTGTCAATTGTGGCCTGTGGAATGTTGGTCCACTCCACTTCAATGGCTGTGCGAGGTTGTTGGATATTCGTGGGAACTGGTACACGCTGTCGTATACGCCGGTCAAGCACATCCCGAACATGCTCAATGGGTGACATGTCCGGTGAGTATGCTGGCCATGCAAGAACTGGGACATTCTCAGCTGCCATCTGCCCTGAACAATGTGAACCATGATTCATCCGTGAAGCGCACACCTCTCCAACGTGCCAGACGCCATCGAATGTGAGCATTTGCCCACACAAGTCTGTTACGGCGACGAGCTGGAGTCAGGTCAAGACCCCGATGAGGACGACGGGCATGCAGTTGAGCGTCCCTGAGACGGTTTCTGACAGTTTGTGCAGAAATTGTTTGGTTGTGCAAACCAATTGTTCCAGCAGCTGTCTGGGTGGCTGGTCTCAGACGATCTTGGAGGTGAACCTGCTGGATGTGGAGGTCCTGGGCCGGCGTGGTTACACGAGGTCTGCGGTTGTGAGGCCGGTTGGATGTGCTGCCATATTCTCTGAAACGCCTGTGGAGACGGCTTATGGTTGAGAAATGAACATTCAATGCACGGGCGACAGATTTGGTTGACATTCCTGCTGTCAGCATGCCAATTGCACGCTCCCTCATTGCTTGTGGCATCTGTGGCATTTTGCTGTGAGACAAAACTGCACATTCCAGGGTGGCCTTTTGTTGTGGGCAGTCTGAGGTACACCTGTGCACTACTCATGATGTCAGATCAGCATCCTGATGTGGCACACCTGTGAGGTGGGATGGATTATCTCAATATGGCAGATGTGCCCACTACCACACATTTGGACTGATTTGTGACCACTGTTTGGGAGGGATGGTTATATTGTGTATCTGGAATGAATTTTAGGTCTCTACGTCCATCCCAGGGGGAATGGGAGCAGTAACAAAGGTGTTGTGTTTATATTTTTGTTGAGTGTATATAAAAGGATGGAGTGGTTTCCAGTAAAAAGGAAAAGTGAGCAAACACTGCATCATCAAAAACATCATTCACTGTTATTTCCATCTACATATAAAATAATGTTGAGCTGTGTGTGCGCGTGTGGTTTGTGGATCGGCTGGGAGAGAGGAGTCTGGAGGACTGAGGATGTCACAAATTGAATGTTTGGGTCAATTATGAACACTTTTTTTTAATGTGTGTGTGTGTGTGTGTGTGCCTGTGTGTGTGTGTGTGTGCGTGTTCATATTTAGTATGTTAATCAGAATTTAACACCAAAGGGCCGTAGTCCGTGACAAACATAACAAAACTCTGTTTGTATTTTTATTCCAGAACCAGTATATCATTAATAATTCAAAAACATTGGTACCAGTTCAGCTCAGTAGGTGAGCAGTCTGGCCAGGTTCGAGTCCCAGCACGCACCCCTTTCTTCATTTCTATCCTCTCACTCGGCTTTCCTGTCTATCTACATTGTCTCTATCCAATAAAAGCTAAAAGGCCAGAAAAGATCATCTTTAAAAAAGTTAGGAGCATTGATGGTTCACACATTTCATGTGTAATTAATGCTTCACAGGTCATGATGATGTCGATGACTGTAGCCGTGCTTCTAGGTCACACGTATGTCTACAGAGCCACAATGGGAGGTGTTTGGACGCTGCATGCGTGCATCATCCGATATTATAGCTTTGATTTGCACAGAGGAGGAGCTCCAGGTCACTGAAAGTCGAGCAGGTGAGAATTTCTGTTCACTCGCTCTGGGCGGTCAGACTCCCACAGAGAAGAATGTCTAAGTCTCAGTTTTTACCATTTAAACATGTATAAATAAAATTAAATGCAGACTTCTGGTGAAGCCTGCATCTCCCAGCCTTCATTGTTACCTTTCTGTTGTAAGGACAAGTCACAAAGTCTGTCCCACTCATTGTTCAGTTATGATTTTCAAATACAAATAAATATAATATTAAATGTTTTTTTTAGTGACATAAAAACATGCTTAGGAATGACTGAGCCATACATTTATTTTCTAACTGGTTATTATTATTGTTATTATTATTATTATTATTATTATTATTATTATTATTGTTATTGTTATTGTTATTGTTATTATTATTACATCATAAAATTATAACAGTTTTATTAGCCCTTATTAGATGCTTGAGCTGGGACCAAAGTAACAAAGGTCACCATCAGTAACACACTACGACGGCAGGGAATCAAATCCCGCAGTGCCAGACGTGTTCCGCTGCTGAAGCCAGTGCATGTCCAGGCCCGTCTGAAGTTTGCCAGAGAGCAGATGGATGATACAGCAGAGGATTGGGAGAATGTCATGTGGTCAGATGAAACCAAAGTAGAACTTTTTGGTATAAACTCAACTCGTCGTGTTTGGAGGAAGAAGAATACTGAGTTGCATTAAATGTTTTTTTTAGTGACATAAAAACATGCTTAGGAATGACTGAGCCATACATTTATTTTCTAACTGGTTATATACTATTATTATTATTATTATTATTATTATTATTATTATTATTATTATTGTTGTTGTTGTTGTTGTTGTTATTGTTATTATTATTACATCATAAAATTATAACAGTTTTATTAGCCCTTATTAGATGCTTGACAGGTCCATAATTACTTTCAGATTAAATGTTTAAACTCACCAGTTTCCTGAATGATGACTGGATCACTTTGTGCTATGAGTGAAGTTGTGACTGTTCTCCATCCTCTGCATTGGTATTTTCCTCCTTTAGAGATCCTGATCACTTTATCTGATCCAACAGCTTCTGTGGACTTCACTGCAGATGAGGTTTCTCTGACCCACTCATATTTTAAGTCAGCAGAGTGTTTCACATCACAGGTCAGTGTCACACTGCCCCCTGCTGGTATGGTTGTGCTGTTTGCTGTTGCAGTGATCTTCATTCCAAGTCCTGTAATTAAGAAATAAATAGAAATGAAAAAAAAAGTGAAAGTATTTCATGTAAATGAAGTAAAAAAAAATATCACAACAAAACTGAAAGTTAGTGGAGCTAAATATTAGTGAGCTTGTAATTTCAATTTGTTCCATCAAAACATCAAACATGGGAATATTTGATGAAACTAAAGAGGATGTAGAAATCTGGAGTGTGTCATGATCCCGGGTCTGACTTTGTGTTTCTGAGTTTTTAGAGGTGTAATTCTTTGTTTCTTCGTGTTTGTTCTTTTGTTTATTGATCTAATTTATTCTTGAGTATTTTGAGGCACCTTTAGTTCTTCTTATAATTTAGTCTTAGAGTTTAATTTTTTCCTTCAGTGTTGCCAGTCTCACCCTCCTGTGCATTTAGGTCCTCATCTTTCATCACATGACAGGATGAAGAAGTTTGATGTTTTCTTTTCTGCAGTTCAGGTCAATAACTTTAATCAGCTGTATTAGGTTTAATGATTTATCCACTAATTAAATATAAAACACAGAACTAAATTTTAAGAGACAATCAAAGGTCACAAACTCTACATTAAGAGGTTTCACATATTTAGAAATGGAGAAACTTTGGAGAATACAAGCTGTTTTATTCCAGATTAAAATTTTAAACTCACCAGTTTCCTGAATGGTGACAGAGTTACTTTCTTCTGTCACTGAATTTGTCCCTTTATGTCCTCTGCAGCTGTAGATGCCGGCGTCAGAGGTCACCAGTTCTCTCTTTGATTCACCAGCTACTGTGGTCTTCTCAGAGTTAAAACTGGGTTCTCTGAACCACACATATTCAAAGTCAGCAGAGTTCTTCATATCACAGGTCAGTGTCACACTGCCCCCTGCTGGTATAGTTAATCTGTCTGCTGTCAGAGTGGCCTTCACTCCAAGGTCTGTAATTTAGAAAAAGATCAAAAGAATAAAATTGTTGCTCTGAATGTTTGAAGCAAACTTAAATAATGTGAATCATCTTTTGCAGCCACACAATTCGACACACTGAACATCTACAGAGACTTTGGAGTGACGTGTTAAACAGCTTCTAATCAAAACACCAAATGAGGGATGAAGGTAACAAACTCTATGCTGAGCTCAGAGCAGCATTTGGTTACCATGTTCATGTTGGTTTTTCCTTTAATTTGTCATCTGTGTGGAGCTTTTGATAATTAGCATTTTTATAGCTCCAAGAGGTAATACAATACAATACAGTTTTATTTATATTGTACATTTAAAAACCCGAAGGCACACCAAAGTGCTTCACAGTAATATGGAGAATCAACATAAGTCAATAACAGGGTACAGATTGGGCACCAGCACAGACAGAATAGAGGCACTAACAGACCAGAGGAGTTAGATAAATACAAAATCCACTAAGAAGAAAAAAACAGCAACAAAATTAATAATAAATAAAATAAATAAATAATAAATTTAATAAAATTTAATAAAAAATTTATAATCCAAAAATTAATCCAAAAAATCCCACTATATGAAACAACATACAATCCAACAACATAACTCAGTGAGATAAACTGCACTACACACAATGTTGATATTTTCAGATCAGATAAACATGAAAAGAAAATCCACATGTATGAAGCCACAGCTCTTCAGTAAATATACAGTTTGTATCGTGGGTGTGTGTTTGAGTGCTCACACACTTAACATGGTTATATTAACATTTTAACCAATAAATCAATGAAATGGTTGGTTTATGATACAAAATATAACACAGAGGACGTCATTTAGAGCAACACAGGAGAAGCTAAATACTAGTTAAGATCAACACACATGATATAAAGGGAAGAAAAAACAGTTTCTCACCTTCAGTGTTTCCATGTCTGACTGTACTGAGCACTAAAATAATGAATGAAACATCATCAGACATTATACAACTGACAAAATCACAATAAATATATAAACTGAGGTTTTTTAAATCTTCACATGGCACAGTTATCATCAAATTTATGTGTTTCTATTAGCTGTGAAACCGGCTGGAAACATGAAAAAAAAAACTAGTCTGCTGTGTTGAAGCTGTCAGGTAAACAGGTTAAAGCAGTGATACACTGTAATTGTCACCAGTGAGAAACATTTTCCTTCATCGCTGCCATTCAAACAGTAAAGGTGTGTATTGTACTCACAGAATAACCCCAGCAAACAGAGCAAAGAGTGCCCCATCCTCACGTCCAGCCCTGCACGCTGATCTGCATCTAATCTCAAAGTGTTCGACTTTGCATTGATAAAGAGAAGCTGCACTTCATGTAGATAAGACCAGAGTTTATATTCAGCTCCTCCTTCTATCACCTCTCTGTGCTTCCTTCCTTTTACACCAACCACAAACAGCTCCTGTAGCTTTGACCACAGCAGTTGTGTGACGTGTTCATGTTCAAACTTTTTCTTGTTTTGTGATACACAAGTGTCTTTCAACCCTATTTAACAAAGTTTTTGCTTTTTTTTCTCAGTTAGTTTCTGTTTAAATTTATTTTATTTACTTTGCTTTACATATCCGCTAACGGCTGCAGACAGGAAGATACTGCCAGCACCGGAAACGTGCTCGTCATCTCCGAGCATGAAGTAAGGAGAGCCTTCAAGAGAGTGAACACCAGGAAAGCAGCAGGACCAGACGGCATCCCAGGTCGTATCCTCAGAGACTGTGCATACCAGCTAGCTCCTGTGTTCACTGAGATATTCAACATCTCTTTATCTCAGTCGGTGATCCCCACATGCTTCAAAGAGTCCATCATTGTTCCTGTCCCGAAGAAACCCCACCCTGCTTCTCTCAATGACTATCGCCCTGTAGCCCTCACCTCAGTAGTGATGAAGTGCTTTGAACGCCTGGTCAGAGACTTCATCATTTCTTCACTACCAGACACACTGGACCCACTACAGTTCGCTTACCGTCCAAATCGTTCCACAGACGATGCCATCTCTCATCTCCTCCACACATCACTCACTCACTTGGACACTAGAAGGGGGAATTATGTTAAAATGCTCTTCATAGACTACAGCTCTGCATTTAACACCATAATTCCCTCCACACTCACCACCAAGCTGGAGCATCTGGGACTCAGCTCATCTATGTGTCAGTGGATCTCCAACTTCCTAACTGGCAGACCACAGGCAGTAAGGATGGGCGGACATGTCTCAGCCTCCACCACTCTCAGCACTGGAGCCCCCCAGGGGTGTGTTCTGAGCCCCCTGCTGTACTCTTTGTACACATATGACTGTGTGGCCACTACCAGCTCCACCACCATCATCAAGTTTGCTGACGACACCGTCGTGGTGGGCCTGATCTCTGATAACAATGAGACGGCCTACCTGAAGGAGATTAGGAATCTGGAGAACTGGTGCCAGAGGAACAACCTCCTTCTAAACGTCAGTAAGACAAAGGAGCTGATAGTGGACTTCAGCACTAAGCAGGAGAGGAACTACCAGACCCCCGTCATCAACGAGTGCCCAGTGGAGAGAGTGGACAGCTTCAAATACCTCGGAGTTCACATCACGCAGGACCTGTCATGGTCCTGTCACATCAACACCGTGGTGAAAAAGGCCCGACAGCGTCTCTACCACCTCAGACGCTTGAGAGACTTCCAACTGCCCTCCAAGGTGCTCAGGAACTTTTACTCCTGCACCATAGAGAGCATCCTGGCGGGAAACATCTTAACCTGGTTCGGGAACAGCACCATGCAGGACAGACGAGCTCTACAGAGGGTTGTGCGGTCAGCTGAGCGCACCATCCGCTCCGAGCTCCCTGACCTGCACTCAATCTACAGCAGGCGGTGCTGGACCAAGGCCAGGAAGATCGTGAAGGACCTCAGCCATCCCAACAACAGACTGTTCTCTCTGTTGAGGTCAGGAAAGCGATTCCGCTCCCTGAAGACCAACACAGAGAGACTGAGGAGGAGCTTCTTCCCGCAGGCGATACGGTCTCTCAATCACACCACCACACAGTACTGACCCACACATATGGTTCTTACACACACACTGGACTTTCTGGACTTTGTTTTTGCACAACACTGGTCACTATATTCTTCATTTCCGGTTAATACTTGTACAGCTGCTGTTATTGTGTATATATTTATTTATATTTAGATTTCTTCATACATTCTTATATAGTTCTATATTGTGTATTTTGTTGTACAGTTATTTTATTTTCAACTTTAATTTATATATTTTTTCTTATTCTTCCCAGTTAAATTTACCCTTCATTCTAATTTGTGTTGTACAGTTATTTCATTTTTAACCTTAATTTATATTTTATTCCTTCCTAGTTAAATTTACCCTTTTTAATTTTTCATATTTATTTCCTATCTTATTCATAGCCTTTTCCTTTTTTGTTTTCTTTAGGTCACGAGCAGTTGTCCAAGCATTTCACTACATATCGTACTGTGTATGACTGTGTACGTGACAAATAAAAATTTGAATTTGAACTTTGTTTTTGGGGAAAAAAAATGAAATAAAAGTTTTTAAAAAAGTACTGAAGTACCTTTCTTGTACTTAAAGTGCAAAAACTGAACAAAAACATACAGAAATGTAAGCTTGTTGTTAAACCTTCTCAAATTTTGGTTTTCAGTTATCAGTTTTGAATAATTTAACTTTGGTTTGATTTACAGATTTCTCCATCACAGACCAAACTCATCCTGGATGGAGCAGCTTAATGTAACTCTAGAGTCCAGCAGACAGATAAATATGAGTGAAGCATAAAGGTTTGGTTATAAAAACCATCATGTGTTACAAGTTAAGATCTAATTTCTAAGAGGGTAGAAATAGAAATTATTTTTATTTTTATTCACACATAGATGCACTTTTACAGCACATCCATACAGAGACTGAAAGGCAGCTGCTTTCCAGTGTGAGAAACAAACTTTTCTCATTTTCCCACAAAGATTTTATTATCTTTATTGTGTCATCACCACAATGATGCTACTTTTGTCTGTTTTCACACACTGCCATGCATACTTTAATGTAGCATTGATAACTATTGCTATTATTTCAGTACAGGCAGGTCACATAAACATGTGTAATGCTCACAAAGATCAAAGTGAAATTTCCACTGTGCTCTTTGTCTGAATTCCTTGTTAACTTTCTGCTGTGAGCTGATAACATAAAACAGCACATCTGCTAAACTGAAGACTTCAGGCTGAAACCACAGGCTGCATTTCCTCCTTTCATGGGGATACAGCCACAAACCATGAGGTCAGCCAGTAGATAAATATAAACCTGTGACAGAATAGACAAGACACACACACACACACACACACACACGGAATAAAATGTTGATCTGTATTGTCACATTTGCAGTTTGATGTGTCATGAACCGAAGTTCCGAGCGCAGGCAGGACCCAGTAGCAGAACACACACACTAGGGTAGGAGCGAATAAAGAAAGTAATTTTTATTGCAACTAAAGGTGTCCCGTGAGGGTAGCCAGAAAAACAACGGATGAAACCAGACGAAACCGAGGGACCGCACAGGGAACGCCGAGAGCGGGGCTGTGAGAGGCTGTAAAACAAAAAGAGAGACAGATTACTGGGGTGCGGAAAAAAGGCAGCATACGAGGGAAGGTGGAGTGTGCGTCTCACGGTGATAGCCGGGCCGAGTGAACCAGAGGGGGGTGGAGCTCCAAAAGGGGTCGAGACGGCGAAGCTGAATGTGAACCAAATCTCAGGCGGACAGGTGGACAGGCAGGTGGCTCGAAAAAAAACACGCCGAGTTATGATCTGGGTACACAGGGAAAAAAAACAGTGTTAGGTCCGATGGAGAGTTTGTCATACGAGTTCTTTTCCGCAGGCGTACGTTACCGCTGAGAGGCGACTACGGACTGGCGTGGAGCAGCAGGTAGGGCAGGATTAAATAGTCCACCTGGTGATCGCCTGGGATGGGATGCAGGTGTGGGGTTAGCAGCCACGCTCGTGGGCGTGGACATCCCAGCAGCACCCCGGACGCCGGGCCGCGGACCATGACATGATGTGTTACAGTATTATTGTTTGGTATTGCTGCTTGAATGAAACAGTCACTTTACTGGTGTGAATTTATTGGAGTTTTATTTCAGCATTTTAAAAGTTTTAAATAAATTAAAAACATTAAACATTCCTAACGTGTAAAACCTTTCAAAAGATGAATTAAGAGACACAAACATGAGTCAAAAGCAACCTGCACAGGTCCCTAACAGCTCAAAATGTTTTCACATCTTTAACTGAGGGTGTTGATTTTGACTGTACACTGTGTGTCCAGACACATGATGTCTGTGCTGCGAAGTAAAACAGAACGAGGGCTGTAACAGCAGCACAATAATCACACACTCAGGGTAAACACATAAAAACACTTTCAGCATTAAAAAAATCTTTAATGACCTGAATCATTGCTGAGAAAAATTACATAAAAATACACAATAACATTAAGCTGTGAAGAGCTGCATGTCAAAACAATATTGGGCCATTCACCTCTTCTGTTTCTCCTTCATTAGTGCCTGAAAACCAATATGAGGGTGTTTTATTATCACCTACGCAGCTGAAATGGTAAATAAGACTCCTACACTTTCCTATAAACGTCACAGTTAATGAGACCTTTTCTTAATCTATAAATAACGTTTCTTTCTTTCTTGTTTCCCTGTTGTCTTCACTTGATCCACTTTGCTTCTGTCTGCCTCTGTGTCCCACCTTTACTGACATTTATTTAATAATTTTAGTGCTTTTACTTCAAGTTTATAGTGTCATCTCCACGCCCACCGTGTCTTGTTTAAGTGTCTATTTTGCCAAAGTGTCTGACATTTTATTTCCCTTAATATCCACATGTGCTGGAACACAAATGAGTCTGATTTAATGCCGTGCATGTTCCTCTGTTTTCACACAGGTGAAGTCAGCTGAAATGAAAGAAGTGTTGGAAGGTCTTTTCCTTCAGCACAGCACAGAGCAGGTATAAATAAATACTAATCTATAGGAGGAGTGTTGGTGACCACACTGGCACCCAGTGGGGCATCACTAGTGTTTAGATGCTGTTTTGTTTCTCCTCATCACTTGCTAGAAAGTAGGAGGTGTCTCTGCGCTAGTAGAGCAGTAATGTGCCTGTTGTACAATGTAAGTACAATGATAAGCTTAAATGAATGTTTTAGGTCTGATGTTTCTGAAATTCTTGTGAGATCAGTTAATGATGTAAATGGAGTGGAGTGCAAAATTATAATACTGCGACTTCTCTGAGTCATGCTGACCACGATTGATGCAGAGCTTTAGTACTCTGTGATGTTCTGTCTCCATCTTTCATATGAGATTCATCACATGTACAAATTATCTTTTCCTTTGACTTCATCCTGTGACAGCAGCACACAGAGAGCTTCTCTCTGTAAATGTTCTACTTCAGTCCTCTGTGTCAGATACATGCAGACTGCTGTCATGCTCTGAACTGTTAGTGACCGCTTTGCAAATAATACTCACATCTGCTTATTTCAGGTTTGCATGATAATGCAGTTACAACCTGCTTGTGTTGTTAGTCTATCAATAATCTCAAACAGGAAACAAAAATCAAACATAAAATGTTCAAATGTCAAAAGATTTTATTTCTATCTTCTAGCTACAGATGCAAAAAAATGATCAGAAACACAAAAATATACATGAAATACATTCAAATGTATTCACTGCCTATGATATAATTCTTATTTATATAATGTACGAGATCTTTGGACAAACACAGTTAAAGTATTTGTTGGTGCCCATATCAGTATTTACTTGTGAAACACTGCAAACACTGACTTTAAGTTGTGCTGTCAGATACTAAAGATCACATATTTCACACTTTGTTCTCACTGCTGTTGGAACATGTTAGATACATTCAAGGTTTATTACAAAATCTTTAATAAAAAACTGAATATAAAAAGCATGAATATTAAATAGAAATACACCTGCATTTATTTATGCTATAAGAGAGCAATATGTCTGATATTGTGATTTAATATTGCAACTGTACATAAAGCTGAGCATGTCTGATATTTGGGCAGCAGAGGAGCAAGAGTGGCTTCATAAAAAGCTTCTTCTTGGCTTTGCTGCTACAGCTCTCCTCACTGACCTGTAAGACAAGCACAAAGAGACAAAGTGATTTCCAACATGTAAAGATATTATGAGCTGAAGACATTTAATAATGTGAAGAATAAATCAGCCTGCATGGCAGCAGAATTACTGAGAGAGCTTCCTGATGTGACTTCAGAATAAACTGCTGCATCAGCTGCAGGACTTGATGTTCCTGTGAATGAAGAGAAGATCATTGAAAACAATAATATCATTAACCAGGAGGAAACTGGATGTCTCCACTAATGCAAAGATAAAAGAGTAGATTTTAAATAGCTGACAAAGTGTGAATACATAAATATAAACTATAAAATAAACAGATTTACATTGTAAGAGCAGATAAACATGTTGAACAATATTCAGTGGAGATGATGGCAGACTTTGCTCACCTTTGTTTTTCTTGGCTTTTTCTTTTTTGGGCTGTTTGACCTCAGCATACATCAGACTGTCCTCTAAAAGAGACGTCAGAGCTCAGGACACATTTGTTCAGCACAGATATGATGACAAGAACATTACAGAGTAAAAACATGAGAGAAACTGTTTAGATTGGGGACATATAGATGGACAATACCATACTGTACAATAACAATATCATTCTGTATATGAAGCAGACAAACTTACACTAAACTCTGAACGGCCCTCGATGTGTATAAGATTCAGTCTGCTGATGTGTAGTGGTCGTATGTAGTAGCTAAGCTTGGTCAGTGAATAACTAAACTCCATGTTGACCTATAATTACCTGCAATATAACGATGTGATGACACGTTCAAGTACAAACACTGAATGAGACTGTTGTGACTGTACCTGCAGCTCCCGTCTTCACCTCAGAGTAAACAGCACTCTGCTCTGCTTTATGATGCTTCCCTGTTAAGATGAGCAAATAAACAAAATAAAGTCATTAATATTGAAGCAAAACCCTTTCTAGCCTTTCTTTTCCATATTGAACAAATAAACAAATAAATTCAAATAATTATTTATTTAAAAAAAATCTATATTGTTTTCGACACTCACTGTTTTTTCTGACGTTTTTAAATTCGATAAGAGCATATGTGACATCGTGGGGTTCATCTGCACCTGGAATGTAAAAATGTTGCACTTAGTTTCCTCTAACAAAGAAACAGAAATCTGTTTCTTTGTTAGATCTTACATGCCTTTCAAAATATAGAAAAAACTGTTTTTGATCATTTTCAGTGTTTCCTACTTGATTCATAGAAGTTAGCAAACCAGAAACATGCATATTTAAAAATAAATGCAAAAACAGAAAAAAAATTCTGTGGTGCTGTGTGATCAGATATTTTCAGAGCATGAACCCATCATGGTGTTACTGTTTGTGTTGTTCTGATATGAAACAATAACATTTGTGGATTCTTTCAGTCGAGTTAAAGATACAATCAGGTTGTAAAATCCTGTTTGTTTCTGATCTTTTGTGCATGTAGTCAGTTGGTTATTTGGATGTTTGTCCAGCTGGATTTTGATAAATGTTCTTTAAAGCTGCTGAGCACAAACTGAACCTAAGAAATTTTCCTGTTAATGGAGACTGAATGAAAAGTCAATATTAACAATGATAATAAAGATCGGTTTAAGTGCTGACCAGGATGAACAGAGTTGTATTCATGAGTTTCATTCTGGTTGACTCCATGATTTGTGGAGGAGCCCGGACTGTGACTCTCAGACTGGATCCACCTGAAACAGGAAATAAACACAATAAACTCAAAAGTAACTGATGTTTGTTTAAAATAATAATAAAAAGTATTTTACCAACCTGGTGAAGCAGGAATCTGTGAAAGAGACAAATGTTATTACACATGTTTGTGGTGTGAATTGTTATTTTGTGTCATGAGATCAGAATACATGTATATGTATGAATAATTAAAGTGTGTGTAGTAAATAAACTCTCTAATACAGCATGAAAAGAAGAGGCTCTTACACTTGGACTGTCTGCAGCGATACAACAAGAGCAGGAGAATAATAATGAGAGAGACTCCACAAACCAGTCCAACCATCAACCACACAGGAGACGAAGAGCTGTCAGCTCCTGACACAGTTACTGTGACAACAAACAATAAAGCTTAATTATATTTTAAATTTCATAACATCATTTTATAAAAATGATCTTGAAAAAAATCCAGTTCATCTATTTCCCTCGACTAGAAATCACTTTGAATCAACTCCTGCTGTATTTAAATGACTTGACTCCCAACAATGAACACAAAATGTTGACTTCCTTAAATCTGCTTTACAAACTTTTACTATATAAACATGTCAAACAGTCAAATCTTAATATAAAGAAACAAAAACTGATGTTTACATTGAGATTTTCTGTTTCCTGTCAGAAACTGTCAGCATGACTCTGCTCTGTGGTTTCATGTTGTGACTCCTGTTCTACACTACTTGCAGTGTTACTTGTAGAATTGTTACAGAACTAATTGTGAATTTATGTTGATTTGGAGATTTGCTGAAAATGATTGTTTCACATTCATAATCCCACCTAGTCTCCCCTCCTTAGATCACATTCCTGACACTGATTCTCTAGACTCCACATTTTACATGACTATTCATGTTCAACCATTTCCAATAAGAACATTATTACAATGCCAAAGAGGTTACCATGAGATATGATGCTCTTTCTCTTCATAGTAATCCTCAATCAACAATCTATTCAACATTGTTGCTGAATACTAACTCACCAGTCATGTTAATCTGAACTTCTTGGCTGTCCTCTGTGTAGTAAACTGGGTTTCCTCTTCCTCCTCTGCACCTGTAGAGTCCTTCCTGTGAGACACTGATTTGTCCATTTGAGTGGAAAACTGCATCTTGTGTGGTCAGGGCTTCAGAGGATTTCTCATCTCTGTACCAGTAGTATTTCCATCCAGATGATGATGATGGGTTCACAGAGCAGGTCAGGGTCACACTGCCCCCTACTGGAACAGTTGTGTTATCAGTTCTCAGTTTCGCCTTTGGTTTATCTTCAGTTTAGAAAAAGAACAAACAAATAAATGACTGAATCTAAGTCATTTAATCAACTAGATGGAAATGAGAAACATGAACAAATCTTGAATAAAATAAACAGTAAACTCATTTTGATCAACACAGTAAAATTTTACATTTACTTTGCTGTATATAAAAAGTAATTTGTCATGGTCTGGTGTGTTAGGGTCCCTGGGTCGTTGACCCAGTGTTTTGTGTTCTTTGGTTCTTTGATTTTGTTATTTCATTATATTCTAGCTTTGCTTTATGGGTTTAGGATCATTCTTAGTTTAGGTTCTCTTGGTGGGGTTTGGTTAGAGTTTTAGTGTTCTGGTTTTCTGTCTGTGTTCCATAGTTGCTGTCTCCCCTGTCTGCTGTATCCCCACATCCCGTCAGTGTCTGTGTCTGCCCTGGTCCCACGTCTTTGTTCCCTTTGTTATAGTGCCTGCCTGTGAGTCTGTGTTATGTTTCCTGTTTTACTTTGAAAGTCCATGTCTGATGTTAATGTGTCTGGTTTTGCTTCCCCTTGTCTCGTTAGGCCTGATTTGCCCCAGCTGTGTTTCCCTCCTGTTACCCAATCCCTGATTGCTCCCTCTGTGTATTTAAGCCCCGTGTTTCTTTGTGTCTGTGTTGTGATCTACTCTCATTTATGCTGTGTGTTCCGGTTGCCTGGTCATGTAAGTTTATTTGGATTTTTGGATTTCAGATTTCTGTTACTTTTTGCCATCCAGCAATAAAAGCTGAGTTTTGAGCCACTTTCTGCCTCCGAGTGTCTGCACTTTGGGTCCTTCTACTTCCACTCCTACCTGCACACAGCCTTAACCTGACAGAAGATCACGACCAGAACATTAGTGATGGGCAGATGAAGCCCCATGAAGCACTGGAGCTTTTCATCCAATTGGTTCACCCCAACGCGAAGCTTCATGAAGTTTCATTTGCTCTAGCAGGACACCTACTGGACGTAAAAATAATAGCTGGCATGAATTTGAAGAGTGTGGCATTTTGCACACAGCCTGTAAATGTCAACAACAAAAGGAGTGTGTAAAACATGTATATTGTAGTGATGGCAGTATACTGTGTATATTTATGCTGGCAGTATGGAAAATGATTATTTGCGGCAAAGTTCGAACCGCTTCATGAACCAGTCACGTGGTACAGCCGGGCAGCGAGGCTTCGGACGTCATCATTTTCAGCTCCTCCCATAAATGAAGCAAGCCTCGATACGCGCTTCGCGGAAACGCCCCCTCCATTACTCGACACACGCTCCGAAGCCTCGATACAGAACGTCCCATCACTACAGAACATGGACCCCGCAGACTCTTCAGCTTTTGGATTCAACGCTGAGATGGAGCGGATGATTAAGCTCCTTGACCGCATTGCTCAGGCCAATGATTTGAGGACCATGGCAGTTGGGCTAAGCGCGGTAGATGCCATCATTCGGAGCAACCCTCGGCTTACTCAGCTTTCTATGGACACTGTGCTGGGCAGCTCCATAGCTGCCTGGAGGGAGCAAGTCAGGGCTGGCGAGCTTGCTCTCTCTACCTCCACCTCCACTTCTTTACCGCCGCCCCAGGACAACGCACACTCACCACCTGCCTCGTCGCTACCTCAGACTGCCTCTCCTTCCTCACACCAGCCGGGACCTTGTTCGCCTGCCCATTCGCCTTCCTTTTTCCTGGCGGCCATGTGGTCGGAGGATGAGGAGGAGGTCTCTGTTTCTCCGCCAGTTTCAGTTCCCTCATTCAGAAGGAAACGACGCCACGGTCACTCCTCTCCTCAATCTTCTGTTCTGCCACCTGTTGTTCCTGCTGGGGGTTCTGGAGAACTGCTTCAGCCGTCTGTTCCCGCTGGAGGATCCAAGGGGCCCGTTCAGCCACCTGTCTCGTCCGCTGGAGGGTCCGAGGGGCCCGTTCAGCCACCTGTCTCGTCCGCTGGAGGGTCCGAGGGGCCCGTTCAGCCACCTGTCTCGTCCGCTGGAGGGTCCGGGAGGACCCAGCCAGCACATCCCAGTGTCTGCTGATGGTTCTGGCGAGGCCATTCAGCCACCACCGGGTCCAGCCTCGGCCTCTGCAGCTCCACCGGGTCCAGCCTCCGAGTGTTCAGCTTCGTCTGCTCCTGAGGTCCCCATGCTGTCTGGGCCTGAACGTCCCGTCCGGCAGATGACTGGACGTCGTTGCCATCATGGCCGGCCCCCTGAACTACGCCGCCGCCGGTGCCTCCTGAACTGTTTTCTGGGCTCTTGGACCGTCAGCCTCCGGGCCGCCCCCCTGACCTGCCCGGGTTTGGACTGTTGTGCCATCAGCCTCCGGGCCGCCCCCCTGAACTTTTTTGAGACTCTGCGCCTTTCATGGGCTCTTTTGTTTGTTTGCTTTTGGACTGTTCCTGGGCCTTTAGTGCTGTTGTTTTGGACTTTGTTCCCTGTGTTTTGGTTTCTGGCTCGGTGTGTATCATTTGTTTCGTGCCCTCCGTCCTGTTTTCCCCCACCGCCCGCCCTGGTTGGATTGTTTTTGGTGTTCTGGTTTGGGCTGTCTGGAAGCCAGCCCTTAAGGGGGGAGTACTGTTAGGGTCCCTGGGTCGTTGACCCAGTGTTTTGTGTTCTTTGGTTCTTTGGTTCTTTGATTTTGTTATTTCATTATATTCTAGCTTTGCTTTATGGGTTTAGGATCATTCTTAGTTTAGGTTCTCTTGGTGGGGTTTGGTTAGAGTTTTAGTGTTCTGGTTTTCTGTCTGTGTTCCATAGTTGCTGTCTCCCCTGTCTGCTGTATCCCCACATCCCGTCAGTGTCTGTGTCTGCCCTGGTCCCACGTCTTTGTTCCCTTTGTTATAGTGCCTGCCTGTGAGTCTGTGTTATGTTTCCTGTTTTACTTTGAAAGTCCATGTCTGATGTTAATGTGTCTGGTTTTGCTTCCCCTTGTCTCGTTAGGCTAGATTTGCCCCAGCTGTGTTTCCCTCCTGTTACCCAATCCCTGATTGCTCCCTCTGTGTATTTAAGCCCCGTGTTTCTTTGTGTCTGTGTTGTGATCTACTCTCATTTATGCTGTGTGTTCCGTTTGCCTGGTCATGTAAGTTTATTTGGATTTTTGTATTTCAGATTTCTGTTACTTTTTGCCATCCAGCAATAAAAGCTGAGTTTTGAGCCACTTTCTGCCTCCGAGTGTCTGCACTTTGGGTCCTTCTACTTCCACTCCTACCTGCACACAGCCTTAACCTGACATGGTGACTCCGTTATTTAGTGGTTTTTCATGGTTTTGCCTTTTGTATTTCTAGTTCCCTTTGTTATTCTTTGGTACTTCAGTTATTATTCTAGCCCTTTCGTTTTGTCACTGTGCCTCTCTTGTGTTCCTTGTGTTACGTCTAGTGCTCCTGGTTTCTATGTTCATGTATTCCTGTTTTGCTTCGACAGTCCCATGTGCTGCGTCAGTCTATTCTGTATTTTTCCTCCCTGTCTTCTCTCATCAGATTAGGTTCAGCTGTGCCTCCCTGTTATGTATTCCCTCGTTACCCACTGTATGTACTGTGTGTGTTTCCCTTTGTTCCCTGTCGATTCGGCTGCGTTTCTCCTGTTTATCACAAACTGCATTTCTCAGGTTTTGATGTTCCAATTCCCACGTCTCAGCTCTTTAATTTCTTCTTTTGGTTTTTTTAACGTTTTCCCAGTTTAGCTTTTGCTTGTTTAGTCTCTTTCACCTTTTGCTTTTGTTTGTATTCTGCTCTGCCGTAATAAAGGTTCACTCTCAGTTCAAGTCGGTTTTCAGTGTCTGCATTCGGGTCTGACCTCTCTCAGCACCCAACTCTCCTCCAACACTGAATACTTTCACTAAAGTGATTGGTCATCATTGCTTTTTGTATTAAACCAGGTCATGTGTATGTTATATTTTAACAAATGGCAGTGCTTTATGACATGACAGACCAGAGTGACTTATTCTTTCTTATAGAAATTGTAGATTTGCTGCTATTTCTTTGAAATTATTATTATGTCATCATTGTCCTCAGGTGATGGAGCAGCAGGTCAGCATTGGCATCTCTATACCAGCTGAAGGTTCATGACACAAAGTGGTGACAAACTGTCTACAATGAGGCTACTATCAGCTGCAGCTCTTTGTCTGACTAACAATGTAACATGCTTTGTAGACCACTGAATCCATCCTGTGCTGACCATTATGACATTTGTCAAATGGAGATCACACAACAAACATGACTTACTTGATGCTGACAATGTGAAGGCTTCACTCCACTCTGTTGAAGAATATGAGTCATCTCTGCGTCGACTCTTACACATGTAGTCTCCACTGCTGGACTCAGAAACTCTGAATGTCACATCATTATTGTGTGTCCACTGTGTGGGTGTCCTGGGTCCTCTCCATTCATACCACCACTCAGTGGTTTCACCTCCTTCCTGCACCTCACATGTCAGAGTGATCGTCTCACCTCTGAATATCTGAGGCCAGTTGGGTTGTTGTTTTACAACAACTTTATTGGAAACTGTTTACACATATTAACAGTTGAGATACAAACAGAAACATGAAATCAACACAGAAAACTTCACATTGTGTGTTTGATAATCATGAGTGAATGTATATTTCAAACTAAATGACTGAACTCACAGGTTCTCTCAATGGTGACATCATCACTTCTATCAGTGTAGTAAACTGGGTTTCCTCTTGTTCCTCTGCAGCTGTAGATTCCTCCTTCAGATACTCTGATATCTCTGTTTTGTTGATCTCTGATTTGAACTTCAGAGGTTGTTTGGGTTCGTCTGAACCACTCAAATATCCATCCATCAGAGCTCTGCACAGAGCAGGTCAGTGTCACACTGCCCCCTACTGGTATGATTTTTGTTCCTGCTGTCAGTGTGGCCCTGGGTCTATATGCTGTTATGAAAAAAGAGAAGAAAATGTACATTTCATCCATTATAAAGGTAGTTTAAAACATTTCAAATGTTTGCCATTTTTCTGTCTCAACATGGTGACAGAGCTGCAGTAATTCAGGTTGTAGATCTCTAAATAAACACAGTATAAATGTTTGTCCAATCTCAGGCCTGAAGAAGTCACACTGGATGTAAACTAATGGAGTTCACTGTTGAAGGAAACACAATGATGGGTTCAGAGGGATCTGCCTAGTTTCAGGTTTAGATAACAGAAACATCATCACCTTAATTTTTTTTAAGCTTTTGACGTTTCTTCTTCTCCTTATTTAAAATTTATTTCATCCACAGTTATTTTATTTATACAATAAAATACACACATATAGTGTGGAGCAGGGAAATTATTTTACTGCTATTGTTAAATAATTGTCATCATTACCATTGCATTAATAATAAAATCTGGAGTTTATATTGCATTCAGGGGTTAAACAGTGTCTCTTTCAGAAAGACTGAGTTGCAGGCTGACAGGAAGTTGTATGCAGAAGTGAAAGCAGATAGTTATTTTGAGCCGCAGGCTAAGACGAGGCTTTAACAATGTAACAGATAGCTTTAAGAAGGCCTTAAGCAGTTATGACTATTTTATACACAATGCATATCTGTGCTTATTAAAGAGTTGGAGCTCGGTCAATTAATTGGGGGTCGGAAGCTTTGTTCGGCGCGATGTTCGGACAATCTATTGTGCAAGTGACTTGGAGCCATAGAAGGAATTGCAATACATGCTTACAAAACACTTATATATCAGATCATTTTATATTAAGGTTTTAGTAGAGGTTCTTGGTTAAAACATTTATTTAGTAGAAGACATACACATAGTCTCAGTGAGCTTCTGGTCTGGTAAAAGGTCAGAAGTGCAACAGGTGAATTGAGAAAGAGCATTTGAGGACGAGACACAGACAGTAGGTGAAGAGGTGACACAAAGAGCATGTGAGGTCGTGACACACACACATAGAGTTAAATTTATTTAGAGGAACCGTCCTTGTTGTCTCGGCAAGAAAGAGGAACAATTCACTTTGAGACAAGAACGGAAAGTACCAGCCATAAAAATAGAAGATGATTTTCTGGGTGAAAAGTCATGATGATGTTGATCTGATCTATGTATAAAATGTACCGGTGACGCATGAAGGGCCGTCAGTAAATAAACCCTGATGCTATAAAATATCTGTTCATGCTTTGATTAAGTCGAAGACTACTTCCTGTCTGCGTACAGAGTTGTCTTCCCACACGTGTGTTCATTAAAATCATTGTTTGACTTCACCCGGCCGGATCGGTGTGGTTATTCTTCGATCACCTCTTGTACCCTTCCTCAATATTGAATCTTAACAATAGTAATAATAAATGACAGAGTGTGAGTATTGTAGTGCTGACATTAATGTATTGAGAATTTACATCTGTATTTCAAGAGGAATCATCACATTATTAGTCATTGAGGACTTACCTAACATAGTTACAGAGACAGTATTACTGATCTTTGTATAAGATGATCCCCTCCTGCGACCACAGCACTGATATTCTCCACTGTGACTTGAATATTTAATTTCTAATGTGTGCTCTTTGATTGTGCTGTAGCGGAATAATTCTCGACCATCCTTGTTGGTTTTGTATTCCCAGTCAGTGTCTTCTCCTTCATTCATGTCACATTTGAAGGTAACAAACTCACCGAAAAAAAAACTGGACCAGTTGGGTTCAATAGTTAGCACAGCATCTAGAATCCAACACAACCACAAAGTTAACAGCCTGAAACACTTTTATGCACGACACAATCTGTGACAGTATGTTCATACACTGTTCATATATTGAATAATAATTACATATAAAACATAGGTGAACTGTAATTAAGATTCAGTATTTTGAGATGAAACCTTACTAAATAAATGAAAAGAAAGAAGTAAAGTCAAAACTTTTCAGTCACCTTGAGCGTGTCCAGTGCCGAGGAGAGTACAGAGCACTACAATAAAGACAGAAACTTCAGGATTTATCAAACTAAAGACATGTTCATGTTTACAGTTACAGTTATAGTTCGTCCATGTCTGGCTTTACCTTTCCCCAGTTCTGGTTATAGTTTAATTTTACCTTTAACTTTTGCTTTTTGCGTTTCTCATCAGCCTGAATAAACAACTTACTTTTTGTTAAAGTTCAGTTCTGTCCCTCGTGTTTTCTGCTGCTAACACACCGGCACTGATTCAGAAATAAACCTTTCTTAGATAAACTAAACCAGCTCCACTCATTCCAACAAGGTCTGACCATGTTTGTCAGATTTTTATGAAAAGGCCTGTAACACACAGACTAAGCTGACCAATAGCAGACAGTAAGTTTTATTACACATACAGTGGCTTGCAAAAGTATTCGGCCCCCTTGAACTTTCCCACATTTTGTCACATTACAGCCACAAACAGGAATCAATTTTATTGGAATTCCATGTGAAAGACCAACACAAAGTGGTGTACACGTGAGAAGTGGAACGAAAATCATACATGATTCCAAACATTTGTTACAAATAAATAACTGCAAAGTGGGGTGTGTGTAATTATTCAGCCCCCTTTGGTCTGAGTGCAGTCAGTTGCCCATAGACATTGCCTGATGAGTGCTAATGACTAAATAGAGTGCACCTGTGTGTAATCTAATGTCAGTACAAAGACAGCTGCTCTGTGACGGCCTCAGAGGTTCTCTAACAGAATATTGGGAGCAACAACACCATGAAGTCCAAAGAAAACACCAGACAGATCAGGGATAAAGTCATTGAGAAATTTAAAGCAGGCTTAGGCTACAAAAATATTTCCCAAGCCTTGAACATCCCATGGAAAACTGTTCAAGAAATTCAGAAATGGAAGGAGTATGGCACAACTGTAAACCTACCAAGACAAGGCCGTCCACCTAAACTCACAGGCCGAACAAGGAGAGCGCTGATCAGAAATGCAGCCAAGAGGCCCATGGTGACTCTGGACGAGCTGCAGAGATCTACAGCTCAGGTGGGGGAATCTGTCCAACTATTAGTCATGCACTGCACAAAGTTGGCCTTTATGGAAGAGTGGCAAAAAGAAAGCCATTGTTAAAAGAAACCATAAGAAGTCCCATTTGCAGTTTGCCACAAGCCACGTGGGGGACACAGCAAACATGTGGAAGAAGGTGCTCTGGTCAGATGAGACCTAAATGGAACTTTTTGGCCAAAATGCAAAACGCTATGTGTGGCGGAAAACTAACACTGCACATCACTCTGAACACACCATCCCCACTGTCAAATATGGTGGTGGCAGCATCATGCTCTGGGGGTGCTTCTCTTCAGCAGGGACAGGGAAACTGGTCAGAGTTGATGGGAAGATGGATGGAGCCAAATACAGGGCAATCCTGGAAGAAAACCTCTTGGAGTCTGCAAAAGACTTGAGACTGGGACGGAGGTTCACCTTCCAGCAGGACAACGACCCTAAACATAAAGCCAGGGCAACAATGGAACGGTTTAAAACAAAACATATCCATGAGTTAGAATGGCCCAGTCAAAGTCCAGATCTAAATCCAATCGAGAATCTGTGGCAAGATCTGAAAACTGCTGTTCACAAACGCTGTCCATCTAATCTGACTGAGCTGGAGCTGTTTTGCAAAGAAGAATGGGCAAGAATTTCAGTCTCTAGATGTGCAAAGCTGGTAGAGACAGACCCTAAAAGACTGGCAGCTGTAATTGCAGCAAGAGGTGGTTCTACAAAGTATTGACTCAGGGGGCTGAATAATTACGCACACCCCACTTTTCAGTAATTTATTTGTAAAAAATGTTTGGAATCATGTATGATTTTCGTTCCACTTCTCACATGTTTGTATTGATCTTTCACGTGCAATTCCAATAAAATTGATTCATGTTTATGGCTGTGATGTGACAAAATGTGGAAAAGTTCAAGGGGGCCGCAAGCCACTGTATGTGAGCTGACTGAGCGGCTAAAAATGAAATGAAGAGATCACAAGTCCAATACTTGTTTAATTGTGAAGAACATTTATTTTATTTGACATGTTAAATACTGTTTGTCATAAACCATCACTAGTATCAAACATTTGTCTTCTCACATGTAAAGATACATTATTTACAATTTTTCAAAACTATTTATAATTTGTTTTTATATTTACAAACCTCCAAGCACACAAATGTATGAATAAAAGACAATAAATATCAATATATAAAAATATAAATAGTTAAACTAAACTCCTCTCTACCTGCATTCATACACTGCAGGAACTAATTAGAGGTGTTTTTACACCTGAAAATTAATTTGAACACACTGATGGATTAAAATAAGTTTAAAAATTAATGTCTTAAAACTTGACTGAGGTCTTACAGAAACAGACATTTTGTTTTATTTGTTCCTTGTTATGCTTTTTTATATTTTTTAGAAACTTTATTGCTAACTTTACTGAGCATAACTACCCTCACAAACATCGATGACAACTTAAATCACAAACACAATGACGCCGTTAATGTATGTGGCAGCCCTACTTTTTAAAATACTGAATTCAGACAGGGTCAAACCGCTGTGGATATTTATATGAAGAAACATGGTTTACAGTAAAGAATATAATGACCTTTTCCTTCCTATCATAGATATAATTATCAAGTACACTGTTGCTGCTTTGTAAAGAGCCACACGTTGTTGATGAGACACTAAAAGCTGCAGTACAAAATACAGCCAGGTATTTTCTTACACTTATGTGTCCAGCACAAAATCATTAAAGTCTTTGAACTATACAGTAAATACATTTCCATCAAGCATGAAAAAAGTAACTTGACTGTACCCGTCTCTCACCCTAAGACAGCTGGAAGAGGGTCAGTTGGAAGTCTTTTTCACACAGAACACACACCAAGAATATCTGAGCAACCAAATCAAATAAATTTCACTTTGATCTGCAAACAAACTAAAGTGATTTCCATGCTTCCTTTAATAGGCAGTGGGACAGTAACCTTTAAAGTTTAAATGGATCTAGCTTAAAGTTTAGAGCTCGCCTGAGAAAGCAACACTGGGAGAGCACTAGTAATTTGTAGTGTCACACGAATGCTCTAGCAACATTATACATATATTATAAATAGGATGAAGAGGAAAAACACCTCACCTTGAGTATTTCTATAGGAGAACGTAATGAGCACTGAAGTAAAGATGAAAAAGTCATGAGGCTCAAACTGACAGAAACTGACTCATGATGAATCCGGGCATTTTGTAAAAGTGAATTTCCAAAATTCATCAAAAGGTTTCTGTGCATATAAACTAATATCAGGACATTTCAAAATTTAAGGAAACAAAAAACCTAAATTTTTAAATTGTTAATAGTTTAAAAAACTAATAATGTAACAAATTTTAAACAATAACAATGAGTCAACTCCAAAAACAGTGGTGTATCCAACAAAATGCTCCACCCTAAACTGAGCCAAAACAGCAACCAACATTTTGCTTTAAAATCATCAAAATATTCTCAGTTTGAACTCCCAGTTAAATTGTTTTAAAGCAGTGATGCACTGTAATTCTAACAAATAATACATCAAACAATATCAAAAATGTACTTACAGAATAACCCCGTCATACAGAGCAAAGTGTGCCCCATCATCACTGCACTCTGATCCACTCTGATGTGATGCAGATGATCACAAAGTGTTTTCTATGAATAATAAATGCAGAAATAGAAGCTGAACTTAAACCAGATAAGGTCAGTTTTTCTCTGACTTTTTTTTCTGTCTTTCACCTCTCTGTGCTTCCTTCGCTTTTACACCTACCTCAAACAGTTCCTGTAGCTTTGACCACAGCAGTTGTTTGACATGTTTACATTTCCTGTCCATTGCAAACACATATAGGTTTCTTTCACATGTTGTGTTTCACATGTCTTTCTCTATAATATACAAATGTGTATTTTGTTCCAAGTCAGGAAGTCAGTTCATAGTTTTTGCCTTTTACTTCTTTGAAAACTCTCACGGCATTTTTAAGTGTCCTGTGAAACAATTTTAATCTGCAATGTTCATCTTCTGTCAGGTCTCTGGGAACTTGGAGTCACCTTATCAGCCAGTAATTTTATATATCCACAGATATTCATAGTGCCATCTATAAATCTTAAAAAAAAATGTATATGTACTGGTTGTCATAACATTACTACCTTGGGGACTCTGCACACACAGCAAGACCTAGTCCTGTTCTGGACTCCATCTGAACACATTTATCTTGGTCTGATTTGACAAAAGTGGTGTCCCAGCATTCATCAAGCCAAATCTTTTTTTTTTAATTTTTTTAATTTTTTTTTTAGAACAGTTTAGTTTTGCAGTTATATGTGTTGTTCTTAAGCAG
The DNA here is from genome assembly GCF_964374335.1 of Astatotilapia calliptera. Lineage (NCBI taxonomy): Eukaryota > Metazoa > Chordata > Actinopteri > Cichliformes > Cichlidae > Astatotilapia > Astatotilapia calliptera. Next base: position 46,523,510 of record NC_137424.1, on the reverse strand, counting down.
TGTCCTTTATGCTGTTTGAGCCGCAACTCAATTTTATTTATTTATTTTTTTCAAAGTAACTGTCGGTCTGATGTACCTCTCTCTCTCTCTCTCTCTCTCTCTCTCTCTCTCTCTCTCTCCCTGAACTCACATTTATTCTGTCTTTTCATTTATTTATTTATTTTAATGTCCAGTGGATAATGAAAATCACGGGTGCATTTTTATTGTTGTTTACTTCTAACTTATAAATATCAAAGTTTTGTAGAGTTTAGAGCTTTGTAGTCTTTGCTTTTGATTGATTATAACAAGAAATATGTTAAGATGTTTCCCCCATACTTCATAAAAACATATATGATGTATTTCATAGTTCGATTAAAGATTATCATGTAGCACTGAAGTGAAAAAGCTCGCTCAGCCTCAGAATAGATCTGTGAATGTTCTCACTTTGTGCTGGAAATATGTTTTAAATTTGGCTGTGACTCCAAACACAGGAAATGACTCACTGTGTGGCTGAACTGTAGCTAAAGCTTAACACGAAATCTAAAGACAACATTTATATTCAGTGTTACTTTTTTTTATCTGACGGCATATCAAAGTAACATTAAGTACTAACACATTTGATCTGGAAACAATTCTTTGTCTTACTTGGACATCAACATACAGATTAGACCTGAGCATCTGACTAAATGTCAAAAATCAGGAAAGAAAATCCAAATAGATGATGTGAAAAACTTATTTAAAAGCTGCAATTAAAAAAAAAAACAAAAAAAAAAGGTTTGTTTCAAAAGCTACATGTTGTGGATCAAGTTTATGTCTGTGAAGGTTCTCAGTTATCCAGGTCATCGTAGTCAAAGGAGCTTGGAAAGAAAAGCGTCTGGACTTCTTTAAGTTACTTGAAGACGTTTCACCTCTCATCCGAGAAGCTTCTTCAGTTCTAAGGTCAAATGGTGGAGAGTCCCAGATATAAACCTAGTGGGAGTAACCCCCCACAGAGAGACAAAAGGACCCCCTGATGATCCTCTAATCGCCTGACCCAAGGTGTGAAACTGGGTGTGGGTCCCAATCAGCCAGAGTTTCGGGTGAGTTCATTGTAAAACCTGGCCCCACCTTATCATGCGAATTCCTGAGATCAGATGGCCCAGGATGCGAGTGGGCGTTAAGGCGTCTGGGAAGGGATCTCAAAACTGGATTATAGATGGCAGAGAGTTGGTGTCGTAAACCACCGCCTCTGTTCAAAGATGGTCGCTCACAGTGGACATAGATGGCTTCTTTCACTCCTCTTTCAAACCATCTGTCCTCTCTGTCCAAAATGTGAACATTGGCATCCTCGAAAGAGTGTCCTTTATCCTTAAGATGCAGATGGACTGCTGAGTCTTGTCCTGTGGAGGTGGCTCTTCTGTGTTGTGCCATGCGCTTGTGAAGTGGCTGTTTGGTCTCTCCAATGTAGAGGTCTGAGCATTCCTCGCTGCACTGTACAGCATACACCACATTGTTAAGTTTGTGTTTTGGCGTTTTGTCTTTCGGGTGAACCAGTTTTTGTCTGAGCATGTTGCTGGGTCTGAAATGCACCGGGATGTCATGCTTGGAGAAAACTCTCCTGAGTTTTTCTGATACACCGGCTACATAGGGGATGACAATGTTGTTGCGTCTGTCTTTCTTATCCTCCCTCGCTGGTGTCTGGTCTTCTTTTCTGTGCCTCTTTGCTGACTTTAAGAACGCCCATTTAGGATAGCCGCACGTTTTGAGTGCTTCCTTTACATGTGTGTGTTCCTTCTTTTTTCCTTCAGGCTTAGAGGGAACATGTTCTGCACAGTGGTGTAGGGTCCTAATTACTCCAAGTTTGTGTTCCAGAGGGTGATGGGAGTCGAACAGGAGGTACTGGTCCGTGTGTGTGGGCTTCCGGTAAACTTCGATGTTGAGGTTGCCCTTCTCTTCAATGTGCACAGCGCAGTCCAGGAAAGGCAAACAGTTGTCCTTTGTGTCTTCCCTGGTGAACTTGATGTTTTTATCCACAGCGTTAATGTGCGCAGTGAAGGATTCCACTTCTTGTGTCTTGATTTTGACCCATGTGTCGTCTACATATCTGTACCAGTGGCTGGGTACTCTTCCTTTGAAAGAGCCAAGAGCCTTCCTTTCCACTTCCTCCATGTAAAGGTTGGCTACAATAGGTGACACGGGGGAGCCCATGGCACAGCCATGTTTTTGTCTGTAAAAGCCTTCGTTGTATTTGAAATATGTAGTGGTGAGGCAGAGGTCTAACAGTGTGCAGATCTGATCGGGTGTGAAGTTGGTCCTGTCCTCCAAGGAGCTGTCTTCTTGTAGTCGTTTTCTGACAGTCTCCACGGCCTCCGTGGTGGGTATGCAAGTGAAGAGAGAGACTACATCAAAGGACACCATGGTTTCATCTGGATCCAGGGTAAGTTTCTGGACCTTGTCGGTGAAGTCGGTGGAGTTCTTGATGTGGTGTGGGGTGTTCCCCACGAGAGGAGCAAGGATGGTAGCAAGGTGTTTAGCAATGTTGTAAGTGGCTGAGTTTATGCTACTGACTATGGGTCTGAGTGGGACAGCTTCCTTGTGGATTTTAGGAAGTCCGTAAATGCAGGGTATGGCATCCCCTGGGTAAAGGCGGTGATATGTAAGGCGGTCAATAATTTTGTCCTTTTCAAATTCTTGAAGGCAAGCTATAACTTTCTTTTTGTAGCTGCTTGTGGGGTCTCGCTTTAAGGCTTCGTAGGTATTGTTGTCCCTGAGGAGAGTAGTGATCTTTGTATGGTAATCTGTAGTGTTTAGGACCACTGTGCATCTTCCCTTATCAGCTGGTAAAACAGTGATGTTGTGGTCTTTGCTCATTGAAGCGACGGCCTTCTTTTCCTGTATTGTGAGGTTGGATGGAGGGACTTTGGCACTGGAGAGCATGGCTGAGACTTTCATCTTGATTTGCTCTGCTTCTGTCTGTGATAATTTATTAATCCGTATGGCAGATGCTGTGGCTGTGATGAGGTCCACTATGGGCAACTGTTGTGAGATCCCTTCCCAGATGCCTTAACGCCCACTCACATCCTGGGCCATCTGATCTCAGGAATTCACATGATAAGGTGGGGCCAGGTTTCACAATGAACTCACCCGAAACTCTGGCTGATTGGGACCCACACCCAGTTTCACACCTTGGGTCAGGCGATTAGAGGATCATCAGGGGGTCCTTTTGTCCCCCTGTGGGGGGTTACTCCCACTAGGTTTATATCTGGGACTCTCCACCATTTGACCTTAGAACTGAAGAAGCTTCTCGGATGAGAGGTGAAACGTCTTCAAGTAACTTAAAGAAGTCCAGACGCGGATCAAGTTTATGCAACTCTACCATGTAGAAATTTAAAGTATGTATTTCTAGTATTTAATTTACAAATGTTTTGAATTACATCCTTCTTTAAACCAAAGACTGATATTGATTACTTCCATTAAACCGAAGTCCAGCCCTCTGTCCAAACTATTTAAGTATGTGTAGAACACCACATCAGAAGATGCTGTGATGTATTACCTGACTTATGGTGATGACCAAAAGTCTTGTTCTGTAGCCTTGTTGAGAGATATATGAGCATTTACAGCATGTCCACGCAGAGACCCTTGAGGGCAGCTGCTTTTCAGTGTGAAAACAAGCTTTTCACAGTTTCTCTTGATGCCCACACAGTTTTTTTCTGTCGATTTTTGATCTGTTTTCACAGAATATTATGCATACTTAAATGTAGCAGTGATAATTATTACAATTATTTTACTACATATAAATCATTTAAAAATTTACCATCCACACAGGGATCAAAGTGAAACTTCCTTTGTTCTTTTTGCATCTTTTGTCAACTCTCGTCAACTCATTCTTGTTTGCTGCACGCTGCTCTATGATCTTTAACACAGACCACTTTGGGCTGAGACCACAATCTGCATTTCCTGTTTTCTCGGTAGCCTGACTCGAAACCATGTTGTTTTTCAGTAGATTAAAAATAACAGTTTTACACACATGAAGGCATTGGAGCCTGCTCAGAAGAACAAAGATGTTTCCAGTTTGGTCTTTTAATACTGCTTGATATTGCTTCTCATCATTGTAGTTTTTTGTAGATCTGAATTTACTGTATTTTTGTTTGATTGTTTAAAAAAAGTTTTGCGTTAATGAAAAAGTCTACAGTATTCTGTATTTGCAGTTTATATTGAGAGATTTATCCAATAACACAAACAGAGGTCAATACAGTCTGCTCTGGTGCTCAACAGCTCCAAAGTTCTTCATGTCAACAGCTGAGGTTGTTGATTTTGACCATACACTATGTACTTCACACATGATTGCAGTGCTGCAAATATAGTGCTGCACAGTAGAAAAGGCAGAAAGAAGGCTGCAAAGGGACAAGAGTCACACACACAAACTCTTCACAATCCATTAACAATTCAATCATTCAATTAATTTCAAAATACTTTACTTCATTAATGAATTTAACTTTTACTGAGACAAATAGGACATACAGTAAGCTGTATATATATATATATATATATATATATATATATATATATATATATATATATATATATATATATATATATATATATATATATATATATATATATATATATATATATGTAGTGGAAGAGCATGCTAGTCAAAGAGAGACACCTGGAATTGCTAAGCGAAGGGCGGACAGTCCTGATCCTTAAGAACCCCCAAAAGGGACCGGTCCCATCCAACTACCAGCCAATAACCTGCCTCAGTATCACATGGAAGCTCCTGTTAGTTGTCATAGGGGCTAAGATGTGCACATTGAAGAGAACGGCAACCTCAACATCGAAGTTTACTGGAAGCCCACACACACACGGACCAGTACCTCCTCTTTGACTCCCATCACCCTCTGGAACACAAACTTGGAGTAATTAGGACCCTACACCACCGGGCAGACAAGAATGATGGTTTAAAAGAGGAGTGAAAGAGGCCATCTATGTCTACTGTGAATGTCCATCACTGACCACAGGCGATGGATAATGGCATCAGCTGTCAGTCACCTACAATGCAGTTTTGAGATCTCTTCCCAGGTACATCAACCCCAACTAGTATCTTTCCTCAGGTGACCTCAGTAGGTCACATGATAGGGTAAGGTAAGCTCTCACAGTGATCTCACCCCAAATCTCAGGTGAAAATTTCTGAATAAGCCAGAAATGGGAAATTCTGAGTTACCAGTCAAAATGTTTTTTTTTTTTTTTGTGGAACTCAACTCACATTTACCGCTTGGAAAGTCTGAGCAGACACACGTACTGTGAGTTAGTAATCCAAGATGGCAGCACTGAACTTTCAACAGCAGTAAAACTGAAACTTTCTTCTGTGCTGCCACTCTTTTGTATTTTTGACTCACTAAATAAGCCAAACACAGAGGACTGATTAGGTTTGATTCATGAATGGGTTTTTTGAAGTACAAAAAGCTCCATAATGACCCACACCTTTTTTCACAGCTCGGCTCATGTGATGACTCACGTGATTAATTGTGGGTCTATGACCCACTTAAAGTAAAACCCTCACTGAGGTTAAAATACCTGGGACTCTTTACTGTTTGCTTTTAGAAGTCAAAGAGCCTCTTAGATGAGAGGTGACACATCTTCAAGAAATGTAAAGAAGTTTAGTCACTTTCCTTCCAAACTTCTTAGACCACCATGAGCTGGATGACTGAGAACCTACACAGACATTAAACCAGAAATAGAAAGGAGGCACATAGATACAGTAGTTCATACTGTTGCCTCACAGCAAGAAAGTTTCCTGTTAGAATCCACCAGCTGGGCTGTTTGTGTGAAGTTTGCATGTTCTCCCTCCACCTGTCTGGGTTCTCTCCAAAGTCATATATTATTATGTTAACTGGTGATTCAGGTGATTGCCTGCAGGTGTGAATGTGAACATGAATGGTTGTCTGTCTCTCCATAACCTGTCTAGTTGGACCTCATCTTTCACACTATGAAAGCTACTATAGGCTCCGCCCACATTAGAGTCCAAAAGGACAACACAGCAGTAAATGCTTTAAGGTGTGGTAACTTTGTGATTGGGTAGTCCCCTCCATATGAGAATAAGGTGTACCTCAGTTTCTCACTTCTCATTCTCAATATACAGTCTATAATATTAATAATAGTTAAAGCCTGCAAACACAGCATCTATCCTTATTCTGTCAAACACTTTCTTACAAAGGTTATGATTAAGGTTTGTTGCAGTATCATCTACACACACTCACAAACATGTTGATATTGAAGTGTTTTAGATTGTTTAACAGCAGGTGTGTTTCTCCATCCCTCCACTTTTCTGTGGGAAAGGTAAAATACATTAAGATGTTGCTTCATGTTTTATGTTATTTGCAGTTTATATGTTAACATAAGTGCAAAAGTTTCAGTACATATCAATATGTTATGAGGCTCGAAGACATGAAATCTGAAAAGGCCTAAAAACTTGTCCAGCAGACAGTTTGGAGTCAAACACTGACGTCATCATCACAGGTGTAGGAACCATTTCTGTAAAACCAGACAAACAGACACATTAGTATCAGTAGGTTTAGATGATTTACTGGCTCCTCTGCTGGTTACAAAGCAGTGATTATACTTTGGAGTTTTGTGTTATACTGTGAGGAACTGGCCTGTTTGGAAGTTGCAGTAAGAAGAAAACATGTCTGTATATGATGTTGTGGACAGAGAGAGTGATGGATGATTTTATTTATTTCAGAGATAAATGAACATTTACAGCACGTCCATGCAGAGACTCTTAAAGACATGAGCGTGAGAAACAAGCTTTTCACCGTTTCTCTTGATGCCCACATGCTTTATTTATTCTTTAGTCCAGCATGTGTCATCACCACAATAAAGCTACTTTTAACCTGTTTTCACACATTGTCATACCTGCACATTTCCACTGTGCTGTGTTGACTTTAAATAAAACAAACGTTAGACTTCAGGCTGAAACCACAGGCTGCATTTCCTCTTTTCTTGGAGGCCCAGACAGATATTTTGTGGTGTCTGATTTTCAGCAGATAAAAACAAACCAACAACAGTCTTTTCCACACATGCAGTCATCACAGTCTGCTCAGAGAAACAAAGAACAAACGGGGAGGGGGTGACCGGAACCACTAGACTCATATGTACTATCATCTACAGGTTGAGTCATCTGCCAATTAATAGTACTCTGAAACTTCCTTAGTCCCACCCCAACCCAAACCCCTGAATTCATTTTAAATGAAACTCAGACTTTCAGCTTTCAGCAAATGTGAGAAACTGAAGCATATTTTAACACAGTCCCAACAGTGGTGGTCTCACAGGGGCTTCATCGAGCTCTCCATCTGTGGAGGGTACTCGACCATCCTGGAGGAGGGCCAAGGGATGGGTCCCGTGACTGCCAGTTAGTCCTCACAGATGACTCCCCAACAGGTTGGTGTACAGTCCATGAAGGCTCTCGGCTCAACAGCTGTTAGATCAGTCATTGGGTGTCTCACACATAAATGCTGGAGCTTCAAGCTGGCACCCTGGCACTCAAGCAAGTTCTGTCGGGTCTGCAGGGGCACCATGTCATCGTCAGAACAGACAGGGCAGAAGACAACCTTTTTCTTTTTATATAGAGAGTCAACATTTTTCTATCTGTTCATCTCCCTGCAGAACAATGTCCCTCCCCTTGCATGTGACAACCTGGCAAATGCTTTTCCCTTCCCTCTATATTTCCTCCTCCAGTCATTCCTTTGCAAGGTCCAGACCGAGGAGGTGGGGTTGATCCTGGTGGCCCCACTTTGGCCCCACATGGCCTGGTTTCCAGCTGTCCCACTACTCCTGTCCAGGACTCCCTTTTCTGAAGGTCCTCCTGTCCCAGGTGAAGGGGGTCACCGTTCCATCTTTTCCCAGTAGGACCCAGTAGCGCTAGGGGTGTTTTGCCGGAAACCAAAAAGAACATAAATGGGAAAATAAATGACAACTGGCCAGCTTACTTGATACAGTCTGACGTACAGATTCCAGGGAAGTTAGAAGCCAGACTTAAAAGGCACAGAGGGAGACTGAGAGGTGAGGTGCTGGGACGTGAATTGAATCTCTGTATAGACTCGGAGAAGATGATCTCCACAAGCTCCGGTAGATGGGTGAGCAGTTACACAGACCCCCCTGAAAAGGACAATACTCCGACACTAGACGACCATCGTGCAAGCTCCTTAAGAACGCTTCTGATGAAAGCGTCTGACGAGTAGCAGGTGTGCCAGAGGCTCAGTGAATTGGTGCCCCACCTACCTGCAGTGATGGGAATAACGGTGTTACAAGTAACGGTGTTACTAACAAGGTTACTTTTTTCAGATTAATGAGTAATCTAACTAATTGCTATTTCAATCGTTACAACATAGTTACCGTTACAAACCGTTACGCAACGGCATGCAGTGCGGTTGCGTTACTTTTTGTCAACAGACGGTTGAAGCTGTGTTCAGCTTACCACATCCTATATCAGTTGCACAGAAGTAGCTGTCTACGTAAGTCATCTGGGTGTTACGGCTTTAAGTAACTGCGCGTGCTCCTGCGGACGGCAATCACTTTCTGGAAGACGACCACTTTTTGGCACAACACCTGGAGCTAAGGGGGCAAAACAATCGCATGAGTGCTGCTGTTCGACTGAGGAAGAATAAAGTAGTCGTGGTAAGCCAATCACACGACTACTTCAAGATGACAAAGCAACAGGGTGATATATACCAGTTTTTAAATTGTGTTTATAGGCCAGAGTCATGATAAACAATATGTATGTGTGTTTTTTCCTGAATAGTTTCGTCACGTTTACTGTCTAAGAACAACGCTAGCAAACAGTTTCAGACTGACACCCAGTGACTTACAAATAGAAGGACTGGTCCCCCATTTCCTCCCATGAGTCCTGGATCTGGTTCTTCAGTGCTGTGCTTTTGAGATGCTGGAGGTTGCTGAACTGCAATGTCTGTCCCTGAAAACCACTTTTTTTTGCTGGCCATAAAATCTGCCAGGTGGATTAATGAGCTCTGTCGGTACACAGGCAATGCTGCTGCTGGTTGCTGGACTGGAAAGTGGTGATCCTCCGGCCCAACAGTTACGAACATCTCCCACTGGGGACCTGGACAAGGTTGCAGGCCTGGTTGCCCTGTGCCATCTCTGTGCTTTGTCACAGCATGTCTTGCAAATCTGGTCATTCAGGAAGACAGACCAGCTTTTTGTGAGCTTCCACTGTGGAATTCTGGGCAGACCCCTGTCTAAGTCACAATTGTTCCATAGGGTTGTGGAGGCCATTCAGCAGGCATATGCCTCTTCAGATGCTGATCTTGGTTCTTTGGACACAGTTACACCTACATTTACAACACACAGAGATTTATTTTTCTTCTGCAACATGTTGTGATGTAAATAATAGACTCTGAAGTCAAAGTCTTTTTCCTTAATCATCACAACTCTGGGAAATATTTAACACTCAGACAAGCAGACTAATGCATTGCAATAAAAAATAACTCAATTGCGCCCTCTGTTGAGTACCAGCTCTAAACACAACCCAGTGTTTATATTGGAGAGGTGTTTTTGCATGAGAAAGGTGGAGAATGACAAGGATCTGACTGTCTGAAGTTACACAAAGATCTGGTTTTGTGGGCAGAGAGAGTGACAGATTCTCTTGAGATTTCTTATTTCAAATATAATTACACTGTTGCAGTGACATGATGTAACCCAGGGACAGGGACCCTAGAAACAGTACAACAGTAAATTATTTCATTTTTCTTTTTAATGAAAATTATTAACCTATGCCCATAAATGTGAAAGAGAGATCTATATGTGCATGCAGCTAAATTTGTGCAGGTCCACCACGACAAACAGTCACGTGTTAGAGAGCACAGCTCATGCAGTGAGAACCTTGTGCGCTGTCCATGGTGCTGAAATTGTAACAGTTTAATAAATTTAATATTTCACTATTTCTGGACGTGTGCAATAAGATGTGTGTGCAAGATTTGATATTAATCTGATACCAAGTAAAATACAAGGCCTGTATCACTGATACTGATACCAGTACCAATACTTTTTAATTATTAACTACATCATCAGATTGCTAATTCTGAATGAAGGAGTTTTCATGACCATTAAGTTTTTTGTTTTTTTTGTCCTTTGGATTATTAATTAGTTAAAACCTGGGACCGAAATAAAAAACAATAATCTAGCACATCTAATAGTATTTTAACTACAGTAATCAGACAGTATCTTTTTCACATTTAGCACAACAGGGTAATTATATTGAATTAAATCTGAGTCATACTATGTTTGGTATATTTGTTTCAATTCCTGTAATTGTTTTCATTTAAATGTTTCAGTCAGATAAATGTATTATATCAATGTTTTAGCATAAATGACACTTTATGAGTAAGAATCAGTCAGTTCCACTTTGAAAATTAAAGTAATATAACTGAAATATTACTATTACCACAGTTATCTACATAGATATTCTCTGCTTACTGCGTTGCTGGATGGTCCTGGTTAGCTGAGCACGTTTGCTTACTTGTTTGCCTGGCACTGCTGAGTCAGGTGACAGTAAAAAATAAAACACAAGAGAGGAGAAGCAAACTGTGGCTGCTCTGTGACACCTGAAAGCAGCAGCATTTACACAGACAGCCAGGTTGCCTCTTTGATGAAACTGCAGCGGTGAATACAGGAGAACAGAAACTGAAGTATCAAGCTCATTACACTCGTATTGATCAACATTGATACAAATGCTGGTATCAAAATGATCAATATTTGGATCGATCCGCCCATGATTACTATTTATTTGAGTCCAATAAAACTTTATTAATGAAACTGTATTTTTAAAGTTTGTTAATGTAAATGCTTTGATCACTATAACATCCATCCAAGGCCTGATTATTTTCATGATAGGGTCCAAAGTCAATATCATTCCTCTGTTCTGTCTGTTCTTCAGTCATATCAACACGTTCTCACTCCTTACAATAAATTATAAATGGATTAATGTCTCCCTCTATTGGCCACCAGCTGTAAGCACAGTCCAGTGATTGGACTTGGAAGCTGTGTTCAGAGTTTGACATGGGAAATATGGGACAAGGAACTATAACTTTATATCCACACTGACACTTAAAGCCCGTCACAGGACCGACCTTGAACACTGATGTCTCTCTGATGTGGAGAATAGATGACTTCAAATGTTCTGTTCCCAAGATTTCGGGGAGCAATGAAGTGAAAACAGAATAACTAAATGAACATATCATAAATAATGATAAGAACAGCTGTTAGGAAGCTGGAGTTCATGGAGGAAACCCACACAGATGCAAACTAAAATGAATGTGCATCTAAAAAGTAAAATATGAGAACTTACATTAAACAACGACTTGAGAGCTTCAAATGTTCGAGTAACACATGTAGCAGTAAAGTTAACACAGAAGCACTAAATGAACAGATGAAACAGCTGCTCATGAAATTCCCGCTGTGCTCTTTGTCTGAACTCCTTGTTTCCTCTCTGCTGTGTGAAGTTTGATGAGAACATGAATCAATCATAAATCTGCTAAAAGGAAGACTTGTGGCTCAAACCACAGGCTGTGTTTCCTCTTCTCTATGTGGCTCAGTCAGAAATCATGAGCTCCTTTAATTTCAGTGCATAAAAAAGTCATGAAGCAAGGAGGAGAGAAAGTTAGAAACTATATTTTAAGTAGTTTAAAAGTGATTTGATTTTGATTTATGTGTCACACACAGAGTTATCATGGTCTTGCTGAACATGTGATTGACACTGTCAATATAAATCTGTATTACATGAAAGTACAGGCCGGACCACCTCGAGAAAACTGGAAAAACTGCTACACAGTAAAAAGGCTGCTGAGCATCATCAGAGCATTTATTACTTCCCATCATGTTGATAGCTTTAGTTCATTTTGGAGGGTTTGAAGCTGTTTTAAATGACAATGAGTGCTTTTAAATGAAAGCTCTCTTTCAGTGTATTCATGCACAACACTGAACAGCTGTAACATGTACTCTCAGTCTGACACACAACAACAACAACAACAACACACTTTATTTATATCACACTTTTATTAACAAAGTTGCAAAGTGCTTCACAGAAAGACATTTATAATATATTACAAATAAAATAAATAATTAAAAAGATAAAAAAAAAAGATCTACAGTACATTAAAGTAAATAAAAATTATTATCTAAGGGGAGAGAAACAAGCAAAACACACTAAACGATTCTTTCTGAAGGAAATATAAACTCAGGCAAGAGAAAAAACAGCTAAAGAGCTGCTGTTAAGACTTTAGAGCTGTGGCTGAATTTGGATTTTGTCACAATCTGTGGCTGCAGACTCTGTGGCTCTTTGTAAGGATCCAAATGCAGACAACGAGAGACAAAATCAAAATTTTAACAAAAAAACGTTTTTCATGGCCAACAAACATGAACCAAATCAGGTTAACCAAAAATAAATAAAGACAAAAAAAACTAAGCTGGGAAAGCTAAAACTTAAACTAACAGAAAATGTGGAACACTGGAAATACCTTGAAACACCTTGGAAGGATTGAGAGATGATCAGTGAAGTGGAAACACATTGGGAAAACAGCTCTGATGAATTGAATATAACGAGACAGGGAAGCCAAACCAAACACACTGAACACGGGATGAAATGCTGTCAAACTAAAACAGGAAGTGTCATGGTCCTGAGTCTGAGGACTCAGTGGTTTGTGTTTCCTTATGCTTTTGTTCATTCCGAGTATGTATTCTGTTGTGATTTTGCCATTTGTTGGGTTTCTGTTCTTTGCCTGCCTGCTCCCACTTCTCTGTGTTCCCTCTGTCTGTCCATGGTGTTATTGTGTCTACTTATGAGTCCGCCTGTCAAGTTCAGTGTCCTGTCTGGTTCTCTGTCTGTTAGTTTCCTGTTTTATTGTGAAGGTCTCTGTCTGATGTGAGTGTGTTCAGTTTACGTTTCCCCTGTCCCATCAGCTCTGATTCCTCCCAGCCGTGTTGCCCTCCTGTCTCTCATCCCCTGATTACTGGTGTGTGTATTTAAGCCCTGTGTGTTCTCCTGCCTGTTGCTGGTTTGTTTGTGTTACGCCGTGTCAGTCTGCGGTACCCTGTGGTCGGCGGTGTCCTGTTCCTCGTCTGTGGCGCATCCCGTTGTCGTATGCTCCCAGGTCTGTTATTTTTTAGTTCTCCCTGTTTAGGTGTCTTCAGTTATTTGTCATGCCCCACTGCTTGTTTGCCACTACAACTTTGTAAATAAACCTCACTAGCATTTCATCCACTGCCTGCATCTTGGGTCCTTCTTCCAAATCCACACTGCTTGCCTCGGCAGCCGTGACAGTAAGGACACGAACGCACGAGCTTGAAGCAGAAACGGGGATAAACAAACAGAGAGACAAAAGACGAAACACAAGGAGAAGACAAAACACACTGACACTACTAAGACACACGGAGGGCGAGTGAGCAGAGACATGGATGACACGACAGAATCTCACAAGCGACACAGGGATGAGACAAACACACAAGTGGAACCTCGCAGACAACAAACCATAAACTGGAAATACAAGAAAACTCAGAAACATAGAAAGAACTAAACTTCTGCTTAAACTGTATAAACTTAAACTTAGACCATCTTCACACTTTCACAGAGAGACTCACAAAAGCAAAATAACCGCAGAATCTTTGGTCAACGACCCAGCACCCTGACAGATTGACATTATTGTAGTCAGAGCTCTCCTCTGCGTCACCACGTTGCCCTGTTGAGGTGATCAAATGAAAGCATTTCAAAACAAACACCTTCTGTTCTCTGCTTAAATGCATTTATTATCAGTGAGAATAATTACCAATGTATATTTTGCATTTCAAATCTCACATTTTGTGCACTCACTTGTCTTGTTAATGACTTTGAGCTGAATCACAGATGCGACATTGGCAGCAATGAAATAATAATCTTACTGATGTTAATGTTCCCTTCCGTGAATCTCTAAATTATTATGTTGGAGGGGTTTGTGTGTCCCATGGATCCCAGGGGCTGTGTTGTTGTTGGAGGGGGGGCCTCCTGGTAGGGTCTCCCATGGCAAATTTTATCCGGTCCCTCACCCAGGACCAGACAAAGAATAATAAAAAAAAAAAACCTGAATGAAAGGAACAGTTCACTCTGCCCTTGAAAGGGTTAATGGGGTCCCATGAAGCAAGGCCTGGGGAGGGTGCCTAAGAGCAAGCACCTGGTGGCCAGGCATTGGTCCATGGGGCCCGGCTGGGCATAGCCCAAAAAAAGGACATGGGTCCACCCTCCTATAGGCCCACCACTCGCAGGAGGAGAGGGGAGTAGATTGGCGCTACGTCCACTGTACCGGTACGTCAAGATGAAGAGAGAACTGACCGTAAAAGTGAAGCTCTCAGTTTACATCTCTACCCTCACTTATGGTCACAAGCTCTGGGTTAGTGACCCCAAAGAACGAGATCGTGGATATAAGCAGTGGAAATAAGCTTACTTCGAAGTTTGGCTTGCTTCTCCTTTAGAGATAGCGTTAGGTGTTTGGCCATGTGGGAGGGGCTCAGAGTAGAACCACATTTGACGTGGTTCAGGCATCTGACAAGGATGCCTCATGTGTGATGTTTTTCAGGCATGTCCCACTGTGAGGAGACCCTGGGGCAAAACAAGGAAATGCTGAAGAGATTATATCTCTCGGCTGGTGTGGGAAGCCTTGGTGTTCCCCCAGACAAGCTGGAGGATGTGGCCTCTCTGTTTAGGATGCTGCCCCCACGACCTGGTCCCAAGTGTAAGAAAATAGTTGGACGCATGGACTTCAATGTTAAACACAGTTATTATATAATCATCCAGCGTCCACAAGCTCAATATTAATGAAAGTTTATACTTTACCATTTTCAGAGTTTTCAGACCTTCTGATTATCTCATAGCCACAACGATCACCTGCAGGTCAGAGAAAATCAGTCACCTCATGTCTGTGATGTTATTTTAAAAAACAAATATTATTGAAAATAACATTTATATTAAAAGCTGCAGCAGATTTAATAAGTACAGTCTTGTTGCAAACAGCAGTATAATATTATAACTAGATGAAAAACTAACCAGCAAGAAGAGAGGAGTACACTTGCTGCTGATGGTGTTGATTAAACATCTGCTCATTAACAGCACCTTTATTAAAAATGTAAAATAAGACTTTTGCTTTTAAATGAACCTCATGATGCATTTGTGTCTTTGAAGGATAAAGAGTTTGTGTTAAGTAAAGGAAAAGGTCTCACTGTTGGTTGTTGTGCAGCGATACAACAAGAGCAGGAGAATAATAATGAGAGAGACTCCACAAACCAGTCCAACAATCAACCACACAGGAGATGAAGAGCTGTCAGCTCCTGACACAGTTACTGTGACAACAAACAATAAAGTTTAATTATACTTTATAATTCATAAAATAATTTTAGGAAAGTTCTCAGAAAATAAAGCGAGGTGACTTCAAGCCTTAAAACAAAACTCATTTATAAAACTCCATCAAATGTTTTGATCCTGCTCACCTTTAACTGACATCCAGCTCTGTGCTGACTCTCTTCCTGAGTACTGACACTTGTAGAAACCTTCATCAGACTTTGACACTGCAGAGATCTTCAGCTCCCCTCGGGGATCATTTTCAATAAGTTTGTCATTGTGATAGAAAAACACATTGGAAAGTATTTTTTGTGTTCTCAAACTGCAGCTCAGACTAACAGAAGCTCCCTCAGTCACAGGATGAACAGGACTCACCAGGATAGGACCATTACCATCATCTGTGACACAATCACACACAATTGTTTCAGTCACATCAGCTGGTGCACACTTTGAGAAAAAGCTGACAAACAATAACAAGAACAGATTGTACAAATGTTCATCATGAAGATCTGATCTTGTATATTCAAACCTGTATGTTTTTACCACATAATTACTGGGACAAATGTTCATGTGACGTCTAAATCATTCAAATCCAAGTAGTAAATGTATAATAACATACTCTGTACAGTGATGTTGACTGCACTGCTGAACTCTCCTGATCCAGACTCACACCAGTACACTGCAGTATCTGACTCTGATGTGTTGATGTCACATGTGGATCCAGTCATTCTCCTACAGTCAGAGAGTCGGCCGTCCTCAGAGAACTTCCTCACTCTCCACTCAGGGAAGTTTCCCTCACAGGTCAGTGAGACAGAGTCAGAGGTGAAGTGTTGCACTCTGTCAGGACTCACTGTGAGAGACGCTGCTGAATGAACATCTGGAAACAACATGCAGTGAAGACACAAAGCTCACAGATGTTAGGATTCAAAATATCAAATTAATATTAGAAAAAAAATGATGAGCTGAATCTTGGTGGTTTACAGTGATGACACAACTTATTAAACAGAAACAAACTGACCTGCAGACCAGACAAACTTTGGTTGACTGTGATCAGTGTGATACTCTGGGTCTCCTCTTCCAGCTCTGCACACATATCCTGCTGTGTGTGTCTGTCCATGAATGATGTAGGAGTCCTGTGCAGTCCCACTGCCATCAGGTAGCAGCTCATAACTGGAGGATTTCTCTGATAGATCAGGAACAGCTTTATACCAGTAGAAGCTCCATCCTGCAGACGGATGTTCAACCTCACAGTTCAGAGTTACTGAGGCTCCAGGACTCAGCCATGATGGAGACACAGTGAGGACAGGACGGGGTTCATCTGTTCAACAAAGATTTTCTCTCAATGTTTCGTCTCTTAACTCTGAATTCAATGTCACTAAAATGTTGACTCACAAATATTTATGATGAACTTTAAGAGTGAGACTATCTAAACATGTCAAATATCTCAACATGTACTAATAAAAACACATTTTTACAAACTGTTTCTATTTCCAGGTTAAATGAACTATGACTCTACTTACTGCCAGAAACTGTCAGTGTGACTGAATCACTCCACTCTGTTGTTTCATGCTGTGAACGTTTCATTCTGCCCTTACAGCGATAGTTTCCACTGTTGGATGATGAAGCAGATCTAATCCTGTATTCATTTTGATTTGGAGCTTTTATCATGCTGTTTGTTTCCCACTCATAATCCCACTCAGTGTCTCCTCCATGGATCTCACATCTGACAGTGATCGTCTCTCCTCTGTATATCTCAGACCAGTTTGGATACAGAGTCACAACAGGCCTGTTTGAGGCTGTTACTGTTCAAGAAAGTACAATAAAAACACATGAATGTCAAAAATGTTAATGCCTTTTGTTCTTCATCTTCCTCCTTAATCAGGAATTTATCGGACTTCATGTTAAACTGACCAGTTTTCCCAATCCTGACTGACTGGCTGTCCTCTGTGTAGTAAACTGGGTTTCCTCTTCCTCCTCTGCACCTGTAGAGTCCTTCCTGTGAGACACTGATTTGTCCATTTGAGTGGAAAACTGCATCTTGTGTGGTCAGGGCTTCAGAGGATTTCTCATCTCTGTACCAGTAGTATTTCCATCCAGATGATGATGATGGGTTCACAGAGCAGGTCAGGGTCACACTGCCCCCTACTGGAACAGCTGTGTTATCAGCTCTCAGTTTGGCCTTTGGTTTATCTGCAGTTCAGTTTAGAAAAAGAACAAAAGTCAATGACTGAATCAAACCAGTTGAAATAACTTGGTGGAAATATGGAAATAATAAATATGACATAACTTTAATGGTGAAGCTGCAACAAACTGTACAACTATCACACAAACACAACACTAATCTTTCATATTTAATTTGCTGCATTTCTAAGTTAAAAACACACATGAGGAACAATCAGTGGATTTAATGTTTCTTAGTGGATGTGGTGGAGCAGCTGAGACAGATCCAGCATTTGTTCTGCATTTCATCTTTCATGTATTAGAGCTGCACAGCAGAGAAGTTACTCTCATATGTTTTGTTCTCTTCACTGTGAATAAAAAGCTGCTGTTCAGGTTTTTGTTGTTGGAATAAAAACTAAACATTTTACTGACCAACATGAAAGACAGTTATAAAGCTGTAAGAAAGAAGAAGTGCTTTTTCCTTATTTAGATACTCTGGATGAAAGATCTTACATGATACAGTCAGTGTGATGATATCACTCCACTCTGAGAAGAAATAGTCCCTTCTGCCCCGGCAGCTGTATCCTCCACTGTCAGACTCAGTAGCTCTGATGATTCTGTATTCATTGGATGTTGGAGGTGTGTTTAACTTGGCTGCTCTCCATTCATACGTCCACTGAGCTCCTTCACCTCCCTGAATCTCACATCTGACAGTGACTGTCTCACCGCTGTATATCTGAGTCCAGGATGGCTGCAGGGTCACAGTGGGCTTACTGGGAACTGTTCACAGGAAAATATCCAGTTAGACACAAATAGAAACATAAAAATTCTGCTGTTTAAAACATGAGAGTAACGTGAGTGAAAAACAAATCAACCTCCAACAGGCTACAGGTTTAAACCACACCTCGGGCCAGTCTGACCACTGATAACTGTTTTCATCACGGCCACATCCCACTTTGTAAAATAGCTACAAACAGCACAAAGACAGTCAAAACCAGGCCAGAGGCAGGACTGCTTCATCAGGATGTACTGAGATATTCTCAAACACCCTGACCTGTAGCTGGTTTTTGATAGCATACTGTGCTACATGAAGAACTGTATAGCACAGCTGCACAGTAGCACAGAGGAAATAGCTCCACAGGGTTATACAGGTCACCCAGAGGATAGTCGGCCATCCTTTGCCCTCACTTGAAGACCTGCACAGCTCCCGCAGTCTCAGGAACACAAAGAAAATCCTTCAGGATCCATCTCACCCAGGTCATGCACTGTGTGAACGTCTACCTTCAGGCAGACATTTCAGAGCCATAAAGACAAAAACTAACAAACTAAGGAACAGCTTTGATCCCTCAGCCATCACCATGCTGAACGCTGAACAATCAGATCCAACACAACTCTCATATACAGTGTTTACATTGTTACAGCACAGTCTCATGTTTACACCTGCAGGTACGGCTGGTGTTTACATCAACACTGTAACACAGAAACATTTGTTTTGTTGTCTGTTATTAAAACAAAATCTGAAACTTTTCACTGCAAGGTCTCATTTTTCTTATTTATTTTCTTATTTAAGGGTTAATAAACTCACAGCTATATGACCTCTAGAAATAAAATAATTAAACTCACGAGTTTCTCTAACTGTGACGTCACTGCTGTCCTCTGTGTAGTAAACTGGATCTCCTCTCCCTCCTCTGCAGTGGTACAGACCTCCTTGTGAGACACTAATAACTCTGTTTGCTTCATTTCCTCTCATGAGCTGAGCTTTAGAAGAGACTGAATCACGTCTGAACCAGTCAAACTTCCAGCCAGCAGAGCCCTCCACAGAGCAGCTCAGTGTCACACTGCCCCCTGCTGGTATGACTGAACTTTGTGCTGTCAGTGTGGCTCTGGGTTTACTTGCTGTTGAAGAAACAAAAAGTAAAACATTAAATCATTACCAAGAATACTCTTGTCACAGTACTGATCAAACTTTAAACATTCGCTGAATAATTAATCTAAAAACATAAACAGAAATTGCTAATCCTTCATGTAGTCATGGGAGTAGAGAACTGGATCACAGTAGTCCCAGTCCTGGGAATTGTTAGTCCACTTGCTTATTAATCCTGTTTATTGGTTCTTGCACTCTCGCTACGATCAGCTGATTCCAGTTTGTATCAAAGGAGGAAAATGGTGGTTCAGAAATTACTTTTATTGTTCCTGCACAAAGGATGGGAACGATGGTAAAGTGGAGACTGCTGCAGGACAGAAACAACTGCATTAACGTGATCAACTGTTAACACAACTTCAGCTCTTCAAAGTACCTGCACAGACAGTACGCTAACACTAAGCTAGCCAATAACCCAGAGTGATGAATTTCAACAGGTAACAAACTGATGAGCAGTCAGGCTGCAGCTCCGTTTCTACCTGTTCATGCCTCTACAGTAGAATCACCATGACGACCGATTTAAAGTCTCTTTGTGCTGATTTTGTGTAAGAACTTTTTTGCTTTACTATTTTTGAGAAATGATCCCAACACTGATTCCAACAAAGAGGGGAAATACCTCCAACATGCACAAACATTTGACCTCACAGCCTCTAATCTGCATGAATGTCTTTGATATTCTGCTTAGAGATGGTGGCGACTCTCAAAGTGGAGCCAATGAGAATCAATCAATTCTTATCAATTCCCATCCCTACCTGCATGTGACACATTAGACTGTTTAACAAACTAAAGATTTCACTGATTTATCATTCTCTTATCAAACTCTCATCTCTGTACATTCCTCTTTAAATTGCTGATATTTTAAGAGCCTCCATGGTGTCTCTCCTTTCTGTTTGCACAGTGAGAAAAACTGTTGTCCTGAGCTGCCTGCAGACAGCTGGATCATTGTTGGAGTTTTCCTGTTAAGACAGATGTAAACATTAAAATGTTAAATGTCAGCATGAATCATGGTCCAACTCACATGAAACTGTCAGTCTGAAGGCATCACTCCATCCTGTTAAGAGATAGTCACTGCTACCCCGACATCTGTAGTCTCCACTGTGGGACACTGAAACTCTGCTGATCCTGTATTCACTGGATGTTGGAGGGCTGTTTGTGTTGGGTGCTGTCCATTCATATTTCCACACCTTTCCTTCACCTCCCTGAATCTCACATCTGAGAGTGATTGTCTCACCAGTGAATATCTGAGACCAGCTGTGCTGCAGTTTCACAGCAGCCATAACTTTCCCTAACAAACAAATAAATACAAATATTAAACTGAAAAAATCATAAATCATATTTATAAATTGTTACTTGAGTTTAATCATGATGTTTCGTTTTATTTCACAACAAAATTTCACCCTCACCTTGTTTCTGAATTGTAACTGCAGCACTGTCCTCTGTGGAGAAAACTGGATCTCCTCTCCCTCCTCTGCAGTAATAGATGCCTCCTTCTGAAATACTGATCGTGTGCTCTGATGTTCCAGCTCCTATTTTCTGAGCTCCAGAAAACTCTGAATCACGTCTGAACCAGTCAAACTTCCAGCCAGCAGAGCCCTCCACAGAGCAGCTCAGTGTCACACTGCCCCCTGCTGGTATGACTGAACTTTGTGCTGTCAGTGTGGCTCTGGGTTTACTTGCTGTTGAAGAAACAAAATAAGTAAAACATTAAAACATCATGAAGAATAAACTTGCTACAGTACTGATCACACTTTAACCATTCACTGATTAATTTATCTACAAACACAAACAGTAATTAGTAATCCTGCATGTAGGGATGGGAGTAGAGAGCCGGATTACAGCATACAGGATGAGAGTGATGGTAAAGTGGAAACTGTTCTAGGACAGAAACAACTGCATTCAAATAATCACCTGTTAACACAACTTTGGCTCTTTAAAGCACAGCATGCTAACGCTAAGCTAGCCAAGAACCCAGAGTGACGTTAAAGCTGAGTGAATGCTGACCCCAGACCAGCACTGTGAGAAATGAGTTGTGATTTACAGCAAAGCTGCTGCTGAAATTCAACAGGTAACAAACTGATGAGCAGTCAGGCTGCAGCTCCGTTTCTACCTGTTCATGTTTCTACTGTAGAATCACCATGACAACTGATTTAAGGTCTTTTTGTGCTGCTTTTGTGTAAGAGCTTTTTTGCTTTACTTTTTTTGAGTAATGATCCCAACACTGATCACAACAAAGAGGGGAAATACCTCCAACATGCACAAACATTTGACCTCACAGCCTCTAATCTGCATGAATGTCTTTGATATTCTGCTTAGAGATGGTGGCGACTCTCAAAGTGGAGCCAATGAGAATCAATAAATTCTTATCCATTCCCATCCCTACCTGCATGTGACACATTAGACTGTCTAACAAACTAAAGATTTCACTGATTTATCATTCTCTTATCAAACTGTCATCTCTGTACATTCCTCTTTAAACTGCTGATATTTTAAGAGCCTCCATGGTGTCTCTCCTTTCTGTTTGCACAGTGAGAAAAACTGTTGTCCTGAGCTGCCTGCAGACAGCTGGATCATTGTTGGAGTTTTCCTGTTAAGACAGATGTAAACATTAAAATGTTAAATGTCAGCATGAATCATGGTCCAACTCACATGAAACTGTCAGTCTGAAGGCATCACTCCATCCTGTTAAGAGATAGTCACTGCTACCCCGACATCTGTAGTCTCCACTGTGGGACACTGAAACTCTGCTGATCCTGTATTCACTGGATGTTGGAGGGCTGTTTGTGTTGGGTGCTGTCCATTCATATTTCCACACCTTTCCTTCACCTCCCTGAATCTCACATCTGAGAGTGATTGTCTCACCAGTGAATATCTGAGACCAGCTGTGCTGCAGATTCACAGCAGCCCAAACTGTTCAACAAACAAATATAAAAATTTAAATAAATATATCAAGAAGAACCACAAAACAAATAACAAAAATCATAGTTATAGTGTTACTTTAATTCATTTATAAATTTCAGTTGTATTTCACAACAAAATTTCACCCTCACCTTGTTTCTGAATTGTAACTGCAGCACTGTCCTCTGTGGAGAAAACTGGATCTCCTCTCCCTCCTCTGCAGTAATAGATGCCTCCTTCTGAAATACTGATCGTGTGCTCTGATGTTCCAGCTCCTATTTTCTGAGCTCCAGAAAACTCTGAATCACGTCTGAACCAGTCAAACTTCCAGCCAGCAGAGCCCTCCACAGAGCAGCTCAGTGTCACACTGCCCCCTGCTGGTATGACTGAACTGTGTGCTGTCAGTGTGGCTCTGGGTTTACTTGCTGTATAAGATACAGAAAAAGTTAATCTTTAAATTGTTGGTTGTCTAAGGAAGAAATTTCTTACAGCACTGATTATGTGTTAAACATCGACCAATTTAGAAAACAACGTGTAATTTTTCTGCATGTGAGACTTCGACTGCCTAGAAAAGTTTTTTTTTTTTTTTTTCAAATCAAAAATAGTTTGACTGCCTCATCTCTGTTTTCTGGTCATTACTGTTTTAATAGTTACAGTGCCGTGAACAACTTCTTTACTTTCTATCAGAGTGGGAGGAGAGTGTTTGAAAGAGAAGTATGTGTGTGTTTTTAAAGTCGTCTTACTACAAATATTATTAAAAAGTTATTTGAAAAAATCAAGTTCGCACACAAAAGCTGACTGGAAGTTATTTTCTATCATTTAACATTTCATTTTAAATGTTGTACACAGCTACTACAACAGCAAAACAAAATGTTAAGCTGATGTTCATCACTTTCATGTATTTGTACAATTTTTAAAATTATAACACATTATTTGTTTTAATTCTTTTAATTATGCAGAGATGGGTGAACTGTTAACTGTTAGTGATCTGAGCCCAGCAGTAAAACTGGGACATCTGAGCTTCTGTTGTTTACCTGTGTTTGTTTGTTTGTTTGTTTGTTTTGTTTTGTTTTCAAATAAAGTGAGTGTAAAACAGCTGAATCACAGACAGAAACTTATTTTTAAAGAATGAACATAAACACACTTTTCTCCACAAAGTCGTTTTCTGTACAAATGAGACTTTTTCAGGAAGAAGTTGGAATGAGTTTGATTTGCTTTCATAAAATCACTTTGAGGTTAACATGCAAATCAATGAGTTCAATAGAAATAAAATCAAAAACCTTTCTATCAAACCCACTCGTGTGTGTGTGCTTCAGATTAATTTTAATCTACGCCAGTATTTGATGAGATGATTGAATTACTTTTATATTTTTTTAAAGAAGTTTCATATTTGCTTTCATTTGTTGAGGGAGTTTGAAGAACTATATTTTATCCTGTTTGTGTCATTATTGTCCTCAGGTGATGGAGCAGCAGGTCAGCATTGGCGTCTCTATACCAGCTGAAAGTTCGTGACACAAAGTGGTGACAAACTGTCTACAATGAGGCTACTATCAGCTGCAGCTCTTTGTCTGACTAACAATGTAACATGCTTTGTAGACCATTGAATTCATCCTGTGCTGACCATTATGACATTTGTCAAATGGAGATCACACAACAAACATGAAATCAACACAGAAAACTTCACATTGTATGTTTGATAATCATGAGTGAATGTATATTTCAAACTAAATGACTGAACTCACAGGTTTTCTCAATGGTGACATCATCACTTCTATCAGTGTAGTAAACTGGGTTTCCTCTTGTTCCTCTGCAGCTGTAGATTCCTCCTTGAGATACTCTGATATCTCTGTTTTGTTGATCTCTGATTTTACCTTCAGAGGTTGTTTGGGTTCGTCTGAACCACTCATATTTCCATCCATCAGAGCTCTGCACAGAGCAGGTCAGAGTCACACTGCCCCCTACTGGTATGATTGTTGTTCCTGCTGTCAGTGTGGCCCTGGGTCTATCTGCTGTTATGAAAAAGAAGAGAACAAAATGCACACCTGATACAATATAAATGTATAAAAGGTTAAAAAAAATCATTTTTTTAAATCACCCCCCCCCCCCCCCCCCAATAAAATCTACAAATGTCTTCATTATATATTTTTTTTTCCTACAGTTTAAGTCACTTTACATTTTTCTGATTTCTGTCTCAACATGGTGACAGAGCTGCAGTAATTCAGGTTGTAGATCTCTAAATAAGCACAGTATGAATGTTTGTTCAATCTCAGGCCTGAAGAAGTCACACTGAATGTAAACTAATGCAGTTCAAGGAAACACACACACACACACACACACACACACACACACACACACACACACACACACACACACACACACACACACACACACACATTTAGACAACAGAAACATCGTCACCTTAAATTATATGGATCTTTTGATGTTTCTTTTTTTTCATTATTTAAATTAAGTTTCATCCACAGTTATTCTTGTTATACAGTAAAACATGTACATGCTGTAATGACATATTGTCTGAGTATTTTGGTTGCAGTGTGTACTGTGAACAAAGTTAGGTAAAATGCAAGGATCTTTGTTAAAGTTCCAACACATAAGAAATACAATACTTTCAATGAAACATTTATTAAACACATATTTTTTTATAATTCAGATGAGTATTTTATCAGGAATCATCACAGCATTAATCACTGAGGACTTACCTAATACAGTTATAAAGACAGTATTACTGTTCTTTATATAATGTGACTCCTTCCTGCTACCAGAGCACTGATATTCACCACTGTGGCCTGTTGAGATAATTTCTAATGTGCAGTCTTTGTTCTCCCTGTTGGGGGCATACTCTCGACCATCCTTCTTGATTGTGTAATACCAGTCAGTGTCTTCTCCTTCATTCATGTCACACTTGAAGGTAACAAACTCTCCAATGAAATAACTGGACGAGCTGGGTTCAATAGTTAGCACAGCACCTAGAATCCAACACAAACAGACAATCAGACAACAGACAATCTGAAACACTTTATGCTCAAGGCAGAATGTTGATTGATTATTAATACTTTATTTATGTAGAGTCATACAGGTTGAGAATAATCTTTGCTAAATAAAAAGGAAGAAATAGAAAAAGTGAAAACTGTTCAGTCACCTTGAGCGTGTCCACTGCAGACGAGCGTACAGAGCACTACAATAAAGACAGAAACTTCAGACATTATCAAACTAAAGACACTCAAATCATGTGAGTGTTTTGTTGATGTTAGATTTGAAATGTAACATGTTAAAAGGCTGTTTAAATCTAGCACTGGCTTTAATCACTGCCGTTATATGTTTAATGGGGCGATCGTGGCTCAAGAGTTGGGAGTTCGCCTTGTAATCGGAAGGTTGCCGGTTCGAGCCCCGGCTTCGACAGTCTTGGTCGTTGTGTCCTTGGGCAAGACACTTCACCCGTTGCCTACTGGTGGTGGTCAGAGGGCCCGGTGGCGCCAGTGTCCGGCAGCCTCGCCTCTGTCAGTGCGCCCCAGGGTGGCTGTGGCTACAATGTAGCTTGCCATCACCAGTGTGTGAATGTGTGCGTGAATGGGTGGATGACTGGATATGTAAAGCGCTTTGGGGTCCTTAGGGACTAGTAAAGCGCTATATAAATACAGGCCATTTTTTTTTTTTTACCATTTAATCAGTGTCTACTATGATTGATTACATTTTATATTAGGATGTCAAAAGCATCAAATTATCACTGATGGAGAAACAAACCTTTCTTAGATAAACTAAAGCAGCTCCACTCTGATCTGAGTCAGTGCACTAAAATCTAATCCAGTCTACAAACAACCACGTTGGTAACAAACATGAGAGTCCTCTGATCACATGACCTGCAATGGTACAAATGACTGATACTCTGTTCTTCTTACTAAAACATGTTTATGGATCAGTATGAATCAAACAATAGAAGTCAGTGATGTACTCACAGAATAGGCCCAGCTCACAGAGCAAAGTGGCTCCCATCCTCACATCCAGCAGTGACACGTCTGAAAACTTCTACAACTTTCTGTAAAGAGAGAGAGTGAAGCAGCAGCACAGCAGATACCAAAGAGCTGTGAAGGAAACAAAGAGGTTTTAAAACTTCTCTCTGCTTCCTTCCTTTTACACAGAAATAACAACTTAACAAGATCTGACAAGATTTTTATGAAAAGGCCTTTAACACACAGACTAAACTGACCAATAACAGACAGACAGTAAGTTTCATTACACATATGTGAGCTGACTGAGGGTTAAAGAGGAAATGAGGAGAACACAAGTCCAAGAATTGTTTTAAATGTGAAAAACCTTTATTTTATTTAAATATTATTCAAATAAAAAAAAGAATAATAATAATAATCATCATCATCATCATCATCATCATCATCATCTTTGTCATAAACTGTAAGTATTATCAAACATTTGTCTTACATTATTTCAAAGGCTATTTATAATTTTAATAAATATTTCCAAACCTCAAGCACACAGATGTATGAATAAAGGAGAGTAAATATCAATAAATATATTGTTAGATTCTAATATTATTTTATGCCATGTTATACCCCTAATTAAAGATTGTGAATTATTATGTAGTTTTAGTTTGCATTATTCTCCTGAATTAGAAGAAGCTGATAACTATTGCATTAGTTAAACTGATGTGCATTATATTAAACTGTTGATTTATTGTGAATGAATGATATTGTTTTATGATGCATTATACTGCTGAGTTATAAGAAATACTGTTTGCAGAAAGTCATCGCCTTATTTGTCTGATTAGAAGAGAACAGAATATACTAGAGTTTTCTGCCCCATCTCAGCAGGAGCAGATAAACGGGGAGCCAAGGTCGTAGCTCAGGCGCTGTGTGAGAGAGAGCATGTGAATGTTTATGCTTTGTATGATAAGGTGGAGGCACCAGAGGCTATAAAAGTTTGAGCAATGCTCCACCATTTTGAGATTTTGAGGCTGTCTGCATCAGTGTCCATCTCCCACGTGTGTGATCATTAAAAATCATCGTTTGACTCAACCCGACCGGACCAGTGTTGTTATTGTGGTTTTTCTCTTGTTTCCATCCCCGATATTTTGAACCTTAACATTTTGGTGGCTCGTCCTGTGGTATTGGGGTGGAATTTAAAAGTTTGGACGGTCCGAGGTTGTCGAACGGACAGGCACGAGCCAGTGGTCTGATGTGAGTGGGCATAAGCCGGCTTATCTAAAGGTAAGGCACTACCTGTTGAATTATTTCCAAAGTGTGCCAAATTGGATATGACTAAATTAAAGTCTACTCACTGAAATTACTGGTAGAGGGTCTGTTTTGATTGTGATGAGGATCCGCGTGTGTTATGCAGTTAAAGTCGGCTAAGAGTCTTTAATGAAGTTGAAAAAGTATGAAATGCTGGGTTAGAGTCCCAAGGAAATGAAAGAAATGCTGGGTTCGAGTCCCAAGGCATTGAGATAAAGGCTCAAGTAGTTTGTTAGGGAATTGGTCATGTTGTTGGTTAAAGTCCAAATTGGTTATAAGTGTGGTCCTGTGTGATTATAAGTGAGGGTTGGCTCCATTGACCTCTAGGTGGCACTTGCCTTAGTCAGACTCTTGTTTTAGGGTGTTGACTGTTGTTTCATATTGTTATAAATTATTATAGAACGGCGGTTAGAGTCCGCTAAGAAGCGCATTGCTCAGAGGTAACGCTTGCCGGGGTTGGGGACGCTCAATGCCCGTCCTCTTTGAGGGATAGTCAGTTGGTTTACTGTGGAGCCTGGGGCACTCCAGAACAACTAAGTGGTTTCACCACTTCACCGTCAGATACGGTGTTATGCGCTTTTTTGGATACTGTTCAATTGAGTTAGGGACTTTAGGGATTAGCCCAGATACAGTTAGAGTCTGATACTGGTTGATTGATTACAAAAAAGTGAGACTTTCTTCGGTAAGACCCGTTATATTAAATTTGTCGAAATTTGTTAGGCGCTGAACTTGTCAGGCCTGTCAGTGATTGTAAATATAAGACGTCTTTGTAATATAAAATAAAAGAGTTTTGTCTGAGCTTTGTGTGACCCTGTGTGTGACGACAGCGCACTGCAGCGCTGCGAGCTATTTTTAGACTGTGTGTGAACATGCAAATGAGCTGTGACGCGCACAGAGGACTTTTGTTGCTGTTTAGCGTGTTTTTGAGCTTTATAATTATGAGTTGCAAACAATGATACATGCCTGTAATTAAAACGCTGATTTTGCTGATTATAATATTACAAATAAGGTTTTGAGTGACTAGGGTGTGAATGATGTTGGGTTTTAAAGCTGAAACTCAGAGAGGAGTGTGTTGGGAGACTGTCATGTAGTCTGCAGTGCAAAGGTGGGCGTCTTGCCTGCTGGTCTATTTAACAGTGATGAAAATGATATTAAATAAATTTCTCAGTGTGTTGATACAGGTGGCTACGGGCCTGGACCAACTGCCCCCACAAGCACAGCGGCCGAAGCAAAATTATAGTAATGGAAACCAAACTCAGCAAGAATCAACAGCTGTGGAAAAGACAGCAGCTAGCAGAGAATTAAAGGAGAAATTAAGAGAAGTTTTAACACATAAAATTGGGGCCAACAGACTTGTGGAGGTTGGGAAGGCGTCCGGAGCATCACAACAAAAAGGTGAAACAAAACCACACAAGCAGAGAAATGTGAGAGAGAGGCACATGTTAGAGAAATGCCTCGTTTGAGAAAAAACGTTAAATTAGCCCATTTACAAACGCACATACACGCAATGAAGAAACAGCTTACACCCATGAACACGTGAAGATTTTCCAGCAAGTAAAGCAGTGAAACTTAACATATACCTGCCGTTAAATAATAAAGTTTATCCACTACTAACAAATAAATTCTCTGGGTTGCAGGACAACAACTTAACTTCAAAAAAAAAAAAAAAAAAAAGACACGACAAATTTAGTGGTTAATAAAAGTCAAATTGTGACATGTTTTCTGCTGATTGATTAATACAAGTGATTACTAAATGAAAGAAAATTCCAATTTTTGTGCTTTTAAACATGATCTTAAGAATTTTAACATGTACCTGTGTTGTCCTGTCAGCTTGGCGGGTCATGAGTGGATTATATGGAGAGAAAAAACAAAAAAAGGGGGAGAGAAGGCTGACACAGGGCCTGGTCCCATTGTTTCTCCCCTCTCTGAATAACGCAGCCAAAATAACATCATTTTCCTGTTCGTTTGTTTTTGTTTTGTGTTTGTTTTGTTTTTTCTCTTTATGCTTGATTACAGGCTGCTTTGTCGGCCCGGGAAGCCGAGGCGGACCCTGGACTCCTGCTCTCCCCTCTACCATCGTTGCTCTCTCCTTTACCATCTTTGATGTGACCCTGACTAAATGCTAAAGCAGCTGGACCCACAACAACAACTTGAAAATGTCAACAGTGCTGCAGGAAAACGATCTCATGCAGCAGAGACGGAGAGCGTTAAATCCAAGGCCCGTTTCACTACACGAGGAGATTTCCGTCAGCGTCTCTTCTTTCTGAGAAGACTGAGAAAGGCCTGGCTCCCACCACCGATTCTGACCACCTTATATAGAGGAACTATCGAGAGCATCCTGAGCAGCTGTATCACTGTCTGGTTCGGGAACAGCACCATGCCGGACAGACAAGCTCTACAGAGGGTTGTGCAATCAGCTGAGCGCACCATCCGCTCCGAGCACCCTGACCTGCACTCAATCTACAGCAGGTGGTGCTGGACCAAGGCCAGGAAGATCGTGAAGGACCTCAGCCATTCCAACAACAGACTGTTCTCTCTGTTGCTGTGTATGTGACAAATAAACATCTGGATTTGGAAAACGAGGCACTCGCAAAGCCATCAGCATTGTGCCTGATCGGACACACCCCTCTCACACACTCTTCACACTCTTGCCATATGGAAAAAGACAGCTTCAGCTGACAGAGCTGTGACGAGACGCCCATTAAGCCCAGATGAAAAGAGAGGCCGAGCAAAACCATGCTGACCTTAAACACTCTGCATTAAAACTGTGCAGGATAGTGACGGACCAACAATGACCATCGGGCAGCAAAAAGGGCGTGCCAGAGACAGGAGGAGTAACTGAGGTCAGGAGGCACCTCAGAATGGACAAAACACCAGGAGAAAATGAGCTGAAGGCACAGGTGTCGGGGCTCGGCCAGGAGCTGACCTCTGAGAAGAGCCGAACAGCAAAGCCGCAAAAGGCCGTGGAGCAAAGCAAGGAAAACATCGATGGACTTCAATCTGAAGTGGACGGAAAAGATTGTGAGGTTTCTGCCCCTCAGTAAGAGCTCAAGGCATCAGAGCAGAAAACTGAGCATGGCTCAGGAGGAGCTGGCTGATTATCGAACCCATCAGACTTGGAGTCCCAGACACACGACTTGAAATCAGGCTCAGGACCTCAACAAGGAGATGAGAACAAAGCAGAACAAGCAGCAGTGACAGCAGCTGAACTTTGACCTGAACAAAGTCTTGACTTGGCTGGGAGAAACAGAGGAAGAGCTGGAGCAGCAGCGTAGACTGGAGCTTGACACTGACATCCAGACGATTGAGCTGCGTATTAAAACCCTGAAGGAGCTACAGAAGAAAAAGGGTCAAGCTAAGGAGGAGTGGAATAAGGAGAAGATGCAGGATACTGGAGAAAAAGACCTGCCTCAATTGGGGCCAGAACCAGTATGGACAGAACTTTGAGCAGCAGCACCAACGGATGCAAACGGACTGAAAAGGAGGAGGGCAGGACCCCAGGGCACGCTTCAGGCCGTGGTTTACCCAGAACACCAGAACAGGAAAGTGATGAACACAAACACCCACACAAACATACACATCTACATGCATTGACTCAGAATGAAGAGAAACACACATATGAACATATACACTCGTTGATTGAGTGAGAAATGACACACACACGTGCAAAAAAAAAAAAAAAAATCGAAATGTTGATTCAATTCACTGAGAAGTGATCCACACACACACACATCTACAAGCTTGTGCAATAAAGAGTGATACACACACACGCTGATGCAATGAAGAATGCTTTACTAACAAATGCTGCACACAAACATCCGAATATGGAGTCGGTTACAACTATAAGAACTCATTGATTGTTTATTGGTTAAATGCATTTCATGCCACACAGAGGGCATCTGTGTAGATTTAGGGGACAAGGTCTAAAGTAGTTTGGTTGTGAAAACAATGTCTGTGCGTGATGTCTGTTTATGGCTTAAGGCCTCCACTGAATTGTGTACTGTGCTTCACACAGCCTGATAAGGAGCAGTGGTACAGAGTGAAAATGATGAGTGAATGGTGTGAGTTTTATTTCGGAGAGAATATGAAAAGGTTGTGTTGATTTGACTCAGTTGTTTAAGTTTCTGCCAAAGCAAAACATTTGTGTGCAACCAGTGTCTACTATTGAATTAAGTTGATCCAACATGTATTTGTCAGTGAAAAAAAAGGAGTTATGGTGCCTGTATGCCTACACAATATAGTGTGTGAAGTTTTGGTTGATTTTTGGGTTTTGTTTGACACTAGGTTGATTCTATCAGTGAGGTTTGGATTGTTCTCTTTCTATAAGAGAGAGAAAGATGGTTTGAACTTTGGACATGTTTGCAAAGGGCCCCAGTATCTGTTATTATATGAGTGTTTTATTGTTTACGTTTGTTTTTTCTTTTGTTACAGTGCACTGAGATAAGAACATCAGAGAGGTATGATCCACCGGTGGTGATATTTTGGTATTTTGTGAGTTCCTGATTTAACAAATCAGCTCTTTAATCCAGGCCTGAGAGAGTGAATTTTAAAGTGTTATAAAATATTCTTATTGAAAACAGTCGCAAAGTATTTTTCTCCATGATTATAATGGGCTTGGGAGAAATTCACTTATATGGGACACTGATCCTGAAGCCTAAAAGGATTGCAGCGAGTCAATCCAGTCCAAAGAAGGAAAAACAAACAAGGAACTGTTTCCTTTAAAATGATGACGTCATCTTGCTGGTGATGGAGCCTCGAATAGGTTGCGCGTGAGACTCCATTATCAGCAACTTCTGGTATGAATGTGTGTGGGTGTATGCATGTGTCTGGACTGTGATGGACTGATGACTAAAAGTTTTAACTGACTTGATACTGAGACAAAAACGGTGCCGACTTTAGGATTATTGAATGTCC
Organism: Astatotilapia calliptera; assembly: GCF_964374335.1. NCBI lineage: Eukaryota > Metazoa > Chordata > Actinopteri > Cichliformes > Cichlidae > Astatotilapia > Astatotilapia calliptera. The sequence goes on along the minus strand of NC_137424.1, from coordinate 46,491,025 downwards.
ACAGACAATTCACCCAGCCTGTAAAAGAAGGGTGGATGTTTTGTCTTGCTTTGTTTTGTTTGCAAGAACAGAAGAATGACAGAGACTAAAGGGGGAGGCTGTAGCTTCACAGCAGTGTGAACTGCAGACTGAACCCTTTGGTTGCTAATTTTGAGTTACTGATGTTTGCATTAAGAAAATTGTGTTTTAGTAGCTGTGTTTTAATTAATGGATCATATTATATGGTTGGGAATGTTAAATGCTAAAGTGAAGAAAAGGTTTGATTCCACTCATGACTGAACATGTTATTATTAACCATAGTGGGTCACTGTAAAAAGTCAATTAATTTTTTAGAGGTAAAAAAAACAAAAAAAAACCCTCCACCGAGGTCTATGAATAACAGGGGAATGATAGACAGCCACACTCAAAATGGAGATATGTAATGATAAACACTGGTCCCCGTCTTTTGGGTGCTTTCTTGAAGTAGTCAACAATTTAAAAGTAAGATAAAATAACAGGGGCATGTGCTGAGGGGTGGTGCTGCACAAGAACAAGGGTAAAATAAAGAAAATATTGTTTTTAGTTTTGAGAAGTGCAAATTAAAATGTACCATTACACTCAGAGGATCAATATGAAGTTTGATATATGTTAATTTTGAATGAAGTACATGACTGGTGACTGTTCTGTCCTGAGCTTTTGTTTTTACAGCACCCGCTTGATCACACCAACAGTTTCTCGCCACCGAAGAGGGGTACTTGCAAAAAATAGAGAATGGGGAGGAATATCATCAAAACTGGAAAAAGGTAATCCCCAAAGGGGGTGATAACGCCATAACTTTCACTTATGGTCAAATTCTCAAAATTTGACCCTGAACTTAAAAAATTCTTCAAACATTTAGAGACAGAGTGGAGGTTTAGATCAACACATGTCACAAACCACATAAGGCTGGAGCATTTGAATCAAAAAGGTGAATTGATACGCAGCAAAATGTTGATCATACTGATTATGTTTATTCCAGTGTGCAGAGCAAGGTTATTATTATTAAAGACAACAAATGAAATAACGAAAACTAGAAGTGGAAAAAATTTGCGTTAACGGAAATAAAATCAAAACAAAAAGGAAAACTAACTAATACTGTAATGAATGTTCACAAAATTAACTAAAATTAATTGGATGTATAGCAAAATCTGTTTAGTTGCATTGATAAGTATTTTCATTTTTTCTTTTTCTTTTTTCTTTTTTCTTTTTAAGATAAATCAAGTGTTGGGACGGTAAAATAAACACATTACAAAAACAAAATTGTTTTTAACTAATTTTATTTAAATTTTACAACATGTGCACCACAGTGCACAAGGGGAGTTCGTTGATCACGAAGGTGAAACAAACAACGTTCAAGAGCTATTTAAGAAGATTACACGTTCCACTGAAATTTTTGTAAGCAGGATATTAAAACTGATTTATATAACAATATCATAAAACTGTAGATCAGGGATCAACTTAGAAGTCACTGACACTTCACTAGCTGTAAGCCATTGGTTCAGGAACAAGTGATTGCACTGGGCTTTCTATTTCGCAAAAGTCAATTCATTTATGATATCTGAGGAAGTACTGTGATTTTTTATTTTTTATTTGGAGACACAAAGGAACATTTGGCACTTCCCACATCTCACATATGTTTTACTGTTGCAACCATTCTACAACTGAAATGCCTTGGACTGTTAACCATTTCAGGCAAGTGGAGTGAACCATATTTTGCTAGACTCTCATCAGATTGGGGCTTCCTTTTATTGATCTTTGGAGAGAAGTCTCCATTACTGGTACTATTCAGGTCTTGTTCACATGTTTGTCCCAGGTTTTTCAGCCAAGAGGAGCCTGAATTCCAGATACTGTGAGTTCTTTTCACACATTGAGATCACTGATAACTTTTAGCAACGACGTGATCTTGTAGAAACAATTAGGTGTCATGGATTCAACTATAATTACGACTCTTATTTTTTTTTACTTTACTGGAAAAGATTTCTGCATTTTACCCATATTTTATTTTTAACTCAAAATCAAAAAATTCTAGATTCTCCTACATGTTGGTTTTGCACCAGATAGGATGACAGATTTTAGGTGGCCCTGTGTTTTTCTCTATTACATCTGCCACTGCATCTCGATAATCTTTGTGTGGCTCCTACCGGGTTCTCACCCTCTCCTACCTGGCTCACATGACTCTCATCCTCTGAAAAATCTATGTTTGAATCTCCCTTAATAACTCTGTTAAGAATTTTCTCCGCCTTTGTCAAAAGTTGTCTACTAGGAAACAGTGAAATATAAGTACAAAGTCCCAATGTGTAGAGCACACATTAATAAATTAGTTATGTTCTCTGTGAAACTAAATAAGCCTAATTCTTAAAGACCCCTCAAATCATTTACTAGATGTTTATTTTTTGAATAAAATAAAAATCTGAGTTTAACAAAACATTTTAAATGTAAAAATCAAGCTTACCTTTCTTTCTTCCATAAAATGTGCTTGTGGGCACGCCAGCCATTTTGAAAAGGTGGGCAAAACAATTGGCAAGGCCACACCCCCACACATGTGATATAATTTTAAAGGTACTGTTGTCCTCTCTAAGAAACATCAGGACTTAGAGGAGTGGCAAGTAGAGTATGAGAGCTACAAGCAAAAACTAAAATGTGTACTACAGTGCGCAAAAATGAATTACTGGGCCATCAGGGGGTTATGAGGGACAACTATAAAACTAAAAATCCCACAAACCTCGAAGTGCACTTGAAAAGCTCACACAAGAAGGTTAACCTAGTTTACCTAGAAGACCTCATCAGGGGGAGCACACTCCCCCTCCTTGAAGAGCTCCCCCACTCAACCCGCATCCCCCGAAAACAGCTAACCCCAGATAAGGCAGCGTGATGTATCCCGAGATAACAGGACTGGGACATCTAAATAAAGGTGTGAAACAATCGCCTTCAAAAGGTTATCAATTCACTTCAACCAAAATTAGGAACACTCGGTGCGGCAAGAGTTAATAGTTATTAGTCTCAACACCCAAGGATAACCAGAAGAGCATGATTGATATGATGGAACTGAGATTTTGTTACATTTAATTTTTGCAAAACACAACTAAAACTAAACTGAAACTAAGGATTTTCAGAAAATAAAAACTAGACTAAACTAGCAAAGAATTGGTAAAAAGTAATTACAACTGGTAAAAATTGAAAAATCTGGAGTCGAAACTAAATAAAAATAGCAACTAATGAAAATGGCGAAACGTTTAAAACCCTGGTGCAGAGATTGGCAAATCTGACCAGGAAACGTTATAAAATGGATTGTCAGAACAGTCAGCGTTAAAGCCACTTTTGACAGTCCATACTAGGATGGCATTGGATATCTTCGGGGCGGAAAAGGGTTGGTGTGACCAAGGTGTGGTTTGGCTTGTTGCATGTATATTTGAGATCATATGGCTCTGGATGGACCAGTTACCAGGGCATGGAAGGAGGACAGACTCATTAAAGGAGGAGAAGGAATTTCCTGGGATTGGAGATCCTCTGGGTGAGTGGTTGATTTAAAGCATTCATAAAATAGAAGTTATCTGTTGTTATTGATTGGTAATAGATTGATAATTGGCCACATTTACAGCTGTATTGACTTGTTGTGGACGTAGTCGACTTCAGGTTTAAACACTCTAATTAACAGGTTGAAAATAGTGACATTAAAGGAAGAGTATGCAGCGCCACCCTGTCAGACGCCAGTGATGGTGGAGCTCACTGATGAATCAGGTGAGCTGGATTCATGGCTGATTCAAAACTAAGATCCCCCTGCTGTGGTCAGTAAGGGGAGAACAGGGGGAAATAAAATTAAGAATAAAAGAGGCATTTATAAACGTTTAGGTGTCAAGTGAAACGGGATAAAAGGGGGTGTTTTACTGTTATTTTTAATATCAGCATTATTATTGTATGAGAATCATGCAACAAGCATTGCATCGATGATCATTTATTGAAGCTTTTGACCTTATACTAACATCTGTGTTCCTGTGATTGTTATAACCTCTGATGAATCTTCTATTTACAGGTGTTAGGATAATGATATAATTTTTCATTGCAGGTGTAACCATGATCATTTTTATACATATTGCAACTTGTTGCTCATTGTAGAGTTGTGCTCAAGTTAATAAGGGTTAAAAGCTACAGTCAGCGCGAATGTCTGACTGATCTATTGAGGGAAAAGGCTTCGAGCATAGAAGGCCGCACGTGCTTACAAAACACTGATATCATGTTATTCTTTGTGATCTTTTCTTCAATTATGTCTTTAAGTTTAGTTTAAGTAGTGGCAGTTAATTAAACGACATTTATTAAAATATTAAATACCTGAGTCAGAACATTACACGCGGATCACCTTAAGAGTCTGGGAAACTTTGTAGCTGCCTAACTTTTTTTTTTGAATGTTCTAGCTCCGTTGATTTGACACATTGGAATGTGTCAAAAAAGGGGGGGAAGGTTGAGCTTTAACATCAAACAAGGAGTATTTGAAAAATTTTATAACTTCTTTTGTGTCTTTAATACCTTAGGAATGGTAAAACTTAAGCTAATAGCGGTCCGAGAAGTTTCTGGTCTTGTGTAGAGAATTAGTGAGAACCATAAGATCATAACGTCTATGTTTAAGCATTAATAATTGAAATGAACTGAATAGCGTTTAGAAGATTTGTTAATTTCTTTGTCTTTTGTTAAAAAGAGTGGTTTCAATAATTTTCAGACACACTTTGCAAATGTGCTTATAATGAGTTGGCACTTGGTCTTTTGAAGGTCATAAGCTTCGTTCGGCGTGATTGTCCGGACTGATATATTGCAGGTATTGACTTTGAGTGCAGAGGGCTAAATGCAAACACGCTTACACACACATAGGATATGATTAGAATAAGTCCCTGGGACATTCTGAATGTTTTAAACCAATTCTGAATCACTAGAAGGTCAGTAGATAACAACATTAGATTATTAGGGTTAGGAAGAGAGGTGTTTTGGTTTTCTGTCTCTTACAGGGAAAGGAACAGACACCAGACGAGGTCACAGATATGCGAGGATCCTCCGCAGCAGAGACAGACACAGTGACTGCCGAGACATCAACTGGGTCCAAGGGTCATGGCGTTTGGGCTCCAGCTAGTCACCACAAAAGGATGGATCCCATAAACACAGCAATAACCATGAAGGGGTTGGCGGAAATCCGGGAACACCAGACCAACGAAGTTCGAGAGGCTTTTGGGCAAAAAGGGGAACACCTTCCTGTTCCTTTTTCTGGAGGATACACAGATCGTTGTTTGAAATCGGGGCAGAATAATCCCCTGATCTGTGCCACGACTGAAGGGTTGTCTAACCCCTAAGGTTGAAGAATGAAGAGCAGAGGATCACCCAACTGGACGACACTGGTAGCTGCAGCAATAAAATAAAGGCTAAAAGCTGTGGGAGACCTGGGGAGTGTCATCTGTACCCGCTATTGTTGGAATAATAGTTTTTCTTACATCTGAACTGCGCAAACACAGAGGTCATCCCACATATGGTTCGCCCCTCAGGGGGACAAAGGACCTCAGGAGTGAGAAGAGATGAACCCGGCCACTCTGAATTGAAGGGTGTTGGTGAGGTCATTATTCTAATGACCTCATCAAGGGGAATTGTTAGATTCTAATATTATTTTATGCCATGTTAGACCCCTAATTAAAGATTGTGAATTATTATGTAGTTTTAGTTTGCATTATTCTCCTGAATTAGAAGAAGCTGATAACTATTGCATTAGTTAAACTGATGTGCATTATATTAAACTGTTGATTTATTGTGAATGAATGATATTGTTTTATGATGCATTATACTGCTGAGTTATAAGAAATACTGTTTGCAGAAAGTCATCGCCTTATTTGTCTGATTAGAAGAGAACAGAATATACTGGAGTTTTCTGCCCCATCTCAGCAGGAGCAGATAAACGGGGAGCCAAGGTCGTAGCTTAGGCGCTGTGTGAGAGAAGGCATGTGAATGTTTATGCTTTGTATGATAAGGTGGAGGCACCAGAGGCTATAAAAGTTTGAGCAATGCTCCACCATTTTGAGATTTTGAGGCTGTCTGCATCAGTGTCCATCTCCCACGTGTGTGATCATTAAAAATCATCGTTTGACTCAACCCGACCGGACCAGTGTTGTTATTGTGGTTTTTCTCTTGTCTCCATCCCCAATATTTTGAACCTTAACAATATCTACAGAGTAAAACCAAACTCCCTCTGCCTGCAAGCAGACACTTCTGGAACTAATTAAAGGTGTTTTTAACCCCTGATGTAACCTGTCTGTGCTCCGTCTCTCACCCTAAGACAGCTGGAAGAGGTGTTGCCTTGTAGGTAGCTATAACTGTTATAATTGTATTAATAGCGAAAGACATTGTTTTTAGCGTCCTGTAACCACACAGTGGTCTGATGAGTCTCAGTTTCTGCTCCAACATTCAGATGGTAGGGACAGAATTTGGCAGAACCAAATCAATCAAATCAAATTAATTTCACTTTGATCTCCAAACAAACTACAGTGATTTCCATGTTTCCTTGTTTAGGCTGTGGGACTGTAACCTCTAAGGTTTACATGTTTCCAGTTTAAACTTTCAGAGCCTCAGAAATCAACAGCAGCACTGAGACTGGACTCAATGATAAAATAGTTAACAGGAATAAAAATGTTTATTTTACTGCTCTGTGTGCTACATCATCAGATTAATGAGTTTCTACAGAATTCATATCTTATCCTTTTTTACAACAGTGTTACATTTTAATGTTTTAATTTTGATATTATTTAAAGATTTTTAATCACTATTTAATAATATCTCTGCAGCAGGTGGCACTATGTGTCCCTCCAAACTATCAAAGCTCAGCTGATTGACAGAAGCAGGATTCAGCTTCGAGAGCAGAGTCCTGCAAATGTGTCGACTGTGTAGCCTTTTCATTGGGACAGAGAGGGGGAGGGACTTTCACCCACCCAACACATGCTATCGTGTATCCTCTAAGGTCCTGACTGCACGCTGTTTGAAGTTGATGATGTCAGCGTCTGCTGAATGTTCATTGGTTGGCAAGTGTAGTGAAATACAGCAGGAAAGGAAGAAGCACAAAAAACACTTCAAAGGTCAACAATGCACACATGAGAGAGCGTAAATCTGGCGTGCGATGGCTCCTTTATGCATCAAATTGTGCCTCAGCTGGAGGAAGCCAAGACAACACTATGGATATCAACATTGATGCAAATGAGTATCTTCATTCTGTTTTAGTATTGATTAACAACACAGTGTAGATATCTAACCCTACTCTAGATCTAATCTCTATGATAATAAAACTACTCTGATATTTTCTGTCTCTGACATTTCACTGCAGATGTTTGAGTTTCTAAAATCTGATTGTCTTTTGTTAACATTAAAAAGTAAAAATAAAAGTCTAATTATTTATTGAGCATCAAAAAGGAGAGAAAAATAACCATGTCTCAGCATCAGCATTAACGTAGAAGAGAGTAATGAAGTAAAGATAAAACATCATTAGTATCAAACTGACGGAAAATCAAACAAAACAACCTAAATTAGGACATTAGTTTTAAGAGTTTAAGAGTATTTTTCTTTCTCTGTGCATAAAAAGTACGTTTGACACATGAGAAAGCATTTTTAAACTTATAGTTATAAAAAATGTTATAAAAGTTTAATTTAAAATGTATTAATATATGACCTTAAAGACAATGACAATGAGTCAAGTGCAACAAGCAGCGATGTATCCAACACGATACTCCAGACTAAACTAAACCAAGGAACCAGCCAACATTTGTCTGTAACTTTCATAAACATCACAAATATGCTTTGTTCAAACTCTCACATAAACACTTCAAACCAGTGATACACTCTAATTCTCACACATGAGAAACACTTTCATTAATCAGTGCCATTCAAACAATGTCACAAATGTACTTACACAATAACCCCGTCATGCAGAGCAAAGAGTGCCCCATCCTCACATCCAGCCCTGCTGTACTCTGATCCTCAGCTCATCTCAAACACTTTGACTTTACATCAATAATAAAAAGAGAAGCTGCATTTAATACAGATAAGACCAGAGTGTTTCTTCTGACTGTGGCCTCTCTGTGCTTCCTTTCCTTTTATACAAACCTCAAACAGCTCCTGTAGCTTTGACCACAGCAGTCATGTGACGTGTTCACATTTCCTGTCCACTGCAAACATGCAGGCTTGCTTCTTGTGTTTTATTCCTATCTTCTGTTGTTTCAGGTCAGGGGACATATTTACCAGCTCATAATTATGTTTTATTCTCAGAGACTTTTATATGATTTGTGCAGTGTCGTGTCGTGACTAGAGATGGGTATCGTTTAGGTTTTATCCGATACCGGTGCCAAACCGGTACTTTTGAAACGGTGCTGGTGCTTAAACGGTGCTCGAACCAGTGCTTAAAGAATGGAAAAACACAAACTTTGTCCAAAAACCTCTCATGTTTAGCTAGTTTTTTTGCAAAAAGATAACAATGTTAGCCTTTTCTGCAGCTATGGGGCATATATTGTATCACTCTTGGCTGGAAGCAGTGCTTAAACAATGGAAAAAACACAAACTTTGTCCAAAAACCTCTCATGTTTAGCTGTTTCCCACTTTTTCTTTGGTCATTTTAGCCTTTTTGGCCAGGGTGAAGGGAGTATCTGCCATCAAACAAGAAGACAGCCGCATGTAACTACGACGGCGTTTGCTAGTTCACCTTACATGCATTAATGTAATAACATGGTTAGCCTACTCAACGTAAATTACACACGAACAACATTAAGCTACTCACGCAGAGAAGAACGGCTGCTGCTGCCATCATCATCCTCATCATTTCTGCTACACTGGCAGGGCTAGGGGCCAGGACTCTCCTCTTCGGGTTCTTGCGGGATGTTACTAACTCCGGTCCGATGACAGGCATCACACCCCTAGTAGGTACGGTGCATTTCTCGGCTTTAAAAAAAACGCTATGCGTCGCCAGGTGTTTCATCAGATTCAAGGTGTTACCTCCTTTGCACAGTATCACCTTAAAGCACTTCTTGCAGGCTGCTGAGTTTGCATCTTTGGCTGTGAAGTACAGCCAGACTTTTGACCGCTTCGCCTTGGGCATTTCTAATCTGTAGTTCTGCTCTAAAAGAACGTGTGTACCTGGGCCCGCCTACTATCCTTGGAAAGGTAAAATGATTGGCTAGAATCTGAAGTGTATCACATCTCAGGAAAAAAAAGCACCGAAATAAAGCACCGAAATGTGCGCTGCTTTTCGGTCTGTTTATGTCAGAACCGGTGCCATGATAACACCGGATACCGGTACCTATCTTGAACCTTGAATTGGTCACATGATAGGGTGAGGCAAGGTCTCTCCTGAAATCTCTGGTTATAATTCCTGAATAAGTCGAAGTTGCCATTCACAATTTTTTTTTGTGGAACGCTTCCTCAACTCAGATCTCCCACTCTGAAAGTCTGAGCAGACCAGCGTACTCTGAGTTAACGATCCAAGATGGCGGCACTGAACATAAACAGGAGTAAAACTGTTATGGTTCGAGGTCGTTTGACCCAGCAGTTTGAGTTTTTTGTGTTTTTGTGATTTCTTTGTGTTGTGATCTTTTAGTTTTCTATTAGTTAGTATTGAGGTTAGACCTGGTTTTGCATCCAAGTTTAGTCATATTTCTGATCGATGTTTTCTTGTCGCTGTGTCATTCCCTGTTTCCTGTCTGAGTCATGAACTCTGTGTTTGTTCCTTAGTCATGTCCGTGTCTCGTCTCCTTGTTCCCTTGCCACGTTCCCCTCGTACTTCCATGTCGCCTCTGTCAGTCTTGTATGTCCACGTGTGTTGTGTCCAGTCATGTCGCTGTTTTCACCTCCCATTTCTGCTTCTATGTCCCCATGTCTATTTCTTCCCCGGTTCAGGTGTCTTTTTCCGTTTTGTCTGTTTTATTTTGACAGTATCACGTCCTGTGTTTGGTTTGTCTTCCTCGTGCGTCATTATGTTTATTGCAGTTGTGTTTCCCGTGTGTTCCACTTCCTTCGTCAGCCTCTTGTGTATTTTTGGTGTGAGTTTTCATTTGTTCGTTGGCAGGTCATCTTTTCACCATGTGCCATGTTTCTGTTCAGTCAAGTCTCAGGTATTCATGTCCATGTTAGCCACATTCAGGTTTCATGTTCACTGTGTCTAGTGTTAGTTTTCCCCAGTTTAGTTTACTGTTAACATCGTCCTAGTTTCTGTTTGCTTTTGTTTATATTGTTGATCCAGCCTAAAGTAAACGGTTTGTTTTTTGTTAAGTTCATTCCTGTCTCAACCGTCTGCTTTTGGGCTCGCGCCACTCTCCAGTCATCTGGCCACGACAAAGTCTGTACTGCCACTGTGGTGTATTTTTGACTCACTAAAAAAGCCATGATTAGGTTTGAGCACCAATTAGTCAAAAAAACAAGTATTATGCTGCACTACTATTCATACCTGCGTGGCTCTAATTTACCAAGAACCAAAACAAATCCTGTTTCCTAGCTTTTTTTCTAACTCGGGAGTGACGTCATTCCCAATTTCCAACATCCGAGTTCAGAGGTGTCTGGAATGCAGCATAATGACCCAAACCTTTATTCACACCTTCGCTCATGTGATGACACATATGATTAGTATTGGGTCTACGAGCCTTTTTAAGAGACAACTCCCACTAAGGTTAAAATACTCTGGAGTCTCCACTGTTTGCCTCTAGAAGTGAAGAAGCCTCTTAAATGAGAGGTGACACGTCTTAAAGAAACTTAAAGAAGTTTAGTCACTTTCTTTCCAAACTCCTTAGATCACCATGAGATGGATGACTGAGAACCTACACAGACATTAAACATTAAGAAGGTTGCAGGTTTGAATCCACCAGCTGAGGATTTTTGTGTGGAGTTTGCATGTTCTCCTTGTCTGGGTTCTCTCCAGGTACTCTGGCTTCCTCACACAGTCAAAAGTCATATATTATTATGTTAACTAGTGATTCAGGTGATTGCAACTAGGTATAGATGCGAACATGAATGGTGGTCTGTCTCTCCATAACCTGTCTAAGTGGAACTCATCTTTCACACTATAAAAGTTATTATAGGCTCCGCCCACATTAGTCCAAAAAGACAACAGAGCAGTGAAAGCTTTAAAGTGTGGTAACTTTGCGATTGGCTAGTCCCCTCCATATAAGCATGCAGTGTACCTCAGTTTATCACTCAAAAAACAAGACAGTGGCCATTGTCAATATACAGTCTATAAAATCAATCTAAGTTAAAGCCTGCAAACACAGCCTCCATCCTTAATCCTGTCAAACACATTCTTACAAAGGTTATAATTAAGGTTTGGTGCAGTATCATCTGTCGTGGTCTGGGTGGTTTTCCACAGCATCGGCTCCTCCCCACTGGGTGGAGTCTTTGTTGTTCCTCACCTGATGGCAATCATACCAGCAGTATTTATGACCGGCGCACTCAACTGGTTTTCGCCAGATTATCTGCCAACTTTAGTCAGTTCTCGGCCTCATGTCCATTCCTTGGTGACTCCTCGTGTGTATTAACCGTATCTCCTTTGTTTTTCTCGTCAGCCTCTGAAACCCACCTACCAAGTTCTCCTGGATACCAGTTTGCTGCCGCCGGTAATCCCTCTCCGTTTTGGAACTGCCATTCTCTCCTGCCTGCCTCCCTGCATTGCATGCAGCACCCACCTGGACCTCTCCTGCCTCCCCCCTCCACACAACCCCCACCTGCAAGCTTGTAAGACAGCTCAGTGTACTATCCTTAGATTCACTCGCAACCCTCTGTGGGATTCCCCTGACTGCTCTCTCCTCTGTTTCAGTGCCCTGGCCTGCCACAGTTTCCCCTGCCCAGTACCTACACCCAGTTATCCCTGCCATCTAGTTATCATCACAGTATTTTCTCTCGCCTCAGACATCTAGTTTATGTTCATTGATTCTAGTCTGCAATTTCTGTTAGCCTCTGAGCTTTGTAAAATAAAGTCTCTTTTCGTTACACCACACCTCTGGCCTCCAGTTTTTGATCTGCACTTGAGTCCATCCCATTTCCACGGGCCACTGCGCTATGACATCATCTACACATACAAACATGTTGACATCCGGGTATTTTAGATTGTTTAACAGCAGGCGTGTTTCTTCTTCCCATCACTTTTGTGTTTGAAAGGTAAAATACATTAACATATAATTTCATGTTTTTAGCTTATTTGCAGCTTATACATTTTTGTGTTATACTGTGAGGAACTGGCCTGTTTGGAAGTTGCAGTAAGAAGAAAAACATGTCTGTATATGATGTTGTGGACAGAGAGAGTGATGGATGATTTTATTTATCTCAGAGATAAATGAACATTTACAGCACGTCCATGCAGAGACTCTTAAAGACATGAGCGTGAGAAACAAGCTTTTCACCGTTTCTTTTGATGCCCACATGCTTTATTTATTCTTTAGTCCAGCATGTGTCATCACCACAATAAAGCTACTTTTAACCTGTTTTCACACATTGTCATACCTGCACATTTCCACTGTGCTGTGTTGACTTTAAAGAAAATAAACCGCAGGCTTCATTTCCTCTTATGAGGTATCTGACTTGCAGAGGATAAAAATAAACCTGTTGGAGAAAAGACATAACCAACAACTATCTCTTACACATGTAGGCATCAAAGTCTGTTCAGAGGAAGAAAGACGTTATTCTGTATTGTCTTATTTACAGTTTGATCTTTTAGTTTTACTGCTTATTGCTTCTTAAATAAAACAGATCACTATATTAATTTAAAAAAAGATTTGCATTTATCAAAATAGTCTACAGTTTTCTCCACTCTGTACGAGTGCAATGTATGGTGTCCAAACAACCAAGTTAACCAGCAGAGTATGAGGGGGAAGCAGAGGGGCGGGGATCAGGAAGGTCAGGTGGTTATCAGGAGGATAGGAAAGAGCAAAAGGGTTGGGTATAATTTCTGGATTTCCATCATAAAAAAAATGTCCACCAGAAAAAGTCTCAACACGATGTAAGACAATGTCACACCAACAGGGGGCACTATAATCTGAACTTTAAAGCCATGTCTGCTGATTCAGAGCTTGAAAACAACGTTTAAATAAAGGAGATGAAAGAAAATAAAATTAGTAAAATACACAAAAGGTAAGATTGTGTTAAAGCTGCATGTTGGCCATGACTTGTTATGGACCTGAAACAAAAAACAGAACACATACAACTGAAAAACTGATAAAGACTAAAAGGTGCTGAAGATGTGGGGCTGCTGTCTGATGAGATGTGTGTTGCAATAACCTGTCAAAACACGGATCAGTACAAATGATTAAACTTGTGATGGTGCTTTGTACACAGTTTATTTAACATGTGTCGCAACGTTAGAAATTATGCATCACTTTCAGCCAATAATCAATAAGAAACGTTTCACCCTTTCTGTAGCCACACAACAACAGAACGAGGATAATTAGCATGAATCCATGTTGTTCATGTTGTTTCTGACTCAGTCGATGTCACAGCTGCTCACTGATTCTGTTCTGTTGCTGCTGCTCTCCCTGATTCAGGTTTTACATGTTTGCATGTCACAGCAGAGAGTGGACAGTGCAAAGTTAATTAGCAATTAGAGAACACTGGAAAACAATAAGAATAATATACTGTACACAACTGTACAGAATTGAATAGAATAAAATAATATAAAATGTATAATAGGATAAAAATAGAATACAAATGCTATATACAACTGAGTAAAAATATAACTTTGTCAGAAAACAGTATTGCACTTAGTCTTAATGCACATGTGTGTGTTTGATCAGCTGCAAAAGTCTTTGTTGTGGAGTCTGACAGCAGTGGGGAGGAAAGACCTGCGAAATCTCTCCATCCCACACCGTGGGTGCTGCAGCCTGCCACTGAAGGAGCTGCTCAGTGCTGTCAGAGTCTCCTGCATGGGGAGGTAGCAATGAATTGAAAATAGAATAACTAGGCTTTCTGATGTGGAGAATAGAATAGATAAATAATGCAGAGCATATTCAGATAATGCCACCAGGCGGCACCCTGGTAACTGTTATTGATGCATTTACATACACATGTATAATAACTTGCATCTTGACAGTTACAGGATAGAAATACAGATACTCAGAGTTGCACTGATGACCTCTTTGTTTTCTCTTTCAGACAAAAAGAAAATAGAAGAAAGAAAAACAGTCACCAGTGTAGTTATAGTTGTTCACCTACTTTATAGGACAAGGTCATGATTGCTAGTGAAGAGAGAAAACCATCTACAGCACATACTGAGGTGTTAGAGCATATGACCAGCAGTGTTTATCACCATCATGCTGACTTCAGGGGAAAACACTGAGCTAGCTCAACCCAGCTGGTTTAGTTTACCTGACTGAGCAGGAGCCTGACCTGTACCTCCACCTTACTGTGACTAAATGTTTGTGTTTGTGTCATATTTTTAAATTCTTGTGCGATCAGTTAATGATCAAAAGGGAGCGTAATGGAAAGGTTTAATCCTTCTACTTCTTTCAGTCATGCTGACCATGGTTGATGCAGAGCTTTAGTTCTCTGTGATGTTCTGTCTCCATCTTTCATATGAGATTCATCACATGTACAAGTTATCTTTTCCTTTAACTGCATCCTGTGACAGCAGCACACAGAGAGCTTCTCTCTGTAAATGTTCTACTTCAGTCCTCTGTGTCAGATACATGCAGACTGCTGTCATGCTCTGAACTGTTAGTGACCGCTTTGCAGATAATACTCACATCTGTTTATTTCAGGTTTCCATGACAACACCATTACAAACTGTTTAAGTGGTTGTTTTGTTACTTTGTGAATAATCTCATACAGGAAACAAAAATCAAAGATAAAATGTTCAAATGTGAAAAGATTTTATTTCTCCTTCAAACTACAAAAGCACAGAATGATCAGAAACAATAATATACATATATGCACATTTAAGAAATAATTCTTATTTATATAATGTACGAGATCTTTAGACAAACACAGTTAAAGTATTTGTTGGTGCCCATATCAGTATTTACTTGTGAAACACTGCAAACACTGACTTTAAGTTGTGCTGTCAGATACTAAAGATCACATATTTCACACTTTGTTCTCACTGCTGTTGGAACATGTTAGATACATTCAAGGTTTATTACAAAATCTTTATACAAATAACTGAATATAAAGAGCACGAATACACCTCCATTTGTTTCATGCTATAAGAGAGCAATATGTCTGATATTATGATGTAATATTGTAACTGCACATAAAGCTGAGCATGTCTGATATTTGGGCAGCAGAGGAGCAAGAGTGGCTTCATAAAAAGCTTCTTCTTGGCTTTGCTGCTACAGCTCTCCTCACTGACCTGTAAGACGAGCACAAAGAGACAAAGTGATTTCCAACATGTAAAGATATTATGAGCTGAAGACATTTAATAATGTGAAGAATAAATCAGCCTGCATGGCAGCAGAATTACTGAGAGAGCTTCCTGATGTGACTTCAGAATAAACTGCTGCATCAGCTGCAGGACTTGATTTTCCTGTGAATGAAGAGAAGATCATTGAGAACAATAATATCATTAACCAGGAGGAAACTGGATGTCTCCACTGATGCAAAGAGTAAGATAGATTTCAAGAATCCAAGTAATTAGTACACATGAAGACCTAAATACAAATATTAATATAAACAGATTTACATTGTAAGAGCAGATAAACATGATGAACAATATTCAGTGGAGATGATGGCAGACTTTGCTCACCTTTGTTTTTCTTGGCTTTTTCTTTTTTGGGCTGTTTGACCTCAGCATACATCAGACTGTCCTCTAAAAGAGACGTCAGAGCTCAGGACACATTTGTTCAGCACAGATATGATACAAACATGTTGGATACATATGGACTTTAAACTTTTTACAACTACAGTGAAAGAAATCTAAGTAAAAATCATTTGTTGCCTGTGACACTTCAGCTTTGCAGGTGTGTGTTTTCTGATTGAGGTCTGGGTCAGAATCTGTGGATGCTGTGATTCAGTAAAGCTGAAACACTGATCAGTAAGTGAATAACTAAACTCTATGTTGACCTATAATTACCTGCAATATAATGATGTGATGACACGTTCAAGTACAAACACTGAATGAGACTGTTGTGACTGTACCTGCAGCTCCCGTCTTCACCTCAGAGTAAACAGCACTCTGCTCTGCTTTATGATGCTTCCCTGTTAAGATGATCGAATCCACAAAAGAAAAACATTTAATACATTTTTAAACGTTTCAAAAACTTTCCAGGCTTTTATTCTACATTGTATATGTTTTGTGTACTCACACTTATTTCCAAAGTTTTCCAGTTCAATATTAGAGTAAATGACATCTGGGGGTTTATCTGCACCTGAAATGTTCATATTTTAGTTACACAATTGTAAACCAATGACATGGTGCCAGTTTCCTTAAAGTAAAAGACTGTTTCATCTCTAGCTGCTCTGTGCTTTTCACATGATGTACTGCACCAGTGTTTCAGTGGCTCACACATGAAAACCAACATGACACATTTTTCAAAGATAAATGAAAAAACAGAAAAACCTTTTACAGAGTTTCATTAGTTGTGTTTAAATCAACAACAGGACTATCAGATATTTTCAGAGCATGAACCCATCATGGTGTTACTGTTTGTGTTGTTCTGATATGAAACAACAACATTTGTGGATTCTTTCAGTCGAGTTAAAGATACAATCAGGTTGTAAAATCCTGTTTGTTTCTGATCTTTTGTGCATGTAGTCAGTTGGTTATTTGGATGAAACTGAACCTAAGAAATGTTCCTGTCAATGGAGATGAATGAAGAGTCAATATTAATAATGATAATAAAGATCGGTTTAAGTGCTGACCACTTACTCGAGGTCTCAGTGTCAGTCATTTCCTGTTTTATTCTCCCCTGTTTCTTGTGTCATTCTGTTACCTCTTTTCCATTAGTAACTAAAACACAGTTTTCAGGGTTTTCCATCAGATAGTTCTGATTCCATCAGATCCAGTAGTACTATTTTAGTATTTACTCAGCCGGAGTTCCAAGTGATCCGAGGTGATCCCAAAATGTGACGTCAATAGCGTACGTGCCGATTGACTGGTCAGTGGCATCACTTGATGAGTTACGAGAGCTTCTTATTGATAAAAAAAAAGCCATTTTTGAAACCCGGCAACCCGGAATTGCTACACAAGCAACACCGTGGCCCCCGAGTCTATAGAAAGATGACCGAGCAGCAGGTAAATCATCACCGTGATGTTCACCTTTGTTGAATCATTTGTGACAAATATTAATTAAGTCATGGGGTGCTCGACCACGTCACTATGACGATGACCACACACATTAGGTGGTACTTGAGCGTGATGGAAAACCAGTCGATCTGAGTAATTATTAATGGAAAAGAGGCTTTAGTTAGTTAGTTAACACCTGTTACTCATCATCTCATTATCATGTGTTTTATAAACTGCCTCAGTTTTCCTTTGCTTTGTCACATCTTTTCTCATAGTTTGTTTTCCTAACAATTGTAGAAATGTGGTTTCCAACTTTTATTTAAATTTGGATTCGTATTGAGTTTAATTTCTACAATAAAGTCGTCATTTAGTTTAGTAACCCTGAAAGATTCCTAATGTAATATGAATAATAATAAAAATAGAAAAGAGGCTCTTACACTTGGACTGTCTGCAGCGATACAACAAGAGCAGGAGAATAATAATGAGAGAGACTCCACAAACCAGTCCAACCATCAACCACACAGGAGATGAAGAGCTGTCAGCTCCTGACACAGTTACTGTGACAGATAACAGAAATTAATTATTAATAAATTAAAATCTTATAAATAAATGCATTTATAAAATAGAGCCAACTGACTTTGAGACTTAAATCAGACAATCTAACGTTCCTTCTCAGTCATTGGTTTAGAAAACTCCATCAAATGTTTTGATCCTGCTCACCTTTAACTGACATCCAGCTCTGTGCTGACTCTCTTCCTGAGTACTGACACTTGTAGAAACCTTCATCAGACTTTGACACTGCAGAGATCTTCAGCTCCCCTCGGGGATCATTTTCAATAAGTTTGACATTGTGATAGAAAAACACATTGGAAAGTATTTTTTGTGTTCTCAAACTGCAGCTCAGACTAACAGAAGCTCCCTCAGTCACAGGATGAACAGGACTCACCAGGATAGGACCATTACCATCATCTGTGACACAATCACACACAATTGTTTCAGTCACATCAGCTGGTGCACACTTTGAGAAAAAGCTGACAAACAATAATAAGAACAGATTGTACAAATGTTTTTCATCATGAAGATCTGATCTTGTGTATTTAAAAACTGCTGTATGTGTTTTATTTTTCCCACATGAAATGACTTCACATACAGAAAAGCTGGAACAAATGTTCATATGACGTCTAAATCATCCAAATCCAAGAAGTAAATGTATAATAACATACTCTGTACAGTGATGTTGACTGCACTGCTGAACTCTCCTGATCCAGACTCACACCAGTACACTGCAGTATCTGACTCTGATGTGTTGATGTCACATGTGGATCCAGTCATTCTCCTACAGTCAGAGAGTCGGCCGTCCTCAGAGAACTTCCTCACTCTCCACTCAGTGAAGTTTCCCTCACAGGTCAGTGAGACAGAGTCAGAGGTGAAGTGTTGCACTCTGTCAGGACTCACTGTGAGAGACGCTGCTGAATGAACATCTGGAAACAACATGCAGTGAAGACACAAAGCTCACAGATGTTAGGAATAAAAATGTCAAATTAGTATTAGAAAAAAAATAATGAGCTGAACCTTGGTGGATTACAGTGATGACACAACTTGTTAGACAGAATCAAACTGACCTGCAGACCAGACAAACTTTGGTCGACTGTGATCAGTGTGATACTCTGGGTCTCCTCTTCCAGCTCTGCACACATATCCTGCTGTGTGTGTCTGTCCATGAATGATGTAGGAGTCCTGTGCAGTCCCACTGCCATCAGGTAGCAGCTCATAACTGGAGGATTTCTCTGATAGATCAGGAACAGCTTTATACCAGTAGAAGCTCCATCCTGCAGACGGATGTTCAACCTCACAGTTCAGAGTTACTGAGGCTCCAGGACTCAGCCATGATGGAGACACAGTGAGGACAGGACGGGGTTCATCTGTTCAACAAAGATTTTCTCTCAATCTTTCGTCTCTTAACTCTGAATTCAATGTCACTAAAATGTTGACTCACAAATATTTATGATGAACTTTAAGAGTGAGACTATCTAAACATGTCAAATATCTCAACATGTACTAATAAAAACATATTTTTACAAACTGTTTCTATTTCCAGGTTAAATGAACTATGACTCTACTTACTGTCAGAAACTGTCAGTGTGACTGAATCACTCCACTCTGTTGTTTCATGCTGTGAACTTTTCATTCTGCCCTTACAGCGATAGTTTCCACTGTTGGATGATGAAGCAGATCTAATCCTGTATTCATTTTGATTTGGAGCTTTTATCCTGCTGTTTGTTTCCCACTCATAATCCCACTCAGTGTCTCCTCCATGGATCTCACATCTGACAGTGATCGTCTCTCCTCTGTATATCTCAAACCAGTTTGGATACAGAGTCACAACAGGCCTGTTTGAGGCTGTTACTGTTCAAGAAAGTACAATAAAAACACATGAATGTCAAAAATGTTAATGCCTTTTGTTCTTCATCTTCCTCCTTAATCAGGAATTTATCTGACTTCATGTTAAACTGACCAGTTTTCCCAATCCTGACTGACTGGCTGTCCTCTGTGTAGTAAACTGGGTTTCCTCTTCCTCCTCTGCACCTGTAGAGTCCTTCCTGTGAGACACTGATTTGTCCATTTGAGTGGAAAACTGCATCTTGTGTGGTCAGGGCTTCAGAGGATTTCTCATCTCTGTACCAGTAGTATTTCCATCCAGATGATGATGATGGGCTGACAGAGCAGGTCAGGGTCACACTGCCCCCTACTGGAACAGCTGTGTTATCAGCTCTCAGTTTGGCCTTTGGTTTATCTGCAGTTCAGTTTAGAAAAAGAACAAAAGTCAATGACTGAATCAAACCAGTTGAAATAACTTGGTGGAAATATGGAAATAATAAATATCACATAACTTTAATGGTGAAGCTGCAACAAACTGTACAACTATCACACAAACACAACACTAATCTTTCATATTTAATTTGCTGCATTTCTAAGTTAAAAACACACATGAGGAACAATCAGTGGATTTAATGTTTCTTAGTGGATGTGGTGGAGCAGCTGAGACAGATCCAGCATTTGTTCTGCATTTCATCTTTCATGTATTAGAGCTGCACAGCAGAGAAGTTACTCTCATATGTTTTGTTCTCTTCACTGTGAATAAAAAGCTGCTGTTCAGGTTTTTGTTGTTGGAATAAAAACTAAACATTTTACTGACCAACATGAAAGACAGTTATAAAGCTGTAAGAAAGAAGAAGTGCTTTTTCTTATTTAGATACTCTGGATGAAAGATCTTACATGATACAGTCAGTGTGATGATATCACTCCACTCTGAGAAGAAATAGTCCCTCCTGCCCCGGCAGCTGTATCCTCCACTGTCAGACTCAATACCTCTGATGATTCTGTATTCATTGGATGTTGGAGGTGTGTTTAACTTGGCTGCTCTCCATTCATACGTCCACTGAGCTCCTTCACCTCCCTGAATCTCACATCTGACAGTGACTGTCTCACCGCTGTATATCTGAGTCCAGGATGGCTGCAGGGTCACAGTGGGCTTACTGGGAACTGTTCACAGAAAAATATCCAGTTAGAGACAAACAGAAACATGAAGATAAAAAAAATAAGACGGAATAAATTCTTCTATTTGTCAGGAGTTGTCTCTCATTTCAGGTTTAATAAACTCACCGTTGTTGAATAAAATTGTTAGCACAGAACACAAAATGACATCTCTCAGTTTGGCAGCAATAAAATAATTGAACTCACGAGTTTCTGTAACTGTGACGTCACTGCTGTCCTCTGTGTAGTAAACTGGATCTCCTCTCCCTCCTCTGCAGTGGTACAGACCTCCTTGTGAGACACTAATAACTCTGTTTGCTTCATTTCCTCTCATGAGCTGAGCTTTAGAAGAGACTGAATCACGTCTGAACCAGTCAAACTTCCAGCCAGCAGAGCCCTCCACAGAGCAGCTCAGTGTCACACTGCCCCCTGCTGGTATCACTGAACTGTGTGCTGTCAGTGTGGCTCTGGGTTTACTTGCTGTTGAAGAAACAAAATGAGTAAAACACTAAAACATAATCAAGGATAAACTTGTGACACTACTGATCACACTTTAAACACTGATTAATTTATCTACAAACACAAACAGTAATTAGTAATCCTGCATGTAGGGATGGGAGTAAGGAACTGGTTCCCAGTAGTCAAAGTCCTGGGAATCATTAGTCTCTGCCTGCTTATCGATCCAACTTATCGGTTCTTGAACTCTCACTTTCAGTTTGCAGTAACAGTTTTCCTGTTAAGACAGATGTAAACATGAAAACATTAAATGTCAGCATGAATCATGGTCCAACTCACATGAAACTGTCAGTCTGAAGGCATCACTCCATCCTGTTAAGAGATAGTCACTGCTACCCCGACATCTGTAGTCTCCACTGTGGGACACTGAAACTCTGCTGATCCTGTATTCACTGGATGTTGGAGGGCTGTTTGTGTTGGGTGCTGTCCATTCATATTTCCACACCTTTCCTTCACCTCCCTGAATCTCACATCTGACAGTGACTGTCTCACCGCTGTATATCTGAGGCCAGGATGGCTGCAGGGTCACAGTGGGCTTACTGGGAACTGTTCACAGAAAAATATCCAGTTAGAGATAAATAGAAACATGAAGATAAAAAAAATAAGACGGAATAAATTCTTCTATTTGTCAGGAGTTGTCTCTCATTTCAGGTTTAATAAACTCACAGTTGTTGAATAAAATTGTTAGCACAGAACACAAAATAACATCTCTCAGTTTGGCAAAAATAAAATAATTGAACCCACGAGTTTCTGTAACTGTGACGTCACTGCTGTCCTCTGTGTAGTAAACTGGATCTCCTCTCCCTCCTCTGCAGTGGTACAGACCTCCTTGTGAGACACTAATAACTCCGTTTGCTTCATTTCCTCTCATGAGCTGAGCTTTAGAAGAGACTGAATCACGTCTGAACCAGTCAAACTTCCAGCCAGCAGAGCCCTCCACAGAGCATCTCAGTGTCACACTGCCCCCTGCTGGTATGACTGAACTTTGTGCTGTCAGTGTGGCTCTGGGTTTACTTGCTGTTGAAGAAACAAAATAAGTAAAACATTAAAACATCATGAAGAATAAACTTGTTACAGTACTGATCACACTTTAAACATTCACTGATTAATTTATCTACAAACACAAACAGTAATTAGTAATCCTGCATGTAGGGATGGGAGTAGAGAACTGGATTACAGCATACAGGATGAGAGTGATGGTAAATTGGAAACTGTTCTAGGACAGAAACAACTGCATTCAAATAATCACCTGTTAACACAACTTTGGCTCTTTAAAGCACAGCATGCTAACGCTAAGCTAGCCAAGAACCCAGAGTGACGTTAAAGCTGAGTGAATGCTGACCCCAGACCAGCACTGTGAGAAATGAGTTGTGATTTACAGTAAAGCTGCTGCTGAAATTCAACAGGTAACAAACTGATGAGCAGTCAGGCTGCAGCTCCGTTTCTACCTGTTCAAGTTTCTACTGTAAAATCACCATGACGACCGCTTTAAAGTCTCTTTGTGCTGATTTTGTGTAAGAACTTTTTTCTTTACTTTTTTCTAGTAATGATCCCAACAAAGAGGGGAAATACCTCCAACATGCACAAACATTTGACCTCACAGCCTCTAATCTGCATGAATGTCTTTGATATTCTGCTTAGAGATGGTGGCGACTCTCAAAGTGGAGCCAATGAGAATCAATCAATTCTTATCCATTCCCATCCCTACCTGCATGTGACACATTAGACTGTCTAACAAACTAAAGATTTCACTGATTTATCATTCTCTTATCAAACTGTCATCTCTGCACATTCCTCTTTAAATTGCTGATATTTTAAGAGCCTCCATGGTGTCTCTCCTTTCTGTTTGCACAGTGAGAAAAACTGTTGTCCTGAGCTGCCTGCAGACAGCTGGATCATTGTTGGAGTTTTCCTGTTAAGACAGATGTAAACATGAAAACATGAAATGTCAGCATGAATCATGGTCCAACTCACATGAAACTGTCAGTCTGAAGGCATCACTCCATCCTGTTAAGAGATAGTCACTGCTACCCCGACATCTGTAGTCTCCACTGTGGGACACTGAAACTCTGCTGATCCTGTATTCACTGGATGTTGGAGGGCTGTTTGTGTTGGCTGCTGTCCATTCATATTTCCACACCTTTCCTTCACCTCCCTGAATCTCACATCTGAGAGTGATTGTCTCACCAGTGAATATCTGAGACCAGCTGTGCTGCAGTTTCACAGCAGCCCAAACTTTCCCTAACAAATAAACAGAAACATTAAAATGAAAAAATCATAACTTAATTGTTACTTCAGGTTAATCATGATGTTTCGTTTTATTTCACAACAAGATTTCACCCTCACCTTGTTTCTGAATTGTAACTGCAGCACTGTCCTCTGTGGAGAAAACTGGATCTCCTCTCCCTCCTCTGCAGTAATAGATGCCTCCTTCTGAAATACTGATCGTGTGCTCTGATGTTCCAGCTCCTATTTTCTGAGCTCCAGAAAACCGTGAATCACGTCTGAACCAGTCAAACTTCCAGCCAGCAGAGCCCTCCACAGAGCAGCTCAGTGTCACACTGCCCCCTGCTGGTATGACTGAACTTTGTGCTGTCAGTGTGGCTCTGGGTTTACTTGCTGTTGATGTTACAGGAAAGACAAACATCAGACCGTCAGTTGCTTCAGGAAAAACTTTGTTACAATAAATAAAGATTTTAAAGAGAAAGTAAAAAATTCAAGAATCATTTTAGAAATATGCAATTTGTTGTTTTTTTCAGTAAGTGCTTAATAGTAATGATCAAACTTTACACATTCACTCAGTCATTTAGCTTCTAGCACCAAACAGAAAACATTTACCTGCATGTGACACATTAGACGGTCTTCATGCACAACTACACTACAGATTCCCTCTGATTTATTCTTCATCTATTCAAAGACAAATGTCACAAATACAAAGTACTTTATCCATGTTTAATCCATGGTCAGTGTGTTTGTGTCCTCTCTACATTTCCCTTTAATAATAGTCTAAAGTCACACTACACTGAATGGTGTCTGTTATTGTTCGAGCACCGTGACCATCACTGACATGGTTCCAACATCAAGTTCATGTAGTTTTCTATGATGTAATTTTGAATAATGTAAACACCTTATTTACAGAGGAAAACTGAACAATCAGAGAGGCTGACAGACTCCAATGAAGTCTCCAATAAAATAAAACCACACAGGAGTCCTTTGAGTTTAATTCAGCTAAAGATGGAGTTTGTGTTCCTCATGAGACCAAACTTGCCAAAATGTGATCAACCTGTGGAGGGTCTTGTTTAACGCTGCCACTGCAGCTCGTCTAACATCTGATTGGTTACCATGTAGAGTAAGTCAGCACAGATCAATACTAGACAATCGACTGCGATGAACTGGTGGTACTGTGGGCGTGAGGCAGCCAGGTATCCCAGAATGCATTTCAATTCACAAGCAGCAACTATAGTGGTATAGAGTATAAGTAAAGTTTTAAAATACCCTGTTTGTCTGTCACCAAGTGTACTTTTTTAATCCATACTCAGTTTGTTGCTGACGGACTGTTTTGAGCTCTCGATGCCACAAAGCACGACTCCAGTCACACAGTTTAACACCCACACTGAGTGAACACTGGACATAATTCACTGAGGTTGTATCTGTGGGGTGATGTTTATTTCATTGATTTATTTAATGCTGATTAAATCAGTTTGACTCAGATTAAAGTTTCATAACTGCACAGTGTTACTGAAGTTTAATGTCTGACTGGAGCGCTTGTTGAACTGAAACATTCACTTGCTTTTTCTATGATGTTCACATGTGTTACATGTTTTTAACCATTAATTTTGAATTAAAACTAACATTAAAAATATTTTTATACAAGAAGAAAAGAAAGAATTTCTACCCTGAGAAGAAATGTCTGAACCAGCATGTTGATGCTGTTCATGGACACTGAAGACTGCAGCCTGTCCACAAATGGTTAAATGATCAGTTTTGTAATATAAACACAAACTGTCTGTTATCATGTTTGAAAGTTTACTAGAATAAAAAATAAATAAATTAACATCTGATTTGTGATTTTATTTAATAGGCAGATGACTCATTTTCCCAATTAAAGGTTAGATTAACACAATAAGTAATTTGAAATAATCTGAATGAAAGATCTTACATGATACAGTCAGTGTGATGATATCACTCCACTCTGAGAAGAAATAGTCCCTTCTGCCCCGGCAGCTGTATCCTCCACTGTCAGACTCAGTAGCTCTGATGATTCTGTATTCATTGGATGTTGGAGGTGTGTTTAACTTGGCTGCTCTCCATTCATACGTCCACTGAGCTCCTTCACCTCCCTGAATCTCACATCTGACAGTGACTGTCTCACCGCTGTATATCTGAGGCCAGGATGGCTGCAGGGTCACAGTGGGCTTTCTGGGAACTGTTCACAGACAAATATCCAGTTAGACACAAATAGAAACATGAAGTCATTTTGAAGCCTGACTTTCTTTTTGCTGTTGTTCAGAGGAGAAAGATTTACTGCATCCTGGTGACACTTTGACTTTAAATGAAGTTGGATTTAAAAATCAGTGTTTACATTTATTTAATGTGTGGTGGCCCACTGGTGTATCTGACTCACACAGCCTGTTCTCCACACACTCCACATTTATAAAGTGATCTACAAATCCTAACATTACAGCTAACAGCTGCATTTTCCCTTTGAAGAACCACTTACAGCTACAGAGACAGGGAGTGAAGGTGGACAGTATATCCTTGTTTTATGGCAACAAATTTACCTTGAAAGTGGTGCAACTGTGTATAATATGATTCACAAGCAGAAAGTAAGATTTACAGATGTGTGCAGTGATTTGTGTGCAACTTTTCAGGTCTCCAGTTCACACAAACTATTGTACAAATGTGTCAACACAAACCTGAGTAACTGCTGATCATTGAGGCACAAATTTTAACGTCTGGATTGTTTTTCAGATTTCTTTCTTTAAAATTCATCGTCCATAATTCAGAGATGATAATAAATATACTTAATACAATACAAGATGTCTTAATAAGAAGAAGAGCTTTTTTACCTTTTAAGAACTTTTTAACAAAAACTTTAAAGAGGAGAAAAACAGCACAGGCCTGTGCAGGCCTACTTTAAATAAAGCATCATTCTGCAGGTCTGTTTGACTTCAGAATAAGTAAATAAAATGTAGCTGTGGTCCAATAATTGTAAAATAAGAAGAATAATCATGAAAACTATTTGTATATAATTATGTCTTCAGTCCGTTTCAATGAGCGATCATCTTCTGTTGTTTTCATGCAGCCACGGGCAGCCCTGAGTATAAAATACATCAGCTCAGGGTCGAAAACATAAAGATATTTATTGCACAATAACAGCATATCTGGTGATAATACACAGCTCACAACACCTTAAATACATGTGGACGAATCACCTGACACGCACAGATCACGTCTCGTGCCCACGTGGGGTTTTGAGTCTAATTTAACTGCCAGCTTCACACAGATCCACAAATGTGAGCTGCTTTCAAGTCACAAATCATTGCTTGTTGATCATGTCGTGTGTGTTTGTAACACTTTCAACACAAATTTGTCTCCTTATGGAAAGCAGACTTTGTCGTGTTGACATGAATGTCAGAACGGCAGGTTTATCTCCAGATCCACGGCTCTGACCCACGGAGACCTCTGGCTGATGCTCAGTGTTCTGAGTTTGGCTCGTAGCTGCTAACTAGCTTTCTGCTCTGGGTCAACTTATGGCAAAGTGCAGAGATGGAGAGAGGCGTGGGAAGGTCACAGCAGCACATTTTCTTCCTCTGGAGGCGGTGAACACAGTGAACAGCTGGATACTAACATGTGGCTCACAGCTGGGCCTGTCAGACTCTCTCTGGCTGCAGTAGCTGCTGCTATAAACACACTTTTCTTTTTCTCACTCCATAAACTTCCTCCTGCAGATGTTGGGGATGTTGTGTGGGACTTTTGTTTTTCATTTTTTCACCCAAAGCTTGCAGGAGCCACAGCTGAGGGGCGGAAGAGCCGCGGGTTACCGACCCTGATCTGACCTGATGTTAGCTGAGCTGTTGATGACCTCGGATGACAACATGTTCAGGATTAACCTTTATTTTTGTTTGTTTGTTTGTTTGTTTCTATGGCTCTGTGGCTTCATACATGTAGTCTTTCATGTCCACTTAAAGTCAGTTTAGGATGAAGAAGCATTTAGAAAGAGAGGCCAAAAATATTTAATAAAACACAATTTAAAGACTAACAGCAGCTAATGAGCGATAAATATGCAGGTTTTCTTTGGAGTTGATGCCACAATGTTTATTTTTACATTTGTATGAAACACATGAGAAACTTGAATAACAGAAAGTTTAAAACTCACAAGTCTCCACAACTGTGAGGTTACTGCTGTCCTCTGTGTAGTAAACTGGATCTCCTCTCCCTCCTCTGCAGTGGTACAGACCTCCTTGTGAGACACTAATAACTCCGTTTGCTTCACTTCCTCTCATGAGCTGAGCTTTAGAAGAGACTGAATCACGTCTGAACCAGTCAAACTTCCAGCCAGCAGAGCCCTCCACAGAGCAGCTCAGTGTCACACTGCCCCCTGCTGGTATGACTGAACTTTGTGCTGTCAGTGTGGCTCTGGGTTTACTTGCTGTTGAAGAAACAAAACCATTAAAAAAATTAAATCATCAACATGAATACATTTCTTACAGCACTAATCACACTTTAAACATTCACAGAGTAATTTATCTACAAACACAAAGATTAATTAGTTTCCCTGCATGTGACACATTAGACTGTCTAACAAACTAAAGATTTCACTGATTTATCATTCTCTTATCAAACTGTCATCTCTGCACATTCCTCTTTAAACTGCTGATATTTTAAGAGCCTCCATGGTGTCTCTCCTTTCTGTTCGCACAGTGAGAAAAACTGTTGTCCTGAGCTGCCTGCAGACAGCTGGATCATTGTTGGACTTTTCCTGTTAAGACAGATGTAAACATGAAAACATGAAATGTCAGCATGAATCATGGTCCAACTCACATGAAACTGTCAGTGTGAAGGCATCACTTCATCCTGTTAAGAGATAGTCACTGCTACCCCGACATCTGTAGTCTCCACTGTGGGACACTGAAACTCTGCTGATCCTGTATTCACTGGATGTTGGAGGGCTGTTTGTGTTGGGTGCTGTCCATTCATATTTCCACACCTTTCCTTCACCTCCCTGAATCTCACATCTGAGAGTGATTGTCTCACCAGTGAATATCTGAGACCAGCTGTGCTGCAGTTTCACAGCAGCCCAAACTTTCCCTAACAAATAAACAGAAACATTAAAATGAAAAAATCATAAATTAATTGTTACTTCAGGTTAATCATGATGTTTCGTTTTATTTCACAACAAAATTTCACCCTCACCTTGTTTCTGAATTGTAACTGCAGCACTGTCCTCTGTGGAGAAAACTGGATCTCCTCTCCCTCCTCTGCAGTAATAGATGCCTCCTTCTGAAATACTGATCGTGTGCTCTGATGTTCCAGCTCCTATTTTCTGACCTCCAGAAAACTCTGAATCACGTCTGAACCAGTCAAACTTCCAGCCAGCAGAGCCCTCCACAGAGCAGCTCAGTGTCACACTGCCCCCTGCTGGTATGACTGAACTTTGTGCTGTCAGTGTGGCTCTGGGTTTACTTGCTGTTGTAGTTACAGGAAAGACAAACATCAGACTGTCAGTTGCTTCAGGAAAAACTTTGTTATATAACAAATAAAGATTTCAACACAAAAACTCAATAGTAATTTTTAATTTTATTAATTTATAATTTATGTATTTTTTTAAATTCAATAAGTGCTTAATATGTCACAACCCTTGGTAACCTTCCGATTACTCCCAACTCTTGAGCCACGATCGCCTAACGTGCATAACCAACGGACAGTCAGCAGCATTTATCAGTCATAATTCACACAGATGTTTTTCATACTGTATGCTATCCCCGACCCCAACCAGGGCTGTGATGTGATAACAGAACTCTTCTCTGTTGATGATCAGCCTTTTCTTTTTTCAGCATCTGTATTTCCATCGTCAGACAGCAGCTCTGCTCATTCTGTATTTATTGATCATGTTTGTTCAACAACTTCAAATAAATTATAAAAACAAAATAATTGTGTCATAATTCTGAGCTGCAGTGGTGGAAACTACACATGTGCAGGTACTGAAGAAACTGAGATCATCACATCTGTGTTTAATGTTTGTTACGATTTTCTCTGATTTTGTTACTAAACTAAAACAAAGAACAATATGACTCAATGAAATGTGTCAAACTTACATGATACAGTCAGTGTGATGATGTCACTGCACTTTAAATCAGCTATGGTGCAGCAGCTGTATCCTCCACTGTCAGACTCAGTAGCTCTGCTGATTCTGTATTCAGATGTTTTAGGTCTGATTAACTTGTTTTCTCTCCATACAAACAGCGACTGACTTCCTTCACATCTGACAGTGACTGTCTCACTGCTGTATATCTGAGGCCAGGATGGTTCGAGGATCACGGTGGGCTTATTGGGAACTGTTCACATAAACACATCAAGTTAGAGATTGATGGAAGCATCAAGTCATTTTGAAGCTGAACTGATTTTTATTGCTGCTGTTAAGAGTCAAAAGATTTACTGCATCCTGGTGACATTTGGACTTGAAAATAATAAGATGTGTTTTTATGAAACAAATTAAAGCAGTTAATTAATATTCTGAGTAAAACCACAGAGTGACTGCACAGAGCTGCAGGATTTAACTCACTCACTGTTTATAAACCCATTTAGTATCTTAAATAAAATGATGCACAAACAGAGAAACAGAATGTGATTTAAAATGGTGCATGAAATATAAAATATCAGAGCAAAATTATACATATTATATAAATGTGAAGAAAAGAAAGAAACATTTCTCACCTTCAGCATTAACGTAGAAGAGAGAACCGAGCACTAAAGTAAAGATTAAACATCATCAGGATCAAACTGACAGAAAATCAAAATCAAAATGAACAAAAGTGTTTTTTAAAGATTAATTTTCACATGACGCAGTTACTGCTCATCAAAATATTTCTGTGCATAAAACACTATTAATACAGGGAGCGCAGAATTATTAGGCAAATGAGTATTTTGTCCACATCATCCTCTTCATGCATGTTGTCTTACTCCAAGCTGTATAGGCTCGAAAGCCTACTACCAATTAAGCATATTAGGTGATGTGCATCTCTGTAATGAGAAGGGGTGTGGTCTAATGACATCAACACCCTATATCAGGTGTGCATAATTATTAGGCAACGTCCTTTCCTTTGGCAAAATGGGTCAAAAGAAGGACTTGACAGGCTCAGAAAAGTCAAAAATAGTGAGATATCTTGCAGAGGGATGCAGCAGTCTCAAAATTGCAAAGCTTCTGAAGCGTGATCATCGAACAATCAAGCGTTTCATTCAAAATAGTCAACAGGGTCGCAAGAAGCGTGTGGAAAAACCAAGGCGCAAAATAACTGCCCATGAACTGAGAAAAGTCAAGCGTGCAGCTGCCAAGATGCCACTTGCCACCAGTTTGGCCATATTTCAGAGCTGCAACATCACTGGAGTGCCCAAAAGCACAAGGTGTGCAATACTCAGAGACATGGCCAAGGTAAGAAAGGCTGAAAGACGACCACCACTGAACAAGACACACAAGCTGAAACGTCAAGACTGGGCCAAGAAATATCTCAAGACTGGTTTTTCTAAGGTTTTATGGACTGATGAAATGAGAGTGAGTCTTGATGGGCCAGATGGATGGGCCCGTGGCTGGATTGGTAAAGGGCAGAGAGCTCCAGTCCGACTCAGACGCCAGCAAGGTGGAGGTGGAGTACTGGTTTGGGCTGGTATCATCAAAGATGAGCTTGTGGGGCCTTTTCGGGTTGAGAATGGAGTCAAGCTCAACTCCCAGTCCTACTGCCAGTTTCTGGAAGACACCTTCTTCAAGCAGTGGTACAGGAAGAAGTCTGCATCCTTCAAGAAAAACATGATTTTCATGCAGGACAATGCTCCATCACACGCGTCCAAGTACTCCACAGCGTGGCTGGCAAGAAAGGGTATAAAAGAAGAAAAACTAATGACATGGCCTCCTTGTTCACCTGATCTGAACCCCATTGAGAACCTGTGGTCCATCATCAAATGTGAGATTTACAAGGAGGGAAAACAGTACACCTCTCTGAACAGTGTCTGGGAGGCTGTGGTTGCTGCTGCACGCAATGTTGATGGTGAACAGATCAAAACACTGACAGAATCCATGGATGGCAGGCTTTTGAGTGTCCTTGCAAAGAAAGGTGGCTATATTGGTCGCTGATTTGTTTTTGTTTTGTTTTTGAATGTCAGAAATGTATATTTGTGAATGTGGAGATGTTATATTGGTTTCACTGGTAAAAATAAATAATTGAAATGGGTATATATTTGTTTTTTGTTAAGTTGCCTAATAATTATGCACAGTAATAGTCACCTGCACACACAGATATCCCCCTAAAATAGCTAAAACTAAAAACAAACTAAAAACTACTTCCAAAAACATTCAGCTTTGATATTAATGAGTTTTTTGGGTTCATTGAGAACATGGTTGTTGTTCAATAATAACATTATTCCTCAAAAATACAACTTGCCTAATAATTCTGCACTCCCTGTATATGAACTTGTACACAACAGTGAGTCAAGTGCAACAAGCAGCGATGTATCCAACACGATACTCCAGACTAAACTGAACCAAGGAACCAGCCAACATTTGTCTGTAACTTTCATAAACATCACAAATATGCTTTGTTCAAACTCTCACATAAACACTTCAAACCAGTGATACACTCTAATTCTCACACATGAGAAACACTTTCATTAATCAGTGCCATTCAAACAATGTCACAAATGTACTTACACAATAACCCCGTCATGCAGAGCAAAGAGTGCCCCATCCTCACATCCAGCCCTGCTGCACTCTGATCCTCAGCTGATCTCAAACACTTTGACTTTACATCAATAATAAAACGAGAAGCTGCATTTAATACAGATAAGACCAGAGTGTTTCTTCTGGCTGTGGCCTCTCTGTGCTTCCTTTCCTTTTATACAAACCTCAAACAGCTCCTGTAGCTTTGACCACAGCAGTTGTGTGACGTGTTCACATTTCCTGTCCACTGCAAACATGCAGGCTTGCTTCTTGTGTTTGCTTCTTACCTTCTGTTGTTTCAGGTCAGGTGACATATTTTACCAGCTCATAGTCATGTTTTATTATTATTTATTTTTATTCTTTTATGTGATTTGTGCAGTGTCCTGTGTGGTCATCATAAAGCTGAAATATTTTATCTCGAGTCATCTTATCAGCAAATGTTTCTGAACATCCACAGACATTTATTGTGCGATACATGAATGCTGTCTTCCCAAAATGTGTTGTTTTCAGTTTCTGGCCACCACACTCACTCACTCTCCAGGATTATGCACAGACAATGATCTCAAAATATTTATTTGGTTTCATCTGCTTCCAATATCATATCAAATATCACTCATACGAAGGTGCCAGTGTTCACATTTTGAAAGAGGAGTGAGAAAGTACATCTATGTCCACTGTGGATGACCAGAGGTGGTGCCTTATGGCATCAGCTGTCAGTCACCTACACTGTAGTTTTGAGATCCCTTCCTTGTACCACAACCCCTCCATGGTACTTTCCTCAGGTGACCTCAGTAGGTTACATGATGGGGGGAGGAAAGGTCTCGAACGTCGTGTCCAAATTCATGAGCTGCATCCTCCTGAGGCCGCATTTGTAGACCGATTATGTCACAGCGACGCGCCGAAGGCTGTCCAAATTCATATACTGCTCCGAATGCAGCCGACAAACGAGTCCTCCTTTTCCCCGAATTTGAAGGATGGGTCGGGTGTATCCTTCGTGGCTTACCATATCCCAGAATTCATAGCGCGGCCCAGCCAAACTCCAGTTTCCAACAATGGCGGCCGCTACTAAGTTTTAAAATTACTCATACTAATCTTTCTGGGTCACAAAATAAACTTTTAACGTATTTTCAGGCGAGAAAGTAGCTCTGTAAACATCAAATATCTGCTCGGTTTATCAAGATATTGTATATTTGCATAAGTGCTTCGCCGTTTTCGGAGACGTCTGCTACCCACCAGCTCGAAAGCTAGCCGGGAGCTCGAGGGTTACTGATGCGGCCGAGAACGGCACAACTCCCGGCACATCATTTTCAGATCACCGCGGACTTTCGCTGCTCGGGTTAAACGTAATATATAAGTCACTTAGACAACCTAAAAATGTTATTGTTGGGCTTTTTTCAGTGTTTTGTTTGTTCGTGAGTAAATCGGTTTGGCTGAGATTAAAGTTATTAGATTAGATAAAATAAAACTTTATTAATCCCCCGGGTGGGTTCCTCCTTGATTTTTACACAGCTGACTAAACGTCAAACAGAAAACTGATTAAACAGAAGTATGAGACAGTTGAGAATTTACGCCAGTGTCCTGTTATACTTTAGATAGCAAGGATCAGACGGCTGAGTTTATTAAACTCCACCGAGACAGCGGTGACGCTAATCAGAAGGCTAGACCGTCCAATTTCACGGCCGTTTACTTCCGGCGTACCCGATCTTCTGAGGACCCGGCCCACGTAGACCGCGAAGGCCAGGTCCTCAGGAGAATGCAGCCCATGAATTTGGACACGACAAAAGTGTTCTTACCCCAAATCTCTGGTGATAGTTTTTGAATAAGACAGAAGTTGGAAATTCTGAGTTACCAGTCGAAAAGTTTTTTTGTGGAACACAACTCACATTTACCGCTTGGAAAGTCTGAGCAGACACACAGACTGTGAGTTAGCAATCCAAGATGGCAGCACTGAACCTAAAACAACAGTCAAACTGTAAACTTTTATTTGTGCTGCCACTCTTTTGTATTTTTGAATCACTAAATAAGCCAAACACAGAGCACTGATTAGCTTTGATTCATGAATGTGTTTTTAAGTCCAAAAACTTATAGGTCTATAATGACCCACACCTTTTTTCACAGCTTGGCTCATGTGATGACTCACGTTATTAATTGTGGGTCTTTGACCCACTTGAAGTAAAACCCTCACTGAGGTTAAAATACCTGAGACTCTCTACTGTTTGCTTTTAGAAATGAAAAAGCCTCTTAGATGAGAGGTGACACGTCTTCAAGAAAGTTAAAGAAGTTTAGTTACTTTCCTTCCAAACCTCTTAGACCACCATGAGCTGGATGACTGTGGTTCATACTGTTGCCTCACAGGAAGAAAGTTGTTGGTTTGAATCCACCAGCTGGGCTGTTTGTGTGAAGTTTGCATCTTCTCCCTCCACCTATCTGACTTCTCCCCAGAGTCCAAAGTCATATATTATTATGTTAACTGGTGATTCCAATGATTGCCTGCAGGTGTGAATGTGAACATGAATGGTTGTCTGTCTCTCCATAACCTGTCTAGGTGATCTTTTACACTATGAAAGCTACTATAGGCTCCGCCCACATTAGAGTCCAAAAGGACAACAAAGCAGTGAAAGCTTTAAGGTGTGGTAACTTTGTGATTGGCTAATCCCCTCCATATGAGCATAAGGTGTACCTCAGTTTCTCACTTCTCATTCTCAATATACAGTCTATAATATTAATAATAGTTAAAGCCTGCAAACACAGCATCTGTCCTTATTCTGTCAAACACTTTCTTACAAAGATAACCTTCGATTAAGGTTTGTTGCAGTATCATCTACACACACTCACAAACATGTCGATATCGAAGTGTTTTAGATTGTTTAACAGCAGGTGTGTTTTTCCTTCCCTCCACTTTTCTGTGGGAAAGGTAAAATACATTAAGATGTTACTTCATTTTTTTATGTTATTTGCAGTTTATATGTTAACATAAGTGCAAAAGTTTCAGTACATATCAATATGTTATGAGGCTTGAAGACAGGAAGTCTCTGTGATGCTGCAGAGTCCAGCAGACAGTTTGGAGTCAAACACTGACGTCATCATCACAGGTGTAGGAACCATTTCTGTAACAGCAGCCAAACAGACACATTAGTATCAGTAGGTTTAGATGATTTACTGGCTCCTCTGCTGGTTACAAAGCAGTGATTATACTTTGGAGTTTTGTGTTATACTGTGAGGAACTGGCCTGTTTGGAAGTTGCAGTAAGAAGAAAACATGTCTGTATATGATGTTGTGGACAGAGAGAGTGATGGATGATTTTATTTATTTCAGAGATAAATGAACATTTACAGCACGTCCATGCAGAGACTCTTAAAGACATGAGCGTGAGAAACAAGCTTTTCACCGTTTCTCTTGATGCCCACATGCTTTATTTATCCTTTAGTCCAGCATGTGTCATCACCACAATAAAGCTACTTTTAACCTCTTTTCACACATTGTCATACCTGCACATTTCCACTGTGCTGTGTTGACTTTAAAGAAAACAAACGTTAGACTTCAGGCTGAAACCACAGGCTGCATTTCCTCTTTTCTTGGAGGCCCAGACAGAAATTTTGTGGTATCAGATTTTCAACAGATAAAAATAAACCACATGCAGTCATCACAGTCTGCTCAGAGAAACAAAGGGGGGTCAGAAAAGAATTAAAGGGTGACCTGAACCACTAGACTCACATGTCATATGTACTCTTGTCTACACGCTGAGGCATCTGTCAATTAATATTAATCTGAAACATCATCACCCTCCTTTTTTTCTTCTTTGTGTGTGTGTTTGTATTCAGATTTGTGAAGTTGTGCCCTTAATCTTCATAACATCAAAATCAATAATCAAAAACACAAGCAAAGTGCATCATGATGAGACCCAGAATCAAAACATTACAGCAAAGCTGAATACACTAGTGTATATAACACCCAGCAGTGTGGTAAATTGTGCTGAGAGAGTATCTGCACCCCATAAGACCAAGAAGCCAAGAGCACCAGCATGCTGGGTGAGAAACATGCATGAAAGTCAGAACACCTCTGTCAGTGCATTCATGTGGCTAGTGGGTCCTCTCTGTGGCTGACTGGGTGTTAACCCAGTTAGTGAGAGTTTCTCCCACTGCATAAAGGACAGTTTTGCAGCCATGTAGCTCTGCTCATGTCATGTGCAGCCTTCCCACATCACATAATTTCTGGGCATGACTGTGGAGTCCATCAGAGCCTCCATGTCCCTCACCCCGAATTGACAGCAGGCCTTCGGGGTTTTCCTAGACCCATTTGGGCTTCACTCGTGGGGTCAGCTCCTGAGGCTGAGGGCTCTACAGTCTACAGCTCTTATATCAGTCATTGGGCGTCTCTGACATAAATATGCTGGAGATACAAGCTGTTATCCTGGCACTCAAGCAGTTTCTGTCGTGACTGTTAGGGTACCAAGTTATCATCAAGACAGAAAGCATGGTCACAGTAGCCTACATCAACAGGTAAGGGGGCCGAGGGTCTCCCCTCCTCTGCATGATAGCTACCAGACTGTGGCAGTGGGCTCACCCCGTTCTACTCACTGAAAGCAGTTTATGTGCCAGGACCATTGAACATGAAAGTGGACATTACAATATGTTGAGGGGGAGCCCGATCCAAGAGGAGTGGAGACTCCATCCAGAGGTGGTCCACCAGATCTGGAGTCGCTTCAGAGGAGCAGAAGTTTTTTTTCCCCCAGAGAATCGACACATTGCCATCTGTTCTTCTCCCTGCAGACAACTTGGTGCACTCCTCACCACAGGCTCTTCTCTGTGCCTTCCCTCCATACCCCTCCTCCAGTTATTCCTTCACCAGGGGCCCGTTCTTCGTACGTCGCTTACTAAATCCAAGATCAAATGACACATCCAACACATCCAAGACCAAATCATCGCGCTAACCGTGAGCTCGCTAATCCGGTTCTCCAAACACACCTGCTGTTGACGATTAGTACAGCTGGATGAAGTAATGTGAGATCACTGGGTGTCGTAAAAGGGGCTACGCATCGATAGTAGAAACATTGATCGGCAACCCTCTGATTGGTCGGTGAAAATGTCGAAGGAGCGCGTTCGGTATTTTTCGGCAGCAGAGCAAGAACTCTTGAGTGTGGGATTTCAGGAGTTTCAGAGTTTAATTAAAACGCAAGGGAACACTGCAAAGGCTGCAAAAGCAAGGAGAGAGGGCTGGCAGAAAGTTGCTGACAAATTTAACTCGTAAGTAATTTAATAATAACAATAATAATGGAGCGGATTTATATAGCGCTTTTCAAGGCACCCAAAGCGCATGACAATGCCACTATTCAGTCACTTTATTATTTATTTATAGATTTATTATATTACACTGTATTATCCAATATTATATTACATTATATTATATTGTTATATTATATCCCCTTTCACATTAGAGCCACAACAGGACCCACTAGAACATGGGAACAAGTAAAAGTGAAATATAAGAATATTCTACAGAATGGTAATATTTATCACTTATATTGCTTTTCGTCTCTTGGAAAGAGACCCTGAAATACTCTGTTTGTTTGTTCATAACAGCAACCAAGAAAAGGGCAGAGCACAAAAAAGACAGGTGGTGGTCCTGCACCCCCTCGTCAACAAGTTGGTTAAGTGAATAATACCCTCACGGGAATATCGATATCTCTCAATGAGCACACTGTCGCGCTGAGCTAAAGGATCCTGTCTGTCCCGCAATATACGCTGAATTCTGAAGACTCTCCTTATCAATCTTGCACCTTCCGCAATGGGTGGCTCGCGTATACGGACAGGACATGGCTGCGACAGACTTCCCAAATCCACCTTCGCTTTTATAGCCGTGGTCTCTCATCTTGATTACACGAAGTAATTTACTATTACTACTCTGAAATATGAATTACATCTGTAATAATCACATACATGTAATAGAATGTTAATAGTACATTTCCCTTTTTTAGGAAATGACCTGTATGTATCTGTGTGACATCAATAAAAGGATCAAGTACTGCATTATCTTTAGTTACATTGATGTTATTTATTTATGGTGAAACAGTGGAAAAATATCGCTGTTGCTTTCGTATAAATGAAGCGGACATACCTGCGTGGCCGCGATCTAATCCTGTTTACATAAAGTAAACCTGCTCCCGAGCAGGTTTACGCTTACGGCTCTGTTGCTATGACAGCAAGTCCCAGATGAGCTTCGGGGAACCGAACGATCCAGGATCACGCGAAATCGTCAACAATCTAATCCAGCTAACTTACTTAGTGAGGTACGAAGAACAGGCCCCAGGTCCAGACCGAGGAGTTGATCCTGGTGACCCCTCTTTGGCCACACATGCTAGTTTTCAGCTATCCTGCCAGTCATGACCAGGACACCCGTGGAGCTCCCTGTTCCGAGGGACCTCCTGTTCCAGGTGAGGGGGTCACTGTTCCATCTTTTCCCAGTAGGGCTCAGGGTGACAGCCGTACCCTGAGAGGGAGAGGCTCCATGCCTGGCCTGATCTAAAAGTGAGAATGCTGCAGGAGTTTTGTGTGCTATCCACTAGGGCTGCCTACTGCTTCCTTCGGGGGCTGTTTGCCTCCTGGTGTGCGGCCCACCAGCTGGACCCCCACCAGACCACAGTTAACATGATTCTTTGTGAGCTGCACACTCTGTCGGTCCAAAGGCCATGATGAAGGTGACACAGGGGTTATCCTCCGGCCTAACCCTGGGTTGCTGCTGACGACCCCATCTGAATTTCACCTGTCCAAGTCAGTGGAGTTATGAATATTCCTCACAGGGGACCTGCACAAGGAGGCAGCTGGGAGCCAGGTTGCCCTGTGCCATCTCTGTGCTTTGGCACAGAACTTCTTGCTTATCCGGCCGTTCAGGAAGTCAGACCAGCCGTTTGTGGGCTTCCACTACGGAATTCTGGTCAGACCCTTGTCTAAGTCTCGATTGTCCCACAGGGTTGTGGAGGCCATTCAGCAGGCGTATGCCTCTTCGGATGTTCCCCTCCCTTCCAGAGTGCGGACCCACTGTGTCACAATATTAAAAATTTTAATCCCTTTCAGCCAATAATCAATATACATATATTTTTTAATTAAAATTATTAACCTATTACAGAGAGAGCTATGTGTGCATGCAGCTAAATTTGTCCACCACTACAAACAGTCACGTGTTAGAGAGCACAGCTCATGCAGTGAAAACCTTGTGTGCTGTCCATGGTGCTGAAATTATATCAGTTTAATGAATTTAATATCACTACTTATTAGTCGTGTGCAATACTGCAAGACTTGGTATCAATCTAATACCAAGTAAATACCAGGCCTATATCGCTGATACTGATACCAGTACCAATACTTTTTAATAATTACCATCATCAGTGTTGCTAATTCTGAATGAATTTTCATGACCTTTAAGACAGCCAGGTTGCTTCTTAGATGAAACTGCAGCAGTGCGTACAGGAAAGAAACAGAAAGTAAAGTATCGAGTTCATTACACTCGTAAGGAAAGAGAACGTGTTGGTTGACCAGGAGGACTGGGAGACTATGACAGATACAATAAATTATAAATGGATTATGTCTCCCTCTATTGGCCACCAGCTGTAAACACAGTCCAGTGATTGTACTTGGAAGCTGTGTTCAGAGTCTGACATGAGAAATATGGGAGAGGAACTATATCTGTATGTCCACACTGACACTTACCCTTATTTACCATGGGCCCACCAGCGGAGAATGCGCTTTAGAAAAGAAGAGAAGCTGAGATTTACAGGGATATTTGGTGTATTACGGTACAATCACTATAGTGTAAGCATAGTTTGAGTTCCAAAAATGATAACACTTCGCCCAGTCATGAAGAATTTTCTTAATACTGTTTGTTTAAAGAAATTTTTAACATATTTAAACGATGCCTTCTCTGTGCGATTAATGAATGGTGAAATAAAAAATGTGATATAGGCTTTTAGGCAAGAAGTGCAAAACAAAAAATAACTTAAAAACCTCTGAAATTAAAAAATGGTACAGAAAGAAGGCCTTATCTGTATAAGAAAAATTACCAGTACCGCGATGGTATGAGGGAAATTTCTTTTGCAGTTCGTCTGAAAAGCTGCACTTGTGCTTTGACATCTTTTAAAGATCATCTGTTCCATCTGTGAGGCAGAACAACCACTCACAAAGCAGCAGCTCGGCGTGTGACATCACACATATGCCCCATATGTGTGATGTCACACCTGTAGGCCTATAGAAAAACCCGGACATTTTCATCAGTCTCGAAAATCCCCTCGGACAGAACGTGTAAAGAGGACATGTCCGGGGAAAAGAGGAGGGTTGGTTACCCTAGATCACACGCTATCGCTGTCTTAACACAGAAAAGTCAACTCCGGCTGGTTTTACCAGGGTGACTCGCACTACTGTATCTCTCGACCAGTTGGGCTCGAGAGAAACGGTTACTGAAAGATGAGAAGAAAAACATTACGAAACTTTACGGTGCATCATTAGAATGCACGGTCCAATCACAGGTAAGTAATGATGGCACATGGAGCACTTGGCTCTCCACAATAGAGAGAGATTTGCAATATAAAAAGAAGGATATACAAAAAATTGAGTGGGCTAGGCTCAAATACTTTTTTGTACTAGTATAGTTCATATTTAAAGTTGATGTTGTATTACATTTCATTTATGTTAAATCTGTTTCCACTTCACTATAAATCTGAAAAAACAGAGTCTGTTTTTTCCCCACTGTTGTTCCACTGTCATACGAATACAATAAAGTATAACGACTGCCAGGTATTGAAAGCTGAGGATTTTCTGGGAAAAAGGGCAAAAGCTGTCACTTACAGTATGATTTCTGACACTTTTACAGCCAAGATTATGACACCTGGTAAAGGGTCTTTTAAAGGACCTTTGAACCATGATATCTGCTGTTTTCTGTCTGTACCGTTCGGCACTGTATTTTTGTCTGATATTTTTCTAAATGAGAGTTTTCATCAGTTGTCACAGTGTGGTATTTTTCCTAGTACAGGTAGATCATATAAAATGTGCAGTCCACACAGAGAACAAGTGCAGTCCTACAGTGGCACACCTGACACTTTTGTATCCCTTAAACTAACGAAATACTTTATATTTATATTTGACAATATCAGCATGTAGCTGTCAAGAGAACAACACTGTGCTGTTATTGTCTGCATTTCTTGTTGCCTGTTTGCTAAAACAAGTCATTTACTTTTTCTCTTCAACCACAGGCTGCTTTTCCTCTTTTCTGGGGGCTCAGGCAGAAATCATGAGTCATTTTCAGCTGATTAATAAATAGGATATAGCAGACAATTAGAAAAGACATTTTTATCCACATATAAGCATCACGGGTCACTCAGAAGAACAAAGACGTTTTGTCGTGATATTATTTGATTATTTTTAAAAGCACCACAATTATTTTACACACATCAAACTGTAAACAGCATAAAAGACACAAACATCACCTACAGAAAACAATTTGATTGCACACAAAATGTTCTCTGTCATGGCCTCAGTGATGACATGAATAACATTGAAAAATCTGAACATTGACAATAAGTTTTTGTGCATCACAATTTGGAAACATGTATATTAACATAATTCTTATTATTTATTGTTACTTATATGAAAAATATGCAATAAACATCTCCATACAGCAAGCTTTTGTTAAATTCTCCAATTCTTTGATCTTTGCGCTGAAGGAAGAACAACACTCGGTGTATAAATGCTCAATCAACAATCTCTTTAATCGATACAATTCTCTTTATTCCATACAACACTTTGAGCATTACAAACGGCCAGACGGGAGAGGTGGACAGGAGGGTGTCTGGCAAAATCTTGAAGTGTCTGACCGTTTCTCACACTCTTGTAGCTTCAGCCTCCCTCCAAACTAAGCATTTACATTTTTTTCTCTCTCTCAGTCAGTGTAAGTTATGACCTTGGCTTCCTGTGCAGTATGTTTTGTTCTTTCTAATCAGACAAATAAGGCTATGATTCTCTGCAAACAGCATTTCTTATAAATCAGCACTATAATGCATCATAAGACAGTGTAATATTTCATTCCTGTTTTTTCTCAGAACAAATAATCAACTAATTTTATTACATGTACATGGGGATTTTCACAGTTCAGCATCAATCATCAAAATCTGCTGGGGCAGTCCCAACAGCACACAGAGGTCAACAACCTTTGTCTTCTCAAAACTAGGCGCCTGCTAATGTCTCTCTATCTGCTGTCTCCCTTTCTCGTGTCCTTGCTGCCCATTTCTTTGCACACTGTGTTCTCCTTTCTGTCGCCTCTGCTTCTCACATACACCTCTGACTTATTCTCCCAATTCTGTGTGTCTGCTCTATGTGTGAGTGTTTAGCAGCTTGACCTGTGGCCTACTTAAATGAATAACGGATATAATGCTTTACTATCGTTAATACAACTAAATCCCTAATACTAAAATAATCTGTTCTTACACTTTAAAGATAACATGTAAAATTCAGCAGGAAGTGAGTGAACATCTTATAGAAATAAAACAAAGAGACTGAAACAAACTCACAGAACCAAATCATGAAATTGTGTCTTTTTTTTTTTTTTTTGTCCCGTTTGGATCTATAGCCATCAGAATTGTTGTCTTGAGGCCAAGAAAGATGCCAAGCGGATTTATTTTACCAAGTGGATCATCATGGCCTTGCCATATTGGTCCATTTGATTGACCTTTATTATAATTATGAATTTATTTTATTTTCAGTTGCAAACGGGACAGACATGACTGTGGGATAGGACAGGGGGAAAGAATGAAAGAAAGAGGGGGAGAGAAAGAAAGAAAACCAAAGGGGAGAAGAGAGAGAAAAAAAAACAGAGGAGACAGCAAACAACAAAGAGCAACATAATAATAGAAAAAAAAGCACCATCACAATAAACTAGCTAGCCATAGATATCAATAGTTACTAAATAATAAACGATATTGTTCAGCACGCAAGATAGACAGCGCACAGTGTGCTTTGAGGCAGCAGCCAAGAAAGCTTTAGTCCGCGTCTGTGAATACCCATGTGTACACCTGTGTGCATACCTGTGTGGATCAGCATGCTTGCATTCCAAAGGTTTCTCCATGTAATGATCTGCTAGGGAGTGTGGGGAGCCACAGCCCTGTCCTTTATTGTATCAAGCAGGTATGGAGGAGATCAAAACTCCAGACATCCAGAGGCCCCCAGAACACAAGAGACCAAGGAAGACCCACAGAGGGGCAGCTGCGCCACTGTCCCAGTAAGAGCTAAGGAGAGTCCCAGATGAGGGCTCATTCAGCAGCCGCGGAGCAGAAGCCAGGGGGAGTTGCAGTGACATGCCCGTGGGCTCCGCCGGCAGCCAACTGTGCCTGAGTGACCGAGCCCCAGGCCGAGAGGCCGGGGGCACCCCACCTCCGAAATGGCCCGAGCGAGCCGGTGTGTACCCGGACGCCCACCCCCAGATACAAAGAACCACCAACGCACCGACACCTGAGGGAGTCCGCCACCGGCAGGGGAAGTGGTGGTGGGTGGAGATAGGCCTCCAAACCTTGGAGGGCCCGAGATGTCCCCAGAGAGGTGGCATCTGATACCCAACCTGACATATAGACACAAACATACAGGCACACACAGACACAAACATCCATTCCCACCCTCATGCTCTCATGTGCACTTCACACTCAACCGACGTGGAGACAGACATAAAGAGACGCTGTATACACGATCACACTCCCCAAGCGTACTCTACAAACCGGGTCTAGGTACCCTTGCCCCTGGAGGGGGGAACTGCACCCAGACCCAGGTGGTGTTACCCTTTTCCGGTGGGGAGAGGCAGACCGCCCCGACTCCGCAGCAGCAGGGAGGCCCCATACCCCAGACCGCAGCCGGACGGCCAACTCCTCCTAGCCCCCCTGCTCCAGCAGGCCGCAGAGAACGGGGGTGAGAAAAGACTCCAAACCTCCCTCCACCCGCTCATTGTAGTGTTGATGCATGTGTGTTCTAAGGTGCAATTAAAACCCAGGAGGGCATGGAGCTACCTGCCAGCGAGCAGCAGGTAAGCGCATAGTCCCTCCTGTTAGCCCTCAATGTCTACGTGTATTT
This sequence comes from Astatotilapia calliptera, assembly GCF_964374335.1. Classification (NCBI taxonomy): domain Eukaryota; kingdom Metazoa; phylum Chordata; class Actinopteri; order Cichliformes; family Cichlidae; genus Astatotilapia; species Astatotilapia calliptera. The sequence goes on along the minus strand of NC_137424.1, from coordinate 46,446,729 downwards.
AAAATTGAGAGGTGGGCAACGATGCCAGGGATGAGGTGTACACCCTGATGGTAACTTGGACTCCGTGTATTGTGCCCACCCCCAAGATCCTATATGTATGTGTAATGAGGGTGTGAGTAATGTGAATGTCTAAGTTGTGAGATAAAATTGAGGCAGAGGCAGCCAGAAGGGGACAGAGGGGGGGGGGGGGGGGGTAGCCTCCTCTGCACCCTGGTGACATACCCCTACTCCAAGGCCCTGCATGTGTGGGTGGTTGTGGTGGAGCGGGAGGAGGGAGGCAGCTGGAGATGGGGAGGGAAGGAAGGGAGGGGCAGGTGACCCCTCCCTGGGGCCAGCTCCCCCGCTGACCCCAGTAGGCACTCCCATACTCCGCGACCCGCCAGGGAAAAGGGGGCCCAGGCCCATCCAGACCGGGGCCCAGCGCAGCAGCGCCCCCCGGCCCCACAGAGCCCGGGACAGTCCACCCAACCCCACCACAGAGAAAACTGTACCCACCCCACCATCTGCTCGTCTTCCAGACTACATGAGACGATAGACGCCCAGGCTGAGATCTTCCTCCACCTCTCCTGTATCTCCCCCTCCTGCAGAGAGTTCCTGATCCATGAAATTGTGTCTTGATGGAAACAATGTCCCACACCATCCACCCTCCACTTATTACAACAGAAATAAACACAATAGGATTTTAATACAAAGATGAACCATATAATCAGTCTTCCAGTGTTGATATTAAACCAAGAGCATGTCATTGCTTACACTGACGTTGTTGACGTTGTTCGTGAGTCTTGAGTTTTGTTGAAATAATCTTTTTATGGACCTGAAACAAAATCAGAACAAATACGAGTTTGAAAGTGAAAAACAAAGAAATAATGTTGCCAAAGATGTGATGATGCTTTCTGACACGTTCATGCTTTAATCACACAGAACTGGGCCCTATTTCAGGAAGCCGGTTTAGTGGAAAAACTGAGTAAGTATACCCTGAGTTAACGAAAACTCTGGATTTTCGGTTTCACAAAGCGAGTTCAGCTGCAGCCTGAGTGAGTCACTATGACGACACACGCCGTGAAGCTAACCTGCCCCCTAGCAGGTTTACCACAACTAACCCTGACTGTCTCCGCCCCTTTGTCGGAAACCTGACTGTAGGAAGTGTCGGACATGGCGTGTCCCTTCCGTGAAGAGCCAGTAGATCGTGAAGCCCAAATTCTCCGCAGAGCTCTCCGCCGGGAGAGAGTGATCAGAGCACGTTTGGACATTTTATCATTTCCTGATGATTTTCTGTGCGAACGTTACCGTTTCTCAGCACAATCTATAAGTTATTTGGATAACATCCTCAGGCCATATATTACGCATGTGACACATCGCGGACATCCTCTCAGTTCTGTACATATTATTTGTATTGCACTTTGGTTTTTTGCAAACGGGAGCTTTCTGTATAATATTGGTGACGCTGAGCACGTTTCCAAGGCTACCGTCTGTCGGGCAGTCAGGAATGTTACAGTTGCACTGAAACGTCTCCTGCACTCGTTTGTGGTGTTCCCCGGTCACAGACCCACAAGATTCATCAAAGAGGGATGCCACAAAATTGCAGGTATCAGGATGAACAAAACTTAATTTATGGTGTGGTGATACTTGGACTACTACTTAAATTTTACATTTATTTTCAGGGTTCCCAGGCATGATTGGCTGTATAGATGGCACTCACATTCCAATCATTGCTCCTCCAGTAAATGAAGGAGACCATGTGAACAGGAAGTCTTTCCACAGCATTAATGTACAGGTACATAGTTCCCTGTAGCATTTCAAACTAACAAATCATGTCATTATAGTAATGGATGCTAATTTGTGTTCTCTGCACTGTGAAGATCATATGTGATGCTGCCAACATTATCACAAATGTGGAAGCCAAGTGGCCAGGCTCTGTCCATGACTCACAAATATTCCGTGAATGTACACTGAGCACAAAATTTGGACATGGTGAGTTGAGAATACTTTAAAATATATAAAGACCAATTGCTTCAGGGACATTTGAACTGAGGTGTATCCTTCTGTCTTAGGAGAGTTCACTGGCTACTTGCTTGGTGATGGGGGGTATCCATGTTTACCCTATTTGCTTACCCCTTACCCTGACCCTGAACCGGGCCCACAGCAGCGATATAATCTGGCTCATTGCAGGACAAGAGCCAGAATTGAAATGACCATCAGAATGCTTAAGGCCCGGTTCCAGTGCCTGCAAAGACTCAGGGTCACCCCAGAAAGGGCATGTGACATTATTGTGGCATGTGTGATTCTTCACAACATTGCCACAATTAGAGGAGAACACTGTCCTTCTGAACCAAACATCAGCAGTGATCCAAACCATGAACATCCTGACCCTCCCACGGACATACAAGATGGAAGCGCAGTCAGAGACACCATATGTCACAATCATTTCTTTTGACCCATCATCTCAACATGTTGAAAGAAGAATAAACTGATTTTTTGTTCAACTGGCTTTATTGGTCGCCTGTGTTTCCTGTACACAAAGTATTAAAAGATGTAAACCTCATAAAGTGTCTCTGTTGCTTCCTCCTCTGTAACAGCTGTCAATGTTTCTTCATTATTTTCCTGCAGTAAAGAAATAAACAACATTGCTGTTCTACTGTAAACTCATATAATCTGTGGAGTATTACTCACAACTGCATGTTGGTCTGGCTCAACAGGAGGCTGCACCAGCTGCAGTACACCACCACCATCAACTGATAGAATATGAGGTTTATACAGGTCACTTATAACTTACAAGGGACCAAATGGCAATTAACAAACATACCAATCACCTTACACTTCATTGTCATTATGCTCTCAAAGACAACCAAGACTGAGGGAAGGCAAAATCAGTAGGAAAATAACTTCACTACAAAATAATCCATTATGGTAAAGAGTTTATCAAATGAATGAGCAGCACTGCAAAGGTGACTGTGAAGAAAGGATGTATGCACATCATGTATTATTTTGAATTTACCCCCTATGTAGGCACTTGTGTCTTGCGGGGTTATTGACTCAGAGGATGTCCCCGCAGAGATGCCTTCGGCCACAGGGCGCCCACTGTTTTGGCTGAGGGCCAACTGCTCAGCCTCTGTGAGTGGTGGTGGTGGAGGACCCCCACCTGTTTTTCGGGCCTCCGCTTTTTTTCTGTTGGCTATAACGGGCCACATTTGAGCATACAGAGTAAGCAAATATGTACTTGTAATGTGCTCAGATAATTTCAATGAGTGCTTACAGAAAGAAAATTAATGTAGCCTCTAACTGCAATTGATTTACATGGGACAAACAGACCAAGCACTATGGCTCATAATACAATTACACCTCACCTGTTTGGACTATATTTTTATATTTCATTTTTACTTGCTGCCAGGCACGTTTGGGGCCTGTTGGGTTGCACCTGCGCTCACATCACAAAATAAAATGTATAAAATAACAAATAAAATAACATATAATAAAATAACGTGTTAAATGGGTGGAAATCCCTCGATCAATGTTTAAATTAACACTCACGCATTGACTCTTTCGGCTATGTTTTGCCATGCATGCTCCCTGTCTTTTGCAGCTTTGGCTGTGTTACTTTTTTCCGCGTAATCTGCATGTTATCGGCATATGCTGCCATCAGAATTTCGGCCTCAAGCGCTGTAAAATACATTGACCGCGCCTTCTTTCCCTCCGTCTCCATGGTGACTCGCTTAATCTGTGCTCCGCTTATCAGGGCTTTATGTATCCTCGTCCGCGCGCTTGACTTGGGGTTAAAGCAACTCCGCGTTGATTGAACTACTTGTTATCAGCCTTTCTGAAACCGAATATTCCGAGTTGGACAGTTCGGGGTCACTCAACCCTGCGTATCACTCACTCTAACACACACTCACAAAACTCACTCTGAGTTTTCCAAACCGGCTTCCTGAAATAGGGCCCTGATCTCATCTATTTTATTCAGACATCACAACAGCAGCAGAACACAACTAAAGCCAATCGTATAAAAAGTGATTCAGCTCATCAGCTCCACAAACTTTAGCAATGATGTCACACATTTAACTGCACATGTAATCTGATTACTAATGATTCAGTGTGTGTAGAGTTCACATTTGTACCTGAGGCTGATTCAGGATTCACGTTATTGTAGTCAGAGCTCTCCTCTGTGCCATCATGTCTGCCTGTTGTGATGATGGATTATTGTGTTTAATAACATGGAGACTGTCTTCCTCTAAAATGACACAAGTTACAAAAACATTCGACCAATTATTACATTTCATGTTTCTTGTACTCACTCCTTTTATCAAGACCTTCAAGCTGAAATCCAGATGTGACGTTGTTGTATTCATCTGCTGAAATAATGAAGTTTGATCAGTCAGAATAAATATTTACATTTCTTACAGCTCTGCTATTATCAAAGTTTATACTGTTTGTACCACTTCCAGTGTTTCCAGAGCCTCTGATTGATTCATAAACTGAAAGATCACCTACAAGTCATTGAAAATAAGAAAGAAGGAAGAAAAATATTATTTATTTTTGTTTTTGTCACTGTTTGCTGGAAAACTGAGTGTTGAAAACTGGATTAAAGAGAAAAGTAATAATTTCTGGTCTCACCATGAAGAAGAGAGGAGTAAACCTGAGTTTCATTCTGGTTGGATGCTTGTTGTGAAGCAGAGCTTTGATTGGTGCTCTGAGACTGAGTGAGACTGAAACAAATAATGAAAATTTAATGAGGGATAATTCAAAGTTAGTTTCATTTGAAGTTATATAAATGAAACTAAACTGCTGCACCAACCTGTTACAACAGGGTTCTGTAAAAAGCACAAAGATTATTACATCAGTTTGTTTAAAAGTGTCACAGCATTAAAAAAAATATTTTTCTTGTAAATTTTCAAACAGAAAGTCTCTCACCCTTTATCTGTTTATAGCAACACATCAGCAGCAGCACGACAATAATTCCACTAACAAGTCCGATGATGAACGGAACGATAAATGAACTTCTTTCACATCCAAAACCTGAAACTAGAAAATGTCAGATTTTGGATCTGAAATCTTAATATAAAGAAAGAAAAACTGATGTTTACATTGAGATTTTCTGTTTCCTGTCAGAAACTGTCAGCATGACTCTGCTCTGTGGTTTCATGTTGTGACTCCTGTTCTACACTACTTGCAGTCTTACTTGTAGAATTGTTACAGAACTAATTGTGAATTTATGTTGATTTGGAGATTTGCTGAAAATGATTGTTTCACATTCACAATCCCACCTAGTCTCCCCTCCTTGGATCACATTCCTGACACTGATTCTCTAGACTCCACATTTGACATGACTATTCATATTCAACCATTTCCAATAAGAACATTTTTACATTGCCAAAGAGGTTACCATGAGATATAATGCTGTTTGACCTTCATAGTAATCCTCAATCATCAATCAATTCAACATTGTTGCTGAATCCAAACTCACCAGCTGTGTTAATCTGAATTTCTTGGCTGTCCTCTGTGTAGTAAACTGGGTTTCCTCTTCCTCCTCTGCACCTGTAGAGTCCTTCCTGTGAGACACTGATTTGTCCATTTGATGTGGGGACAACATCCACTGTGGTATCATCTCTGTACCAGTAGTATTTCCATCCAGATGATGATGATGGGTTCACAGAGCAGGTCAGGGTCACACTGCCCCCTACTGGAACAGTTGTGTTATCAGCTCTCAGTTTGGCCTTTGGTTTATCTGCAGTTCAGTTTAGAAAAAGAACAAACAAATAAATTGTTAGGTTTTGTATTGTTCATTGTCATTTATGCTTAGAAATATTTACTCATATATGCTTAGTAGTATATAATCATTTGTAGATTGAAAGAATGTCTCATCCTAGGAGGTCTGTAACAACTCTGTGTAGCATGAAGAGGGGAGTGCGTTCACTCCTCTACAGAGTGTTCTGGCATAGATCTGTATCTTCTCTTGTTGATAGGCATAGCAAACACACGTATATCTGTTTAAGTATAAGAGCCTTTTGTTCAGATGGACCCGCTAGACTCTTCACAGGGTCACATCTTGACCTCAAACAAATCACACACACACACATACACACACATACACACACACACACACATACACAGTATTCTTTGTTCACATGTATACCTATGTAAGATGTTATATGTTAATGACCCTATGCATATTCATGTAACCACAACAAAAGGAGTGCTATGGGGAACCTGGCTGAGAGTCTGACGGAGGTCAAGTGGTGGAACGACACTTGGCTCCAGGCAGGTCTCCCTCATGCATGAGTAACATGAAGAACTTTGCCTACTTCGGGTCTTGCTTGCTGTGTAATTATATTGTCCTCAACGTTCCAGCGAATAGGTTCAAGCTACAAACCTATCATTAATGACTGAATCTAAATGTAAATGGTAAATGGCCTGTATTTGTATAGCGCTTTACTAGTCCCTAAGGACTCCAAAGCGCTTTACACATGCAGTCATCCACCCATTCACACACACATTCACACACTGGTGATGGCAAGCTACATTGTAGCCACAGCCACCCTGGGGCGCACTGACAGAGGCGAGGCTGCCGGACACTGGCGCCACCGGGCCCTCTGACCACCACCAGTAGGCAACGGGTGAAGTGTCTTGCCCAAGGACACAACGACCGAGACTGTCCAAGCCGGGGCTCGAACCGGCAACCTTCCAATTAGAAGGCGAACTCCCAACTCTTGAGCCACAATTTAAATTATTTAAATTATTTTTAAATTTAAATAATTTAAAAAACTAGATGGAAATGGTGAACATGACCAAATCGTGATGACAATAATAATAATAATAATGGATTGGATTTATATACAAGATAAAATAAACTTTAAACTCATTTTTATCAACACTGTGAAAGTTTTATATTTTCTTTGCAGTATTTAAAAAGTAATTTGTCATGGTCTGGTGACTCCATGTTTATGAATGAATGAATGAAGTTCATATTTGTCACTTCCAGTTGCCTGCAGTGAAAATGGACCTCTTCCGACCTTACATATATTACACAAACATCACATTACAGGTCAGTATAGGTAGCATTTAAGAAAAACAATGAAAATACACAACATCGGGGACAGGAGGAGAAAAAAAAGGACTCGACTCAGACTGGGCTCCACTAGGGGAGCAGTTTCACACACACATTCACACACTGGTGATGGCAAGCTACCACCCTGGGGCGCACTGACAGAGGCGAGGCTGCCGGACACTGGCGCCACTGGGCCCTCTGACCACCAGCAGTAGGCAACGGGTGAAGTGTCTTACACCTGAGTGCTTCTTGAGAGCAAAACTTTGTAATGAGAAAAATTTGTAATGTGTCTGTAATAAACTGAGGCCATTTTCTGGTCTTTGGTTCGGCTTCTATGACCTGAATAAAGGTGCAGCATCTGGTGCTCATGAGGCCAAACATCTTTCCTGAAAATCTGCACAAACCTCAAACCAAAATACATAAAAAGAACTGGTGACAATTATGACAATTACAGAAGCATAGCCCCTGATAATTACAGGTCTTCATTTTAAACCCAAGCTTCAAATTCGACTCTATTTCCCAGAATGCAACACTGCGCTATTTTTAAAAAGAGACGTTTACTTCCAGTGGAAACACAAACCCTTAATGCAGGGATAAAGGAACATCTAAACAGTTTCCTAAGAAAGTCAAAACTTGACGGACAAAAGTTTTTCTATAGTAAAGAAACTTTTTTGTACAATTTGTAAACAGTAATCTGCATCCACATGTAAAACATGCATTAAAATATATTTATTTATATTTCACAGAGAATCCATTGTCTGTTAGTTGGTTTTGTCATTATTTTTATACCAAAGTCATAAATATGTACGTAGTTATTTTGTGTATTTATTTTGTATTTGAAAGCTTTCATTTTCTTTGTGACCTTTGACTTCCCACACATGTCATTTCCTGTAGTTTTCAAGGAGGCCCTGCTGGGGAGAGATGAGATTATGCTAATGATCCTGTTACAGAGAGGTTAAGCACAGTAAAAGTGATAGATGGTTCTAATCTTTGTTGCTGTACTCATAGACACTGCCTTATACTGAGCAGGTGGCTGTTTGCTCTCCTTCCTGCTCTCTTTTTTAAAGCTGTGCATGTAGAAGCCCAATCACATGAAGTTGCTGAACTGAATTGATTTTTATTTAAACAGTGTTGGAGAATAAACTCAGCAGGCAAAGCAACAGCTGACTCATCTCCTCTTTAACACAACACAGTTTGCAGCAACAGTGTGAGGCCAGACCGGCTACACACAGTAAAATGAAATGGCTTCTTTCTTTGGCTTTGATCCCCCAAATTTCATAAACTGTGTCCTGGTGGTTTTAATGTGACCTCACTGAAAGACAAACAGACTGAAGAACTGCTGGTATCACTGCTGTGATTGTCCTTTCTGCTCTCAGTGTGACTCTGACTCTGACTGGCACCAAACACAAGGTTATAATTTCACACAGGCGATCTGTCTTAGCTCAAAACTACACAACAGACGCACCTGATTTGTTATTTATTCATTAAAACAATCATCTCTTTACATTCCCCTTTAAATGAATCATTGTAGAGTCACAGTGCACTCAGCTGTGTGTCTGTTTGCACAGTGAGTTTCTTGAAGGGTCTGAATTGTTTCCTGATGTTGAGTTTAACACAGGAAACAGGAAACTTCAGTTTGAATCGTAAACCAACTCACATGAAACTGTCAGTCTGAAGCCATCACTCCATCCTGTTAAGAGATAGTCACTGCTACCCCGACATCTGTAGTCTCCACTGTGGGACACTGAAACGCTGCTGATCCTGTATTCACTGGATGTTGGAGGGCTGTTTGTGTTGGGTGCTGTCCATTCATATTTCCACACCTTTCCTTCACCTCCCTGAATCTCACATCTGAGAGTGATTGTCTCACCAGTGAATATCTGAGACCAGCTGTGCTGCAGCTTCACATCGATCCTGTTGGAAACTTTCCACAGCAAAATTCCTCAGTTAGGACACAAAAGGAATTAATTAACATTTTCATAATTTCTGTAACTGAATCTCGTCCTGCTGGATGATGGAAAAAAAAATTCTAAGAAAAGGCTGATTAACCAGAGTGAGAAGTTTGCAGTTTGAAATCCTAACAGAATAAAATCAGATGCAGAAATCTGGAACAAATGTTTTATGTTCACTTTTCTGTTCAGATCAATAATTTTTAAAACAGCTGAAGTCATTTCAAGCATTTATCCTCTGATTCAAATATATAAAAGAGGATGGAGTGGTTTCCAGTAAAAAGGAAAAGTGAGCAAACACTGCATCATCAAAAACATCATTCACTGTTATTTCCATCTACATATAAATTAATGTTGAGCTGTGTGTGCGCGTGTGGTTTGTGGATCAGCTGGGAGAGAGGAGTCTGGAGGACTGAGGATGTCACAAATTGAATGTTTGGGTCAATTGTGAACACTTTTTTTTAATGTGTGTGTGTGTGTGTGTGTGTGTGTGTGTGTGTGTGTGTGTGTGTGTGTGTGCCTGTGTGTGTGTGTGTGTGTGTGTGTGTGTGTGTGTGTGTGTGTGTGTGTGTGTGTGCCTGTGTGTGTGTGTGTGTGTGTGTGTGTGTGTGTGTTCATATTTAGTATGTTGATCAGAATTTAACACCAAAGGGCCGTAGTCCGTGACAAACATAACAAAACTCTGTTTGTATTTTTATTCCAGAACCAGTATATCATTAATAATTCAAAAACATTGGTACCAGTTCAGCTCAGTAGGTGAGCAGTCTGGCCAGGTTCGAGTCCCAGCACGCACCCCTTTCTTCAATTCTATTCTCTCACTCGGCTTTCCTGTCTATCTACATTGTCTCTATCCAATAAAAGCTAAAAGGCCTGAAAAGATCATCTTTAAAAAAGTTAGGAGCATTCATGGTTCACACATTTCATGTGTAATTAATGCTTCACAGGTCATGATGATGTCGATGACTGTATCCGTGCTTCTAGGTCACACGTATGTCTACAGAGCCACAATGGGAGGTGTTTGAACGCTGCATACGTGCATCATCCGTTATTATAGCTTTGATTTGCACAGAGGAGGAGCTCCAGGTCACTGGAAGTCGAGCAGGTGAGAATTTCTGTTCACTCGCTCTGGGCCGTCAGACTCCCACAGAGAACAATGTCTAAGTCTCAGTTTTTACCATTTAAACATGTATAAATAAAATTAAATGCAGACTTCTGGTGAAGCCTGCATCTCCCAGCCGTCATTGTTACCTTTCTGTTGTAAGGACAAGTCACAAAGTCTGTCCCACTCATTGTTCAGTTATGATTTAAATACAAATAAATATAATATTAAATGTTTTTTTAGTGACATAAAAACATGCTTAGGAATGACTGAGCCATACATTTATTTTCTAACTGGTTATATATTATTATTATTATTATTATTATTATTATTATTATTATTATTATTATTATTATTATTATTATTATTATTACATCATAAAATTATAACAGTTTTATTAGCCCTTATTAGATGCTTGACAGGTCCATAATTACTTTCAGATTAAATGTTTAAACTCACCAGTTTCCTGAATGGTGACTGGATCACTTTGTGCTATGAGTGAAGTTTGGTCTGTTCTCCATCCTCTGCATTGGTATTTTCCTCCTTTAGAGATCCTGATCACTTTATCTGATCCAGCAGCTTCTGTGGACTTCACTGCAGATGAGGTTTCTCTGACCCACTCATATTTTAAGTCAGCAGAGTGTTTCACATCACAGGTCAGTGTCACACTGCCCCCTGCTGGTATGGCTGTGCTGTTTGCTGTTACAGTGATATTCACTCCATGTCCTGTAATTAAGAAATAAAAAGAAATGAAAAAAAGTGAAAGTATTTCATGTAAATGAAGTAAAAAAAAATATCACAACAAAACTGAAAGTTAGTGGAGCTACATATTAGTGAGCTTGTAACTTCAATTTGTTCCATCAAAACATCAAACATGGATGTAGAAATCTGGAGTGTGTCATGATCCACTCTGGGTCTGACTTTGTGTTTCTGAATTTTTAGAGGTTAAATTCTTTATTTGTTCGTGTTTGTACTTTTGTTTATTGATCTAATTTATTCTTGAGTATTTTGTGGCACCTTTAGTTCTTCTTATAATTTAGTCTTAGAGTTTAATTTTTTCCTTCAGTGTTGCCAGTCTCACCCTCCTGTGCATTTAGGTCCTCATCTTTCATCACATGACAGGATGAAGAAGTTTGATGTTTTCTTTTCTGCAGTTCAGGTCAATAACTTTAATCCACTGTATTAGGTTTAATGATTTATCCACTAATTAAATATAAAACACAGAACTAAATTTTAAGAGACAATCAAAGGTCACAAACTCTGCATTAAGAGGTTTCACATATTTAGAAATGGAGAAACTTTGGATAATTCAAGCTGTTTTATTCCAGATTAAAATTTTAAACTCACCAGTTTCCCGAATGGTGACAGAGTTACTTTCTTCTGTGACTGAATTTGTCCCTTTTATACGTCCTCTGCAGTTGTAGATGCCGGCGTCAGAGGTCACCAGTTCTCTCTTTGATTCACCAGCTACTGCGAACTTCTGGTTAGAGTTTAAACGGGGTTCTCTGAACCACACATATTCAAAGTCAGCAGAGTACTTCACATCACAGGTCAGTGTCACACTGCCCCCTGCTGGTATAGTTAATCTGTCTGCTGTCAGAGTGGCCTTCACTCCAAGGTCTGTAATTTAGAAAAAGATCAAAAGAATAAAATTGTTGCTCTGAATGTTTGAAGCAAACTTAAATAATGTGAATCATCTTTTGCAGCCACACAATTCGACACACTGAACATCTACAGAGACTTTGGAGTGACGTGTTAAACAGCTTCTAATCAAAACACCAAATGAGGGATGAAGGTAACAAACTCTATGCTGAGCTCAGAGCAGCATTTGGTTACCATGTTCATGTTGGTTTTTCCTTTAATTTGTCATCAGTGTGGAGCTTTTGATAATTAGCATTTTTATAGCTCCAAGAGGTAATACAATACAATACAGTTTTCTTTATATTGTACATTTAAAAACCCGAAGGCACACCAAAGTGCTTCACAGTAATATGGAGAATCAACATAAGTCAACAGGGTACAGATTGGGCACCAGCACAGACAGAATAGAGGCACTAACAGACCAGAGGAGTTAGATAAATACAAAATCCACTAAGAAGACAAAAACAGAAACAAAATTAATAATAAAATAATAAATTTAATAAAATTTAATATAAAATTTATAATCCAAAAATTAATCCAAAAAATCCCACTATATGAAACAACATACATGTCAACAGCAAAACTCAGTGAGATAAACTGCACTACACACACTGCTGATATTTTCTGATCAGATAAACATGAAAAGAAAATCCACATGTATGAAGCCACAGCTCTTCAGTAAATATACAGTTTGTATCGTGGGCGTGTGTTTGAGTGCTCACACACTTAACATGGTTATATTAACATTTTAACCAATAAATCAATGAAATGTTTGGTTCATGATACAAAATATAACACAGAGGACGTCATTTAGAGCAACACAGGAGATGCTAAATATAAATAAATGGAAGAAAAAACAGTTTCTCACCTTCAGTGTTTCCATGTCTGACTGTACTGAGCACTAAAATAATGAATGAAACATCATCAGACATTATACAACTGACAAAATCACAATAAATATATAAACTGAGGGTTTTTAAATCTTCACATGGCACAGTTATCATCACATTTATGTTTCTATTAGCTGTGAAACAGGCTGGAAACATGAAAAAAAAACTAGTCTGCTGTGTTGAAGCTGTCAGGTAAACAGGTTAAAGCAGTGATACACTGTAATTGTCACCAGTGAGAAACATTTTCCTTCATCACTGCCATTCAAACAGTAAAGGTGTGTATTGTACTCACAGAATAAGCCCAGCAAACAGAGCAAAGAGTGCCCCATCCTCACGTCCAGCCCTGCACGCTGATCTGCATCTAATCTCAAAGGTTTCGACTTTGCATTGATAAAGAGAAGCTGCACTTAATGTAGATAAGACCAGAGTTTATATTCAGCTCCTCCTTCTATCACCTCTCTGTGCTTCCTTCCTTTTACACCAACCTCAAACAGCTCCTGTAGCTTTGACTGCAGCAGTTGTGTGACGTATTCATGTTCAAACTTTTTCTTGTTTTGTGATACACAAGTGTCTTTCAACCCTATTTAACAAAGTTTTTGCTTTTTTTTTCTGTTAGTTTCTGTTTAAATTAATTTTATTTACTTTGCTTTACATATCCAAGAAACTCTGTTTTTGGAAAAAAAAATATGAAAAAAAAGTACTGAAGTACCTTTCTTGTACTTAAAGTGCAAAAACTGAACAAAAACATACAGAAATGTAAGCTTGTTGTTAAACCTTCTCAAATTTTGGTTTTCAGTTATCAGTTTTGAATAATTTAACTTTGGTTTGATTTACAGATTTATTACATTGTTAATGAAGAATGATGATGTTGATCTTACTGAAAGGCTCAGCTTCTGCATCACAGACCAAACTCATCCTGGATGGAGCAGCTTAATGTAACTGCAGAGTCCAGCAGACAGATAAATATGAGTGAAGCATAAAGGTTTGGTTATAAAAACCATCATGTGTTACAAGTTAGGATTTTGAGGGTAGAAATAGAAATTATTTTTATTTAATTCACACATAGATGCACTTTTACAGCACATCCATACAGAGACTGAAAGGCAGCGGCTTTTCAGTGTGAGAAACAAACTTTTCACATTTTCCCACAAAGATTTTATTATCTTTATTGTGTCATCACCACAATGATGCTACTTTTGTCTGTTTTCACACCCTGCCATGCATACTTTAATGTAGCATTGATAACTATTGCTATTATTCCAGTACAGGCAGGTCACATAAACATGTGTCATGCACACAAAGATCAAAGTGAAATTTCCACTGTGCTCTTTGTCTGAATTCCTTGTTAACTTTCTGCTGTGAGCTGATAACATAAAACTACACAACTGCTAAACTGAGGACTTCAGGCTGAAACCACAGGCTGCATTTCCTCCTTTCATGGTGATACAGCCACAAACCATGAGGTCAGCCAGTAGATAAATATAAACCTGTGACAGAATAGACAAGGACCAAGGATCGCACACACACACACACACACACACACACACACACACACACACACACACACACACACACACACACACACACACACAGATGCATCGTAGCTGCACAGGAGGAATAAAATGTTGATCTGTATTGTCACATTTGCAGTTTGATGTGTTATTATTGTTTGATATTGCTGCTTGAATGAAACAGTCATTTTACTGGTGTGAATTTATTGGAGTTTTATTTCAGCATTTTAAAAGTTTTAAATAAATTAAAAACATAAAACAATTGTAATGTGTAAAACCTTTCAAAAGATGAATTAAGAGACACAAACATGAGTCAAAAGCAACCTGCACAGGTCCCTAACAGCTCAAAATGTTTTCACATCTTTAACTGAGGGTGTTGATTTTGACTGTACACTGTGTGTCCAGACACATGATGTCTGTGCTGTGAAGTAAAACAGAACGAGGGCTGTAACAGCAGCACAATAATCACACACTCAGGGTAAACACATAAAAACACTTTCAGCATTAAAAAATCTTTAATGACCTGAATCATTGCTGAGAAAAATTACATAAAAATACACAATAACATTAAGCTGTGAAGAGCTGCATGTCAAAACAATATTGGGCCGTTCACCTCTTCTGCTTCTCCTTCATTAGTGCCTGAAAACCAATATGAAGGTGTTTTATTATCACCTACGCAGCTGAAATGGTAAATAAGACTCCTACACTTTCCTATAAACGTCACAGTTAATGAAGCCTTTTTTCTTAATCTATAAAATAAGGTTTCTTTCTTTCTTTTTCCCCTGTTGTCTTCACTTGATCCACTTTGCTTCTGTCTGCCTCTGTGTCCCACCTTTACTGACATTTATTTAATAATTTTAGTGCTTTTACTTCAAGTTTATAGTGTCATCTCCACGCCCACCGTGTCTTGTTTAAGTGTCTATTTTGCCAAAGTGTCTGACATTTTATTTCCCTTAATATCCACGTGTGCTGGAACACAAATGAGTCTGATTTAATGCCGTGCATGTTTCTCTGTTTTCACACAGGTGAACTCAGCTGAAATGAAAGAAGTGTTGGAAGGTCTTTTCCTTCAGCACAGCACAGAGCAGGTATAAATAAATACTAATCTATAGGAGGAGTGTTGGTGACCACACTGGCACCCAGTGGGGCATCACTAGTGTTTAGATGCTGTTTTGTTTCTCCTCATCACTTGCTAGAAAGTAGGAGGTGTCTCTGCGCTAGTAGAGCAGTAATGTGCCTGTTGTACAATGTAAGTACAATGATAAGCTTAAATGAATGTTTTAGGTCTGATGTTTCTGAAATTCTTGTGAGATCAGTTAATGATGTAAATGGAGTGGAGTGCAAAATTATAATACTGCGACTTCTCTGAGTCGTGCTGACCATGATTGATGCAGAGCTTTAGTACTCTGTGATGTTCTGTCTCCATCTTTCATATGAGATTTATCACATCTACAAGTTATATTTTCCTTTAACTGCATCCTGTGACAGCAGCACACAGAGAGCTTCTCTCTGTAAATGTTCTACTTCAGTCCTCTGTGTCAGATACATGCAGACTGCTGTCATGCTCTGAACTGTTAGTGACCGCTTTACAAATAATACTCACATCTGCTTATTTCAGGTTTGCATGATAACGCAGTTACAACCCACTTGTTTTGTTAGTCTGTCATTAATCTCATACAGGAAACAAAAATCAAAGATAAAATGTTCAAATGTAAAAAGATTTTATTTCTACCTTCTAACTAAAAGATGCAAAAAATGATCAGAAACACAAAAATATACATGAAATACATTCAAATATATTCACTGCCTATGATATAATTCTTATTTATATAATGTATGAGATCTTTAGACAAAGACAGTTAAAGTATTTGTTGTTGCCCATATCAGTATTTACTTGTGAAACACTGCAAACACTGACTTTAAGTTGTGCTGTCAGATACTAAACATCACATATTTCACACTGCTGTTGGAACATGTTAGATACATTCAAGGTTTATTACAAATTCTTTAATAAAAAACTGAATATAAAGAGCACGAATACACCTGCATTTATTTATGCTATAAGAGAGCAATATGTCTGATATTATGATGTAATATTGTAACTGCACATAAAGCTGAGCATGTCTGATATTTGGGCAGCAGAGGAGCAAGAGTGGCTTCATAAAAAGCTTCTTCTTGGCTTTGCTGCTACAGCTCTCCTCACTGACCTGTAAGACAAGCACAAAGAGACAAAGTGATTTCCAACATGTAAAGATATTATGAGCTGAAGACATTTAATAATGTGAAGAATAAATCAGCCTGCATGGCAGCAGAATTACTGAGAGAGCTTCCTGATGTGACTTCAGAATAAACTGCTGCATCAGCTGCAGGACTTGATGTTCCTGTGAATGAAGAGAAGATCATTGAAAACAATAATATCATTAACCAGGAGGAAACTGGATGTGTCCACTAATGCAAAGATAATTGAGTATGACAGATTTTAATCAGCTGATGGATTGTCCCTTGGAGATGATGGCAGACTTTGCTCACCTTTGTTTTTCTTGGCTTTTTCTTTTTTGGGCTGTTTGACCTCAGCATACATCAGACTGTCCTCTAAAAGAGACGTCAGAGCTCAGCACACATTTGTTCAGCACAGATATGATACAAAGATGTTGGATACATATGGACTTTAAACTTTTTACAACTACAGTGAAAGAAATCTAAGTAAAAATCATTTGTTGCCTGTGACACTTCAGCTTTGCATGTGTGTGTTTTGTGATTGAGGTCTGGGTCAGAATCTGTGGATGCTGTGATTCAGTAAAGCTGAAACACTGATTAGTAAGTGAATAACTAAACTCCATGTTGACCTATAATTACCTGCAATATAATGATGTGATGACACGTTCAAGTACAAACACTGAATGAGACTGTTGTGACTGTACCTGCAGCTCCCGTCTTCACCTCAGAGTAAACAGCACTCTGCTCTGCTTTATGATGCTTCTCTGTGAAGATGATCAGATTAATAAAAATTTTAAACACTTTAAAAACTTTCCAGGCTTTTTTCTACACTGAGTGTTTTGTGTACTCACTCTTCTTTCTAAGGTTTTGAAGTTTAATAAGAGAGTATGTGACGTCTCGCGCTTCATCTGCACCTGAAATGTAAAAATGTTTGTGAACACATCACATTCAATTTCATTAGTTGTGTTTAAGTCAAATCCAGGACTGTCAGATATTTTCAGAGCATGAACCCATCATGGTGTTACTGTTTGTGTTGCTCTGATATGAAACAACAACATTTGTGGATTCTTTCAGTCCAGTTAAAGATACAATCAGGTTGTAAAATCCTGTTTGTTTCTGATCTTTTGTGCATGTAGTCAGTTGGTTATTTGGATGTTTGTCCAACTGGATTTTGATAAATGTTCTTTGAAAAGCTGCTGAGCACAAACTGAACCTAAGAAATGTTCCTGTTAATGGAGACTGAATGAAAAGTCAATATTAACAATGATAATAAAGATCGGTTTAAGTGCTGACCAGGATGAACAGAGTTGTATTCATGAGTTTCATCCTGGTTGACTCCATGATTTGTGGAGGAGCCCGGACTGTGACTCTCAGACTGGATCCACCTGAAACAGGAAATAAACACAATGAACTCAAAAGTAACTGATGTTTGTTTAAAATGATAATAAAATAATTTACCAACCTGGTGAAGCAGGAACCTGTGAAAGAGACAAATGTTATTACACATGTTTGTGATGTGAATTGTTCGATCAGAATACATGTATATGTGTGAATAATTAAAGTGTGTGTAGTAAATAAACTCTGTAATACAGCATGAAAAGAAGAGGCTCTTACACTTGGACTGTCTGCAGCGATACAACAAGAGCAGGAGAATAATAATGAGAGAGACTCCACAAACCAGTCCAACCATCAACCACACAGGAGATGAAGAGCTGTCAGCTCCTGACATTGTTACTGTAACACAAAACAGAAATTAATTATTAATAAATTATAATCTTATGAATAAATGCATTTATAAAATAGAGCCAACTGACTTTGAGACTTAAATCAGACAATCTAACGTTCCTTCTCAGTCATTGGTTTATAAAAATCGATCAGATGTTTTGATCCTGCTCACCTTTAACTGACATCCAGCTCTGTGCTGACTCTCTTCCTGAGTACTGACACTTGTAGAAACCTTCATCAGACTTTGACACTGCAGAGATCTTCAGCTCCCCTCGGGGATCATTTTCAATAAGTTTGTCATTGTGATAGAAAAACACATTGGAAAGTATTTTTTGTGTTCTCAAACTGCAGCTCAGACTAACAGAAGCTCCCTCAGTCACAGGATGAACAGGACTCACCAGGATAGGACCATTACCATCATCTGTGACACAATCACACACAATTGTTTCAGTCACATCAGCTGGTGCACACTTTGAGAAAAAGCTGACAAACAATAATAAGAACAGATTGTACAAATGCTTTTCATCATGAAGATCTGATCTTGTATTTTTTCCCACATGAAATGACTTCTCATACAGCAAAGCTGGGACAAATGTTCATGTGACGTCTAAATCATCCAAATCCAAGTATTAAATGTATAATAACATACTCTGTACAGTGATGTTGACTGCACTGCTGAACTCTCCTGATCCAGACTCACACCAGTATGAGACTGCATACAGAGCTGAAGTTCAGAGGCTGTCAGATTGGTGTGCAGACAACAACCTGGACCTCAATACCACCAAAACAAAAGAACTGGTAGTTGACTTCAGAAGGAGGAAGTCCGAGTTGCAGCCTGTCAGCATCAACGGGGAGTGCGTGGAAAGGGTCTCCAGTTTCAAGTTTCTGGGTGTGCACATAGACACAGACCTCCAATGGAGCTCTAACACCTCTGCGGTCTTAAAGAAGGCCCAACAGCGTCTCCACTTTCTGAGAATCCTCAGAAAAATGGACCTGAAGAAGGAGCTGCTGACCGTCTTCTACCGCTGCTCCATTGAAAGTGTGCTGACATATTGCATCGGTGTGTGGTTCTCCAGCTGCACCACAGCACACAGAAAGGCACTCCAGAGGGTCATCAACATGGCCCAAAAAATCATTGGACATCCTCTTCCCTCCCTGAAGGACCTGTACAGCACTCGCTGTCTCAAGAGGGCACGCAGCATCCTACGGGACTGCACACACCCAGGACACCGGGTGTTTAAGCTGCTGCCGTCTGGCAGGAGGTTCAGGCTGCTGAGGTCCCAAACAAATAGACTCAAGGACAGCTTTTACAACAGGGCAATAGCCCTGATCAATGTAAATAGCTGACCTGACTGGATACCTCCCTGGACTTTTTAGGGGGAGGTAACAATGTTTAAAACGATAACAATAATATTTATATTTATAACAAGGTGCAATAATAATTAATGTGCAATAATAACAGTGTGCAATACACATACACTTATTCTTCTTTTTTATACTAAGTTAATATACTGTGTTGTGTTGTTTGTTACGTTGTGATGTGTCATATCGTGTCGTGTTGTGTTATATGTAGTGCCGACGTAGGACAGTTTTTCCAATTTCATTGTACTACTGTACTATGTATGACTGTGCAATGACAATAAAGAGTTATCTTATCTTATCTTATCTTATCTTATCTTAGTACACTGAAGTATCTGACTCTGATGTGTTGATGTCACATGTGGATCCAGTCATTCTCCAACAGTCAGAGAGTCGGCCGTCCTCAGAGAACTTCCTCACTCTCCACTCAGTGAAGTTTCCCTCACAGGTCAGTGAGACAGAGTCAGAGGTGAAGTGTTGCACTCTGTCAGGACTCACTGTGAGAGATGCTGCTGAATGAACATCTGGAAACAACATGCAGTGAAGACACAAAGCTCACAGATGTTAGCATTCAAAATATCACAGTGAAAATATACGTTTGACTTTTGTGTGGTTAACAGAAGTCCTGATAGTCATGCAGCCAGATTTACAGACTTTCAAATCATCAACATGAAGATTAAAATTCCTCAAACTGACCTGCAGACCAGACTAACTTTGGTTGACTGTGATCAGTGTGATACTCTGGGTCTCCTCTTCCAGCTCTGCACACATATCCTGCTGTGTGTGTCTGTCCATGAATGATGTAGGAGTCCTGTGCAGTCCCACTGCCATCAGGTAGCAGCTCATAACTGGAGGATTTCTCTGATAGATCAGGAACAGCTTTATACCAGTAGAAGCTCCATCCTGCAGACGGATGTTCAACCTCACAGTTCAGAGTTACTGAGGCTCCAGGACTCAGCCATGATGGAGACACAGTGAGGACAGGACGGGGTTCATCTGTTCAACAAAGATTTTCTCTCAATCTTTCGTCTCTTAACTCTGAATTCAATGTCACCAAAATGTTGACTCACAAATATTTATGATGAACTTTAAGAGTGAGACTATCTAAACATGTCAAATATCTCAACATGTACTAATAAAAACACATTTTTACAAACTGTTTCTATTTCCAGGTTAAATGAACTATGACTCTACTTACTGTCAGAAACTGTCAGTGTGACTGAATCACTCCACTCTGTTGTTTCATGCTGTGAACTTTTCATTCTGCCCTTACAGTGATAGTTTCCACTGTTGGATGATGAAGCAGATCTAATCCTGTATTCATTTTGATTTGGAGCTTTTATCATGCTGTTTGTTTCCCACTCATAATCCCACTCAGTGTCTCCTCCATGGATCTCACATCTGACAGTGATCGTCTCTCCTCTGTATATCTCAGACCAGTTTGGATACAGAGTCACAACAGGTCTGATTGGGACTATATTCAGGAAATGAACAAATGAATGAAAAAAGGGGTCAATTTCCATTAGATACTTTTCATCAGGTAGTGATTTGGGGTTCATTAACATTGAACTCACCAGTTTTCCCAATCCTGACTGACTGGCTGTCCTCTGTGTAGTAAACTGGGTTTCCTCTTCCTCCTCTGCACCTGTAGAGTCCTTCCTGTGAGACACTGATTTGTCCATTTGAGTGGAAAACTGCATCTTGTGTGGTCAGGGCTTCAGAGGATTTCTCATCTCTGTACCAGTAGTATTTCCATCCAGATGATGATGATGGGCTCACAGAGCAGGTCAGGGTCACACTGCCCCCTACTGGAACAGCTGTGTTATCAGCTCTCAGTTTGGCCTTTGGTTTATCTGCAGTTCAGTTTAGAAAAAGAACAAAAGTCAATGACTGAATCAAACCAGTTGAAATAACTTGGTGGAAATATGGAAATAATAAATATCACATAACTTTAATGGTGAAGCTGCAACAAACTGTACAACTATCACACAAACACAACACTAATCTTTCATATTTAATTTGCTGCATTTCTAAGTTAAAAACACACATGAGGAACAATCAGTGGATTTAATGTTTCTTAGTGGATGTGGTGGAGCAGCTGAGACAGATCCAGCATTTGTTCTGCATTTCATCTTTCATGTATTAGAGCTGCACAGCAGAGAAGTTACTCTCATATGTTTTGTTCTCTTCACTGTGAATAAAAAGCTGCTGTTCAG
Organism: Astatotilapia calliptera; assembly: GCF_964374335.1. Classification (NCBI taxonomy): domain Eukaryota; kingdom Metazoa; phylum Chordata; class Actinopteri; order Cichliformes; family Cichlidae; genus Astatotilapia; species Astatotilapia calliptera. The sequence continues at coordinate 46,425,083 of NC_137424.1, read as the reverse complement.
GTTTTTGTTGTTGGAATAAAAACTAAACATTTTACTGACCAACATGAAAGACAGTTATAAAGCTGTAAGAAAGAAGAAGTGCTTTTTCCTTATTTAGATACTGTGGATGAAAGATCTTACATGACACAGTCAGTGTGATGATATCACTCCACTCTGAGAAGAAATAGTCCCTTCTGCCCCGGCAGCTGTATCCTCCACTGTCAGACTCAGTAGCTCTGATGATTCTGTATTCATTGGATGTTGGAGGTGTGTTTAACTTGGCTGCTCTCCATTCATACGTCCACTGAGCTCCTTCACCTCCCTGAATCTCACATCTGACAGTGACTGTCTCACCGCTGTATATCTGAGTCCAGGATGGCTGCAGGGTCACAGTGGGCTTACTGGGAACTGTTCACAGAAAAATATCCAGTTAGAGACAAATAGAAACATAAAGATAAAAAAATAAGACTGAATAAATTCTTCTATTTATCAGGAAGTGTCTCTCATTTCAGGGTTAATAAACTCACAGTTGTTGAATAAAATTGTTAGCACAGAACACAACATAACATCTCTCAGTTTGGCAGAAATAAAATTTTTAATCTCACGAGTTTCTCTAACTGTGACGTCACTGCTGTCCTCTGTGTAGTAAACTGGATCTCCTCTCCCTCCTCTGCAGTGGTACAGACCTCCTTGTGAGACACTAATAACTCTGTTTGCTTCATTTCCTCTCATGAGCTGAGCTTTAGAAGAGACTGAATCACGTCTGAACCAGTCAAACTTCCAGCCAGCAGAGCCCTCCACAGAGCAGCTCAGTGTCACACTGCCCCCTGCTGGTATGACTGAACTTTGTGCTGTCAGTGTGGCTCTGGGTTTACTTGCTGTTGAAGAAACAAAATGAGTAAAACATTAAAACATAATCAAGGGTAAACTTGTGACACTACTGATCACACTTTAAACACTGATTAATTTATCTACAAACACAAACAGTAATTAGTAATCCTGCATGTAGAGATGGGAGTAGAGAACTGGTTCCCAGTAGTCAAAGTCCTGGGAATCATTAGTCTCTGCCTGCTTATCGATCCAACTTATCGGTTCTTGAACTCTCGCTTTCAGTTTGCAGTAACAGTTTTCCTGTTAAGACAGATGTAAACATGAAAACATGAAATGTCAGCATGAATCATGGTCCAACTCACATGAAACTGTCAGTCTGAAGGCATCACTCCATCCTGTTAAGAGATAGTCACTGCTACCCCGACATCTGTAGTCTCCACTGTGGGACACTGAAACTCTGCTGATCCAGTATTCACTGGATGTTGGAGGGCTGTTTGTGTTGGCTGCTCTCCATTCATACGTCCACTGAGCTCCTTCACCTCCCTGAATCTCACATCTGACAGTGACTGTCTCACCGCTGTATATCTGAGGCCAGGATGGCTGCAGGGTCACAGTGGGCTTACTGGGAACTGTTCACATAAGAATATCCAGTTAGATACAAAAAGAAACATGAAGATAAAAAAAAAATAAGACGGAATAAATTCTTCTATTAGTCAGGAGTTGTCTCTCATTTCAGGTTTAATAAACTCACCGTTGTTGAATAAAATTGTTAGCACAGAACACAACATAACATCTCTCAGTCTGGCAGAAATAAAATAATAAAACTCACGAGTTTCTGTAACTGTGACGTCACTGCTGTCCTCTGTGTAGTAAACTGGATCTCCTCTCCCTCCTCTGCAGTGGTACAGACCTCCTTGTGAGACACTAATAACTCTGTTTGCTTCATTTGCTCTCATGAGCTGAGCTGTAGAAGAGACTGAATCTCGTCTGAACCAGTCAAACTTCCAGCCAGCAGAGCCCTCCACAGAGCAGCTCAGTGTCACACTGCCCCCTGCTGGTATGACTGAACTTTGTGCTGTCAGTGTGGCTCTGGGTTTACTTGCTGTTGAAGAAACAAAATAAGTAAAACATTAAAACATAATCAAGAATAAACTTGCTACAGTACTGATCACACTTTAACCATTCACTGATTAATTTATCTACAAACACAAACAGTAATCAGTAATCCTGCATGTAGGGATGGAAGTAGAGAACTGGATTACAGCATACAGGATGAGAGTGATGGTAAAGTGGAAACTGTTCTAGGACAGAAACAACTGCATTCAAATAATCACCTGTTAACACAACTTTGGCTCTTTAAAGCACAGCATGCTAACGCTAAGCTAGCCAAGAACCCAGAGTGACGTTAAAGCTGAGTGAATGCTGACCCCAGACCAGCACTGTGAGAAATGAGTTGTGATTTACAGTAAAGCTGCTGCTGAAATTCAACAGGTAACAAACTGATGAGCAGTCAGGCTGCAGCTCCGTTTCTACCTGTTCAAGTTTCTACAGTAAAATCACCATGACGACCGCTTTAAAGTCTCTTTGTGCTGGTTTTGTGTAAGAGCTTTTTTGCTTTACTTTTTTCTAGTAATGATCCCAACACTGATCACAACAAAGAGGGGAAATACCTCCAACATGCAAAGATTTGACCTCACAGCCTCTAATCTGCATGAATGTCTTTGATATTGTGCTTAGAGATGGTGGCGACTCTCAAAGTGGAGCCAATGAGAATCAATAAATTCTTATCAATTCCCATCCCTACCTGCATGTGACACATTAGACTGTTTAAACGAGGAGTTATCTCATAAAGAGGAACAAACAGTACTCCAAGAACAGACAAAGCCCAGCAGAAACCTTGAGGAGGAGCTCCATTTGCCCCCACCCGGGAAGAGCCTCAGAAAGGAGAGACATCTAAGGCAAGAAGAGGGGTCCCTATTTGCCTCCAACTCTCTCAACAACACCAACGACCAGGACAAGGGACCAGTCCCCAAAACCCCTGAAGGGCCATCACCCTCCTCCCCCTCCCTTTCTCCCTCCTCCCCACACCTGAAATTCACTGAGGAGATGATGGAGCGGGTCAATGCTGGGCTCAGATCTACCCCCCGTCCCAATCCCTTTTTGTCCCCCATAAACCCCCCACCAGAGCGGCCAAAGGTTCGCCATCGAGCCCCACCCTCAACAGAGCAATCGAAGTCACATTGCCCAGCCTCGCCCCCCTTAGTTCCTCCTTACCACCTTCATGCTCTGTCTCCGCAGTCTGATGTGTGATGTGTGAAGGGTCCGAGCTGTGAGGATTATGGCAGTGATGACTTTTCCCAGGAGAAGCTGGGACCCTGTTTACTAGAAGGTTTTAAAATCTCTGTACTTTTAGGTGACAGGAGACATGTGGCCTGGTCAAAACACAGAGAGCTGCACTCTAAAAGATCTTTAAACATAGTAAACATACCTTGTGTGCCACAGACTGCTCCCAAACACGAGGGGACAAGTAATACCTCTAAAACACTTAAGTTGGCTTTATTAAACGTTAGATTTTTAGCTGGGAAAACATTTTTAATTAATGATTTATTCACTGAGCACAGCCTTGATTTTATGTTTTTAACTGAAACTTGGTTGGACCAAAGTAACAGTGGAGCTGTTCTCATCGAGACGACCCCTCCTAACTACAGTTTTATCAGTGAGGCCAGGGTGAGCAGGAGAGGAGGGGGGGTTGCTGTCTTATTTAATGAATCATTTCAATGTAAGCAGCTATCTCCTGGAAGTTTTCAGTCTTTTGAATATGTGGCTTTACAGCTGAAGGCCCCATCCAAAGTTGTGTTTCTTAATGTTTACAGGCCTCCCAAATACTGCACAGACTTTTTTAATGACCTCAGTGAACTGCTGTCTGTGATCTGTGTTGATTTTGACTGTGTAATTATTGTTGGGAATTTTAACATCCATGTGGACAACCCTCAGGACAAAGGGACTAAAGACCTGAGTAACACTCTGGGCAACTTTGGGCTGACTCAGCATGTAACAGAGGCCACACATAATAGAGGACACACTCTTGACCTACTGATCTCCAAGGGCCTGAGCATTTCAAAGGTTACTGTGTCTGATGTGGGCCTGTCTGATCATTACTGTGTTTTCTTTGAAAGTAAAATCTCAGCCCACATAAATATATCAACAACAGTGATCACAAAACGGTGTATAACTGAACACAGTAGTGCAATTTTTAACCAGGCCTTCCCATTAACACCTGACCTGTCCAGAGGGTCAGTCAATGAGCTCGTCAATAGCTTCAATGCTAACATGTTAAATGTAATGGACACTATTGCTCCCATTAAGGTGAAGGTTATCTCTGGAAGGAAAAAGTCTCCATGGAGAAACTCCACACTGGTGAAAAATGAAAAAAGAGAGTGTAGGAAAGCTGAGCGCAGATGGAGAAAAACAAACCTCCAGGTTCATTATGACATTTATAAAGAGAAACTTCACAATTATAATTTACAACTGAGGAGTGCAAGGAGGTCCTACTTCTCTGACATCATCACTAAAAACAGCCATAATGCTCGGGTCTTATTTTCTACAGTTGACAGGCTAACAAACCCTCCTGTGTCAGTGGCAGCTGAACTTCATTCAACCATGGCCTGCAATGACTTTGCCAAATTCTTCACAGAAAAAATCCAAAAAATTAGACAAGCAATTGGTACATCAACAGCAGATCCAGGATATGTACTGTGTCCACCAAAAAACTGTTTAAATACCATGAAACAGTTTAAACCTATTAACAGCAAAGACCTGGAGGACATCTTAGGTCAACTGAACTCCTCCTCCTGCTGTTTAGATGTCCTGCCAACAAGTTTTTTCAAAAAGGTCTCAAAGACTTTAGAGTCAGACCTGTTACAGATCGTCAACTTTTCTTTATTATCAGGTGTGTTTCCAGAATCACTAAAAACTGCTGTAATTAAACCTATACTGAAAAAGGACAATCTTGACAAGACACAAATGAACAACTACAGGCCGATCTCAAATCTCCCATTTTTAAGTAAGATCATTGAAAAAGCAGTTTCTCAACAGCTCAATTACTTCTTAAAACAGAATAATTGCTACGATGCCTTCCAGTCAGGTTTTAGACAGAACCACAGCACTGAAACCGCTCTGACCAAAGTGTTTAATGACATATGTCTGAATACAGACAGTGGAAAAATGTCAGTCTTAGTTTTACTGGATCTCAGTGCAGCATTTGATACAGTTGACCACAACATATTACTCAAACGACTGGAGAACTGGACAGGTCTTTCAGGAACTGTACTAAACTGGTTCAAAACATACTTAGAAAACAGGAAATACTTTGTATCAATAGGTAACTTCACATCTGAGCAGACAAGTATCACATGTGGAGTTCCCCAAGGTTCCATCTTGGGACCCCTTCTGTTTAACATTTACATGCTCCCACTGGCACAGATTATAAACAACAACAAAATAAACTATCACAGCTATGCAGATGACACACAAATATATATCACAATGTCACCAGGAGACCAAGGCCCTGTGCAGGCTCTTGGTAAATGCATTGAGGAAATCAATGACTGGTTGTGCCACAATTTTCTCCAGCTAAACAAAAATAAAACTGAGGTAATAGTCTTTGGCGCCAAAGAAAAACGATTACAGGTCACCAGAGAACTTCAATTTATACATCTAAAAACCACAAACCAGGCGAGAAATTTGGGTGTAGTGATGGATGCAGACCTAAACTTAGAAAAACACATTAAGACAATAACAAAGTCAGCTTACTATCACCTCAAGAATATTTCAAGGATAAAAGATCTGATGTCTCAACAGGACCTGGAAAAACTAGTCCATGCATTCATCTTTAGTAGGCTTGATTACTGTAACAGCATCTTTACAGGTCTACCGAAAAAATCAGTCAGACAACTACAGCTCATTCAGAACTCTGCTGCTCGAGTCCTCACTAAGACCAAAAAAGTGGACCACATCAGTCCAGCTCTGAGGTCTTTACACTGGCTGCCTGTCCGTCAGAGGATAGACTTTAAAGTTCTGATGCTGGTCTATAAAGCCCTGAATGGTTTAGGACCAAAATACATCAACGACCTCCTGACCCAGTATGAACCTTCCAGATCCCTTAGGTCATCTGGATCCGGTCTTTTATCAGTTCCCAGAGTCAGAACCAGACACGGAGAAGCTGCGTTCAGCTTTTATGCTCCTTATATCTGGAACAAACTCCCAGAAAGCCTCAGATCAGCTGAAACACTCAGTTTATTTAAATCCAGGTTGAAGACTCATCTGTTCTCAGCTGCATTTGAATAAAGCACCAAATCCACACTTTTAAGCTTAAATTTCAAAACTTACATTTAACTACTGATTTTATCTACTGTTCTGATTTTATCTGTTTTGATTTTATATACTGTTTTGTCTGTTTGTTTGTTTGTTAATTAGTTAGTTAGTTTATTTGCTTGTTTTAATCAATTTTAAATCATGCTTTTTATTTGTTTTTGTTTCTAATGTCTCTGTAAAGCACTTTGAATCACCTTGTTGTTGAATTGTGCTATACAAATAAACTTGCCTTGCCTTGCCTTGCCTTAACAAACTAAAGATTTCACTGATTTATCATTCTCTTATCAAACTGTCATCTCTGTACATTCCTCTGTAAATTGCTGATATTTTAAGAGCCTCCATGGTGTCTCTCCTTTCTGTTTGCACAGTGAGAAAAACTGTTGTCCTGAGCTGCCTGCAGACAGCTGGATCATTGTTGGAGTTTTCCTGTTAAGACAGATGTAAACATGAAAACATGAAATGTCAGCATGAATCATGGTCCAACTCACATGAAACTGTCAGTCTGAAGTCATCACTCCATCCTGTTAAGAGATAGTCACTGCTACCCCGACATCTGTAGTCTCCACTGTGGGACACTGAAACTCTGCTGATCCTGTATTCACTGGATGTTGGAGGGCTGTTTGTGTTGGGTGCTGTCCATTCATATTTCCACACCTTTCCTTCACCTCCCTGAATCTCACATCTGAGAGTGATTGTCTCACCAGTGAATATCTGAGACCAGCTGTGCTGCAGCGTCACAGCAGCCAGAACTGTCAACAAACAAACACAAATATTTAAATAAATATATCAAGAAGAACCACAAAACAAATAACAAAAATCATAGTTATATTGTTACTTTAATTCATTTATAAATTTCAGTTTTATTTCACAACAAAATTTCACCCTCACCTTGTTTCTGAATTGTAACTGCAGCACTGTCCTCTGTGGAGAAAACTGGATCTCCTCTCCCTCCTCTGCAGTAATAGATGCCTCCTTCTGAAATATTGATCGTGTGCTCTGATGTTCCAGCTCCTAGTTTTTGAGCTCCAGAAAACTCTGAATCACGTCTGAACCAGTCAAACTTCCAGCCAGCAGAGCCCTCCACAGAGCAGCTCGGTGTCACACTGCCCCCTGCTGGTATGACTGAACTGTGTGCTGTCAGTGTGGCTCTGGGTTTACTTGCTGTATAAGATACAGAAAAAGTTAATCATTAAATTGTTGGTTGTCTAAGGAAGAAATGTTGTTTGTTTGTTTCAAATAAAGCGAGTGTAAAACCAGTAATGTACAGTAGTTCTTGTTAAAGTTTCAAGTTTCAAGGACAACAATTATTAAATGTATTCAGAATTTCATAATTTTTTCAACAGGAATCATCACATTATTGGTCACTGAGGGCTTACCTAACACAGTTATAGAGACAGTGTTACTGTTCTTTGTAACACGTGGATGCTTCCTGAGACCAGAGCACTGGTATTCACCATTTTGACTTGTTGTTGTAATTTGTGATCTGTGGTCTGTGTGTTCACTGTAGAGGATAAATGCTTGACCATCCAAGTTTATTGTGTAATACCAGTCAGTGTCTTCGCCTTCATTCATGTCACATTTGAAGGTAACAAACTCTCCGATGAAAAAACTGGACCACCTGGGTTCAATAGTTAGCACAGCATCTAGAATCCAACACAAACACAAAGTTAACAATCTGAAACACTTTTGCACGACACAATCTGTGACAGTATGTTCATACACTGTTCATACATTGATTAGTAAATAAATATAAAACATAAGTCAACTGTGATTACGATTTATTCAGTATTTTGCGATTAATCTTTACCAAATAAATTAAAAGACAGAAAAAAAGTGAAAACTGTTCAGTCACCTTGAGCGTGTCCAGTGCAGACGAGTGTACAGAGCACTACAATAAAGACAGAAACTTCAGACATGATCAAACTAAAGACACTCAAATATAAAATAAATCAAACACTTGCAGTTGTACCAGTGGCTGCTATGATTTGTATGCATCAAATTATCACTGATGGAGAAACAAACCTTTGTTAGATAAACTAAACCAGCTCCACTCTGATCTGAGTCAGTGCACTAAAATCTAATCCAGTCTACAAACAACCATGTTGGTAACAAACATGAGAGTCCTCTGATCACATGACCTGAAATGGTCAAATGACTGATGCTCTGTTCTTCTTACTAAAACATGTTTATGGATCAGTATGAATCAAACAATAGAAGTCGGTGATGTACTCACAGAATAGGCCCAGCTCACAGAGCAAAGTGGCTCCCATCCTCACATCCAGCAGTGACACGTCTGAAAACCTCTACAACTTTCTGTAAAGAGAGAGAGTGAAGCAGCAGCACAGCAGATACCAAAGAGCTGAGAAGGAAACAAAGAGGTTTTAAAACTTCTCTCTGCTTCCTTCCTTTTACACAGAAATAACAACTTAACAAGCTCTGACCATGTCTGCCAGATTTTTATGAAAAGGCCTTTAACACTTGGACTAAACTGACCAATAACAGACAGACAGTAAGTTTCATTTCACATATGTGAGCTGACTGAGGGTTAAAGAGGAAATGAGGAGAACAAGACTTGTTTTAAGTGTAAAATACATTTATTTTATTTAAATATTGTTAACATAAAATAATAATACAAATAATTCTCATTAAATGTTTTCAGTGAGAACATCTGCAGTAAAAACAGATGATAATAACTCATTTGGAAGGTTAAATATTTGGATACAGCACAGCCACAAACACAGCAGTTATATGAATGTTGTAAGTGGTGAAACAGGAAGAATGTAGTTTTAACATTTGTGCTTAAAACCATGTTTAGTTTAGTTTAGTTTAGTTTAGTTTAGTTTCCTGATCTATGTCTGTTTTTAGATTTAACACTGCAGCAAAGTTTTACAGAGAATAGTCACAAGAGAAAATAACCAGTGAGCAGCAGTTCACTGGGTGACAATAACTCAATGTTAGAGGAGAATGGCCAAACCACTCATTGCAACCGAGATATGCAGAACAGTGTCTTTGAATGCACAACATGAAGTAAATGTCATATAGCAGCAGATGACCACACCAGCTGCCATGCCTGTCAGCTATGAACAGGAAACTGAGGCTATAATTCAAAACCAAAACCTGACAACATGAGTTTGTAAAAACATTGTCTGATCTGATGAGTCTCAGTTTCTGCTCCAACATTCAGATGGTAGGGTCAGAATTTGGCATAACATCATGAAAGCATGGATCCATTGTATCAGAAATTAGGCTGACTGATACTAAGTGTCTTTTACAGAGAACAGATGCAAGAGTGTCTGATCATGTAAATCAAATTTATTTCACTTTCATCTGCAAATAAAGTTCTGTCCATGTTTCCTTTTTTAGGCTGTGGGACTGTAACCTTTAAAGTTTAAATTGATCCAGTTTAAAGTTTCAGAGCCTCAGAAATCAACAGCTGCACTGAGAGCACACTCAACAATAAAACAATTAATGGGAATAAAAATGTTTCATTCATGTGTCGACTTTGTAGACTTTTCATTAGGACAGAGAGGGGGAGGGGCTTTCACCCACCCAACACATGCTTCGTGCATCCTCTAAGGTCCTGACTGCATGTTGTTTGAAGTTGATGATGTCAGCTTCTGCTGAATGTTTGATTTGTTGGCAAGTGAAGCAAAATATAGCAGAGAGTGAGAGCAGAGTTCAGCAGGAAAGGGAGAAGCGCAAAAAACACTTCAAAGGTCTAAAATGCACACATGCGAGAGCGCAAATCTGGTGTGCGATGGCTTCTTTATGCGTGCTTGCATGAACTTGAGTTCTACGCACAAAGGTTGTTGAATTTGCACACGAGGAATTTCTGATAACTGTTACATAATTCAATATTAGTGAAACAGGAGCTTTGCTGACCTCTGACCTTTCCTACTAAAGTGTTGAACATTATGATCATTCAGCTGTTAGTGAAGGGAGGAGCTGCGTGCCTGTCTGTCTGCAGCAGTGCTGTCAAATTATGCCTCGGCTGGAGGAAGCCGAGACAAGACTACTGATATCAACATTGATATGTTGATATCAATGTTGAATGAGCAGAATGAGCATCTTCATTCTGTTTTAGTAATGACTACTAAGGAAGTGTCAATTTTGGACAACCCTACTCTACACACGTACAATGATAAAACTACTCTGATATGTTCTGTCTCTGAAGTTTCACTGCAGATATTTGCGTTTCTAAAATGCAAACATCTGCAGTGGTCTTTCCTCTTCTTAACATTAAAAAGTAAAAATAAAAATCCAATTATTTATTGAGTAAAGAGAAAAATAACAATGTCTCACCATCAGCATTAACGTAGAAAAGAGTACTGAGTAATGAAGTAAAGATTAAACAGCATCAGGATCAAACTGAGAGAAAATCAAACAAAACAAACAAAGTTAGAGCATTGTTTTAAAAGATTCTTATTCATATAACAGTTGCTGCTCAGCAAAATATTTCTGTTTTATTTATTATATATTTTATTTGGTAACAATTTTATTTGAAACATAAAAAACTGTTTTAAAATGATAGTTATAAAAATAACTATTGTTTACAAAAAATATTTATAAAAGTTATTACACAAATGTACTTACACAATAACCCCGTCATGCAGAGCAAAGAGTGCCCCATCCTCACATCCAGCCCTGCTGCACTCTGATCCTCAGCTGATCTCAAACACTTTGACTTTACATCAATAATAAAAAGAGAAGCTGCATTTAATACAGATAAGACCAGAGTGTTTCTTCTGACTGTGGCCTCTCTGTGCTTCCTTTCCTTTTATACAAACCTCAAACAGCTCCTGTAGCTTTGACCACAGCAGTTGTGTGACGTGTTCACATTTCCTGTCCACTGCAAACATGCAGGCTTGCTTCTTGTGTTTGCTTTTTACCTTCTGTTGTTTCAGTTCAGGGGACATATTTATGTTTTATTCTCAGAGACTTTTATATGATTTGTGCAGTGTCGTGTCATGACTAGGGATGGGTATTGTTTAGGTTTTATCCGATACAGTACCAAACCGGTACTTTTGAAACGGTGCTGGTGCTTAAACGGTGCTCGAACCGGTGCTTAAAGAATGGAAAAACACAAACTTTGTCCAAAAACCTCTCATGTTTAGCTAGTTTTTTTGCAAAAAGATAACAATGTTAGCCTTTTCTGCAGCTATGGGGCATATATGGTATCACTCTTGGCTGGAAGCAGTGCTTAAACAATGGAAAAAACACAAACTTTGTCCAAAAACCTCTCATGTTTAGCTGTTTCCCACTTTTTCTTTGGTCATTTTAGCCTTTTTGGCCAGGGTGAAGGGAGTATCTGCCATCAAACAAGAGGACAGCCACATGTAACTACGACGGCGTTTGCTAGTTCACCTTACATGCATTAATGTAATAACGTGGTTAGCCTACTCAACGTAAATTACACACGAACAACATTAAGCTACTCACGCAGAGAAGAACGGCTGCTGCTGCATCATCATCCTCATCATTTCTGCTACACTGGCAGGGCTAGGGGCCAGGACTCTCCTCTTCGGGTTCTTGCGGGATGTTACCAACTCCGGTCCGATGACAGGCATCACACCCATAGTAGGTACGGTGCATTTCTCGGCTTTAAAAAGAACGCTATGCGTCGCCAGGTGTTTCATCAGATTTGAGGTGTTACCTCATTTGCACAGTATCACCTTAAAGGACTTCTTGCAGGCTGCTGAGTTTGCATCTTTGGCTGTGAAGTACAGCCAGACTTTTGACCGCTTCGCCTTGGGCATTTTTAATCTGTAGTTCTGCTCTAAAAGAACGTGTGTACCTGGGCCCGCCTACTATCCTTGGAAAGGTAAAATGATTGGCTAGAATCTGAAGTGTATCACATCTCAGGAAAATAAAGCACCGAAATGTGCGCTGCTTTTCGGTCTGTTTATGTCAGAACTGGTGCCATGATAGCACCGGATACCGGTACCTATCTTGAACCTTGAATTGGTCACATGATAGGGTGAGGCAAGGTCTCTCCTGAAATCTCTGGTTAGAATTCCTGAATAAGTCGAAGTTGCCATTCACAATTTTTTTTTGTGGAACGCTTCCTCAACTCAGATCTCCCACTCTGAAAGTCTGAGCAGACCAGCGTACTCTGAGTTAACGATCCAAGATGGCGGCACTGAACATAAACAGGAGTAAAACTGTTATGGTTCGAGGTCGTTTGACCCAGCAGTTTGAGTTTTTTGTGTTTTTGTGATTTCTTTGTGTTGTGATCTTTTAGTTTTCTATTAGTTAGCATTGAGGTTAGACCTGGTTTTGCATCCAAGTTTAGTCATATTTCTGATCGATGTTTTCTTGTCGCTGTTTCATTCCCTGTTTCCTGTCTGAGTCATGAACTCTGTGTTTGTTCCTTAGTCATGTCCGTGTCTCGTCTCCTTGTTCCCTTGCCACGTTCCCCTGGTACTTCCATGTCGCCTCTGTCAGTCTTGTATGTTCACGTGTGTTGTGTCGAGTCATGTCACTGTTTTCACCTCCCATTTCTGCTTCTATGTCCCCATGTCTGTTTCTTCCCCGGTTCAGGTGTCTTTTTCCGTTTTTTCTGTTTTATTTTGACAGTATCACGTCCTGTGTTTGGTTTGTCCTCCTCGTGCGTCATTATGTTTATTGCAGTTGTGTTTCCCGTGTGTTCCACTTCCTTCGTCAGCCTCTTGTGTATTTTTGGTGTGAGTTTTCATTCGTTCGTTGGCAGGTCATCTTTTCACCATGTGCCATGTTTCTGTTCAGTCAAGTCTCAGGTATTCATGTCCATGTTAGCCACATTCAGGTTTCATGTTCACTGTGTCTAGTGTTAGTTTTCCCCAGTTTAGTTCACTGTTAACATCGTCCTAGTTTCTGTTTGCTTTTGTTTATATTGTTGATCCAGCCTAAAGTAAACGGCTTGTTTTTTGTTAAGTTCATTCCTGTCTCAACCGTCTGCTTTTGGGCTCGCGCCACTCTCCAGTCATCTGGCCACAACAAAGTCTGTACTGCCACTGTGGTGTATTTTTGACTCACTAAAAAAGCCGTGATTAGGTTTGAGCACCAATTAGTCAAAAAAATAAGTATTATGCTGCACTGCTATTCATACCTGCGTGGCTCTAATTTACCAAGAACCAAAACAAATCCTGTGTTTCCTAGCTTTTTTTCTGACTCGGGAGTGACGTCACTCCCAATTTCCAACATCCGAGTTCAGAGGAGTCTTCAATGCAGCATAATGACCCAAACCTTTATTCACACCTTGGCTCATGTGATGACACACATGATTAGTATTGGGTCTACGAACCTTTTTAAGAGACAACTCCCACTAAGGTTAAAATACTCTGGAGTCTCCACTGTTTGCCTCTAGAAGTGAAGAAGCCTCTTAGATGAGAGGTGACACGTCTTAAAGAAACTTAAAGAAGTTTAGTCACTTTCTTTCCAAACTCCTTAGATCACCATGAGATGGATGACTGAGAACCTACACAGACATTAAACATTAAGGAGGTTGCAGGTTTGAATCCACCAGCTGAGGATTTTTGTATGGAGTTTGCATGTTCTCCTTGTCTGGGTTCTCTCCAGGTACTCTGGCTTCCTCACACAGTCAAAAGTCATATATTATTATGTTAACTGGTGATTCAGGTGATTGCAACTAGGTATAGATGCGAACATGAATGGTTGTCTGGCTCTCCATAACCTGTCTAAATGGACTTCATCTTTCACACTATAAAAGTTATTATAGGGTCCGCCCACATTAGTCCAAAAAGACAACAGAGCAGTGAAAGCTTTAAGGTGTGGTAACTTTGCGATTGGCTAGTCCCCTCCATATGAGCATGCAGTGTACCTCAGTTTATCACTCAAAAAACGAGACAGTGGCCATTGTCAATATACAGTCTATAATATCAATCTAAGTTAAAGCCTGCAAACACAGCCTCCATCCTTAATCCTGTCAAACACATTCTTACAAAGGTTATAATTAAGGTTTGGTGCAGTATCATCTACACATACAAACATGGTGACATCCTGGTGTTTTAGATTCTTTAACAGCAGGTGTGTTTCTTCTTCCCATCACTTTTGTGTTTGAAAGGTAAAATACATTAACATATATGTTAATATATTATATTAACATATAATATATTAACATATAATTTCATGTTTTTAGCTTATTTGCAGCTTATATATTTTTGTGTTATACTGTGAGGAACTGGCCTGTTTGGAAGTTGCAGTAAGAAGAAAAACATGTCTGTATATGATGTTGTGGACAGAGAGAGTGATGGATGATTTTATTTATTTCAGAGATAAATGAACATTTACAGCACGTCCATGCAGAGACTCTTAAAGACATGAGCGTGAGAAACAAGCTTTTCACCGTTTCTCTTGATGCCCACATGCTTTATTTATCCTTTAGTCCAGCATGTGTCATCACCACAATAAAGCTACTTTTAACCTGTTTTCACACATTGTCATACCTGCACATTTCCACTGTGCTGTGTTGACTTTAAATAAAATAAACCACAGGCTTCATTTCCTCTTATGAGGTATCTGACTTTCAGCAGATAAAAATAAACCTGTTGGAGAAAAGACATAACCAACAACTATCTCTTACACACATAGGCATCACAGTCTGTTCAGAGGAAGAAAGACGTTATTCTGTATTGTCTTATTTACAGTTTGATCTTGTAGTTTTACTGCTTATTGCTTCTTAAATAAAACAGATCACTATATTAATTTTCAGGTATGCTGAAAATATTTATCAAAATAATCTACAGTTTTCTCCACTCTGTACGAGTGCAATGTATGGTGTCCAAACAACCAAGTTAACCAGCAGAGTATGAGGAGGAAGCAGAGGGGCGGGGATCAGGAAGGTCAGGTGGTTATCAGGAGGATAGGAAAAAGCAAAAGGGTTGGGTGTAGTTTCTGGATTTCCATCATTAAAAAAAAAAAAAAGGTGCACGAGAAAAAGTCTCAACATGATGTAAGATAATGTCACACCAACAGGGGGCAGTATAATCTGAACTGTAAGGCCATGTCTGCTGATTCAGAGCTTGAAAACAACGTTTAAATAAAGGAGATGAAAGAAAATATAATTAGTAAAATACACAAAAGGTAAGATTGTGTTAAAGCTGCATGTTGGCCATGGCTTGTTATGGACCTGAAACAAAAAACAGAACAAATACAACTGAAAAACTGACAAAGACTAAAAGGTGCTGAAGATGTGGGGCTGCTGTCTGATGAGATGTGTGTTGCAATAACCTGTCAAAACACGGTCAGTACAAATGATTAAACTTGTGATGGTGCTTTGTACACAGTTTATTTAACATGTTGTGTCACAACGTTAGAAATTATGAATCACTTTCAGCCAATAATCAATAAGAAACGTTTCACCCTTTCTGTAGCCACACAACAACAGAACGAGGATAATTAGCATGAATCCATGTTGTTCATGTTGTTTCTGACTCAGTCGATGTCACAGCTGCTCACTGATTCTGTTCTGTTGCTGCTGCTCTCCCTGATTCAGGTTTTACATGTTTGCATGTCATCAGCTGATCTCAGAACAGCAACATGACACTAAATATTAATGGCGTGTGAGTGCAATCCCATGTGTTTCATTTATAAATTTCCTCCAAATTAACTGTGGGAACAATAAATTATAAATGGATTAATGTCTCCCTCTATTGGCCACTGGTTGTAATTACAATCCAGTGATTGTACTTGGAAGCTGTGACAAGCTGGGATAAGGAGCTGTATCTGTATATCCACACTGACGCTTAAAGCCTGTCACAGGACCTACCTTGAACACTGATTCAATTCAATTCAATTCAATTCAATTTTATTTATATAGCGCCAAATCACAACAAAAGTCACCTCAAGGCGCTTCATAGATACAGAGAAAAACCCAACAATCATATGACCCCCTATGAGCAAGCACTTTGGCAACAGTGGGAAGGAAAAACTCCCTTTTAACAGGAAGAAACCTCCGGCAGAACCAGGCTCAGGGAGGGGCGGAGCCATCTGCTGCGACCGGTTGGGGTGAGAGAAGGAAGACAGGATAAAGACATGCTGTGGAAGAGAGACAGAGGTTAATAACAGATATGATTCAATGCAGAGAGGTCTATTAACACATAGTGAGTGAGAAAGGTGACTGGAAAGGAAAAACTCAATGCATCATGGGAATCTCCCGGCAGCCTATGTCTATTGCAGCATAACTAAGGGAGGATTCAGGGTCACCTGGTCCAGCCCTAACTATATGCTTTAGCAAAAAGGAAAGTTTTAAGCCTAATCTTAAAAGTAGAGATAGTGTCTGTCTCCTGAATCCAAACTGGAAGCTGGTTCCACAGAAGAGGGGCCTGAAAACTGAAGGCTCTCCCTCTCTTTCTACTTTTAAATACTCTAGGAACAACAAGTAGGCCTGCAGAGCGAGAGCGAAGTGCTCTAATAGGGTGATATGGTACTACAAGGTCATTAAGATAAGACGGGGCCTGATTATTTAAGACCTTGTATGTGAGGAGCAGGATTTTGAATTCAATTCTGGATTTAACAGGAAGCCAATGAAGGGAAGCCAAAACAGGAGAAATATGCTCTGATGTTGCTCTAATGTGGAGAATAGATTACTTCAAATGTTCTGTTAGCAAGATAAGATAAGATAAGATAAGATAAGATAAGATAAGATAAGATAAGATAAGATAAGATAAGATAAGATAACCTTTATTAGTCCCACATGTGGGAAATTTGTTTTGTCACAGCAGAGAGTGGACAGTGCAAAGTTAATTAGCAATTAGAGAACACTGGAAAACAATAAGAATAATATACTGTACACAACTTTACAGAATAGAATAGAATGAAATAATATAAAATGTATAATAGGATAAAAATAGAATACAAATGCTATATACAACTGAGTAAAAATATAACTTTGTCAGAAAACAGTATTGCACTTAGTCTTAATGCACATGTGTGTGTTTGATCAGCTGCAAAAGTCTTTGTTGTGGAGTCTGACAGCAGTGGGGAGGAAAGACCTGCGAAATCTCTCCATCCCACACCGTGGGTGCTGCAGCCTGCCACTGAAGGAGCTGCTCAGTGCTGTCAGAGACTCCTGCATGGGGAGGTAGCAATGAATTGAAAATAGAATAACTAGGCTTTCTGATATGGAGAATAGAATAGAATAGACAATGCAGAGCATATTCAGGTAATGCCACCAGGCGGCACCCTGGTAACTGTTATTGATGCATTTACATACACATGTATAATAACTTGCATCTTGACAGTTACAGGATAGAAATACAGATACTCAGAGTTGCACTGATGACCTCTTTGTTTTCTCTTTCAGACAAAAAGAAAATAGAAGAAATAAAAACAGTCACCAGTGTAGTTATAGTTGTTCACCTACTTTATAGGACAAGGTCATGATTGCTAGTGAAGAGAGAAAACCATCCACAGCACATACTGAGGTGTTAGAGCATATGACCAGCAGTGTTTATCACCATCATGCTGACTTCAGGGGAAAACACTGAGCTAGCTCAACCCAGCTGGTTTAGTTTACCTGACTGAGCAGGAGCCTGACCTGTACCTCCACCTTACTGTGACTAAATGTTTGTGTTTGTGTCATATTTTTAAATTCTTGTGCGATCAGTTAATGATCAAAAGGGAGCGTAATGGAAAGGTTTAATCCTTCTACTTCTTTCAGTCATGCTGACCACGATTGATGCAGAGCTTTAGTTCTCTGTGATGTTCTGTCTCCATCTTTCATATGAGATTTACCACATGTACAAGTTATCTTTTCCTTTAACTGCATCCTGTGACAGCAGCACACAGAGAGCTTCTCTCTGTAAATGTTCTACTTCAGTCCTCTGTGTCAGATACATGCAGACTGCTGTCATGCTCTGAACTGTTAGTGACCGCTTTGCAAATAATACTCACATCTGTTTATTTCAGGTTTCCATGACAACACCATTACAAACTGTTTAAGTGGTTGTTTTGTTACTTTGTGAATAATCTCATACAGGAAACAAAAATCAAATGTAAAATGTTCAAATGTTGTTAGATTCTAATATTATTTTATGCCATGTTATACCCCTAATTAAAGGTTGTGAATTATTATGTAGTTTTAGTTTGCATTATTCTCCTAAATTAGAAGAAGTTGATAACTATTGCATTAGTTAAACTGATTTGCATTATATTAAACTGTTGATTTATTGTGAATGAATGATATTGTTTTATGATGCATTATACTGCTGAGTTATAAGAAATACTGTTTGCAGAAAGTCATTGCCTTATTTGTCTAATTAGAAGAGAACAGAACATACTGGAGTTTTCTGCCCCATCTCAGCAGGAGCAGATAAACGGGGAGCCAAGGTCGTAGCTTAGGCGCTGTGTGAGAGAAAGCATGTAAATGTTTAGGCTTTATGATAAGGTGGAGACACCAGAGGCTATAAAAGTTTGAGCAATGCTCCACCATTTTGAGATTTTGAGGCTGTCTGCATCAGTGTCCATCTCCCACGCGTGTGTTCATTAAAACCATCGTTTGACTCAACCCGACCGGACCAGTGTTGTTATTGTGGTTTTTCTCTTGTCTCCATCCCGATATTTTGAACCTTAACAATGTGAAAAGATTTTATTTCTCCTTCAAACTACAAAAGCACAGAATGATCAGAAACAATAATATACATATATTCACAATTAATATGAAATAATTCTTATTTATATAATGTATGAGATCTTTGGACAAACACAGTTAAAGTATTTGTTGGTGCCCATATCAGTATTTACTTGTGAAACACTGCAAACACTGACTTTAAGTTGTGCTGTCAGATACTAAACATCACATATTTCTCACTGCTGTTGGAACATGTTAGATACAGTCAAGGTTTATTACAATTTTTTTTTATAAAAGTAACAGAAGATAAAGAGCACGAATACACCTCCATTTGTTTTATGCTATAAGAGAGCAATATGTCTGATATTATGATGTAATATTGTAACTGCACATAAAGCTGAGCATGTCTGATATTTGGGCAGCAGAGGAGCAAGAGTGGCTTCATAAAAAGCTTCTTCTTGGCTTTGCTGCTACAGCTCTCCTCACTGACCTGTAAGACAAGCACAAAGAGACAAAGTGATTTCCAACATGTAAAGATATTATGAGCTGAAGACATTTAATAATGTGAAGAATAAATCAGCCTGCATGGCAGCAGAATTACTGAGAGAGCTTCCTGATGTGACTTCAGAATAAACTGCTGCATCAGCTGCAGGACTTGATGTTCCTGTGAATGAAGACAAGATCATTGAAAACAATAATATCATTAACCAGGAGGAAACTGGACGTCTCCACTAATGCAAAGATAATTGAGTATGACAGATTTTAATCAGCTGATGGATTGTCCCTTGGAGATGATGGCAGACTTTGCTCACCTTTGTTTTTCTTGGCTTTTTCTTTTTTGGGCTGTTTGACCTCAGCATACATCAGACTGTCCTCTGAAAGAGACGTCAGAGCTCAGGACACATTTGTTCAGCACAGATATGATACAAAGATGTTGGATACATATAAAATTTAAACTTTTTACAACTACAGTGAAAGAAATCTAAGTAAAAATCATTTGTTGCCTGTGACTCTTCAGCTTTGCATGTGTGTGTTTTGTGATTGAGGTCTGGGTCAGAATCTGTGGATGCTGTGATTCAGTAAAGCTGAAACACTGATTAGTAAGTGAATAACTAAACTCCATGTTGACCTATAATTACCTGCAATATAATGATGTGATGACACGTTCAAGTACAAACACTGAATGAGACTGTTGTGACTGTACCTGCAGCTCCCGTCTTCACCTCAGAGTAAACAGCACTCTGCTCTGGTTTATGATGCTTCCCTGTTAAGATGATCGAATCCACAAAAGAAAAACATTTAATACATTTTTAAACGTTTCAAAAACTTTCCAGGCTTTTCTTCAACACTGTATATGTTTTGTGTACTCACACTTATTTCCAAAGTTTTCCAGTTCAATATTAGAGTAAATGACATCTGGGGGTTTATCTGCACCTGAAATGTTCATATTTTAGTTACACAATTGTAAACCAATGACATGGTGCCAGTTTCCTTAAAGTAAAAGACTGTTTCATCTCTAGCTGCTCTGTGCTTTTCACATGATGTACTGCACCAGTGTTTCAGTGGCTCACACATGAAAACCAACATGACACATTTTTCAAAGATAAATGAAAAAACAGAAAAACCTTTTACAGAGTTTCATTAGTTGTGTTTAAATCAACAACAGGACTATCAGATATTTTCAGAGCATGAACCCATCATGGTGTTACTGTTTGTGTTGTTCTGATATGAAACAACAACATTTGTGGATTCTTTCAGTCGAGTTAAAGATACAATCAGGTTGTAAAATCCTGTTTGTTTCTGATCTTTTGTGCATGTAGTCAGTTGGTTATTTGGATGAAACTGAACCTAAGAAATGTTCCTGTCAATGGAGATGAATGAAGAGTCAATATTAATAATGATAATAAAGATCGGTTTAAGTGCTGACCACTTACTCGAGGTCTCAGTGTCAGTCATTTCCTGTTTTATTCTCCCCTGTATCTTGTGTCATTCTGTGAACATGTTTTCCATTAGTAACTAAAACACAGTTTTCAGGGTTTTCCATCAGATAGTTCTGATTCCATCAGATCCAGTAGTACTATTTTAGTATTTACTCAGCCGGAGTTCCAAGTGATCCGAGGCGATCCCAAAATGTGATGTCAATAGCGTACATGCCGATTGACTGGTCAGTGGCATCACTTGATGAGTTACGAGAGCTTCTTATTGATAAAAAAAAAGCCATTTTTGAAACCCGGCAACCCGGAATTGCTACACAAGCAACACCGTGGCCCCCGAGTCTATAGAAAGATGACCGAGCAGCAGGTAAATCATCGCCGTGATGTTCACCTTTGTTGAATCATTTGTGACAAATACTAATTAAATCATGGGGTGCTCGACCACGTCACTATGACGATGACCACACACATTAGGTGGTACTTGAGCGTGATGGAAAACCAGTCGATCTGAGTAATTATTAATGGAAAAGAGGCTTTAGTTAGTTAGTTAACACCTGTTACTCATCATCTCATTATCATGTGTTTTATAAACTGCCTCAGTTTTCCTTTGCTTTGTCACATCTTTTCTCATAGTTTGTTTTCCTAACAATTGTAGAAATGTGGTTTCCAACTTTTTTAAAAATTTGGATTCGTACTGAGTTTAATTTTTACAAAAAAGTCGTCATTTAATTTAGTAACCCTGAAAGAGTCCTAATTTAATATGAATAACAATAAAAATAGAAAAGAGGCTCTTACGCTTGGACTGTCTGCAGCGATACAACAAGAGCAGGAGAATAATAATGAGAGAGACTCCACAAACCAGTCCAACCATCAACCACACAGGAGATGAAGAGCTGTCAGCTCCTGACACAGTTACTGTGACACAAAACAGAAATTAATTAATAAATTATAATCTTATAAATAAATGCATTTATAAAATAGAGCCAACTGACTTTGAGACTTAAATCAGACAATCTAACGTTCCTTCTCAGTCATTGGTTTAGAAAAATCGATCAGATGTTTTGATCCTGCTCACCTTTAACTGACATCCAGCTCTGTGCTGACTCTCTTCCTGAGTACTGACACTTGTAGAAACCTTCATCAGACTTTGACACTGCAGAGATCTTCAGCTCCCCTCGGGGATCATTTTCAATAAGTTTGTCATTGTGATAGAAAAACACATTGGAAAGTATTTTTTGTGTTCTCAAACTGCAGCTCAGACTAACAGAAGCTCCCTCAGTCACAGGATGAACAGGACTCACCAGGATAGGACCATCACCATCATCTGTGACACAATCACACACAATTGTTTCAGTCACATCAGCTGGTGCACACTTTTAGAAAGAGCTGACAAACAATAATAAGAACAGATTGTACAAATGTTTTTCATCATGAAGATCTGATCTTGTGTATTTAAAAACTGCTATTTCTCCAGATAAAATGACTTCACATACAGCAAAGCTGGGACAAATGTTCATGTGACATCTAAATCATTCAAATCCAAGAAGTAAATGTATAATAACATACTCTGTACAGTGATGTTGACTGCACTGCTGAACTCTCCTGATCCAGACTCACACCAGTACACTGCAGTATCTGACTTTGATGTGTTGATGTCACATGTGGATCCAGTCATTCTCCTACAGTCAGAGAGTCGGCCGTCCTCAGAGAACTTCCTCACTCTCCACTCAGTGAAGTTTCCCTCACAGGTCAGTGAGACAGAGTCAGAGGTGAAGTGTTGCACTCTGTCAGGACTCACTGTGAGAGACGCTGCTGAATGAACATCTGGAAACAACATCCAGTGAAGACACAAAGCTCACAGATGTTAGGATTCAAAATATCACTGTGGAAATATACATTTGCCTTTTGTGTGGTTCACAGGAGTCCTGATAGTCATGCAGCCAGATTTACAGACTTTCAAATCATCAACATGAAGATTAAAAATCCTCAAACTGACCTGCAGACCAGACAAACTTTGGTCGACTGTGATCAGTGTGATACTCTGGGTCTCCTCTTCCAGCTCTGCACACATATCCTGCTGTGTGTGTCTGTCCATGAATGATGTAGGAGTCCTGTGCAGTCCCACTGCCATCAGGTAGCAGCTCATAACTGGAGGATTTCTCTGATAGATCAGGAACAGCTTTATACCAGTAGAAGCTCCATCCTGCAGACGGATGTTCAACCTCACAGTTCAGAGTTACTGAGGCTCCAGGACTCAGCCATGATGGAGACACAGTGAGGACAGGACGGGGTTCATCTGTTCAACAAAGATTTTCTCTCAATCTTTCGTCTCTTAACTCTGAATTCAATGTCACTAAAATGTTGACTCACAAATATTTATGATGAACTTTAAGAGTGAGACTATCTAAACATGTCAAATATCTCAACATGTACTAATAAAAACACATTTTTACAAACTGTTTCTATTTCCAGGTTAAATGAACTATGACTCTACTTACTGTCAGAAACTGTCAGTGTGACTGAATCACTCCACTCTGTTGTTTCATGCTGTGAACTTTTCATTCTGCCCTTACAGCGATAGTTTCCACTGTTGGATGATGAAGCAGATCTAATCCTGTATTCATTTTGATTTGGAGCTTTTATCCTGCTGTTTGTTTCCCACTCATAATCCCACTCAGTGTCTCCTCCATGGATCTCACATCTGACAGTGATCGTCTCTCCTCTGTATATCTCAGACCAGTTTGGATACAGAGTCACAACAGGCCTGTTTGAGGCTGTTACTGTTCAAGAAAGTACAATAAAAACACATGAATGTCAAAAATGTTAATGCCTTTTGTTTATCATCTTCCTCCTTAATCAGGAATTTATCTGACTTCATGTTAAACTCACCAGTTTTCCCAATCCTGACTGACTGGCTGTCCTCTGTGTAGTAAACTGGGTTTCCTCTTCCTCCTCTGCACCTGTAGAGTCCTTCCTGTGAGACACTGATTTGTCCATTTGAGTGGAAAACTGCATCTTGTGTGGTCAGGGCTTCAGAGGATTTCTCATCTCTGTACCAGTAGTATTTCCATCCAGATGATGATGATGGGTTCACAGAGCAGGTCAGGGTCACACTGCCCCCTA
This sequence comes from Astatotilapia calliptera, assembly GCF_964374335.1. Classification (NCBI taxonomy): domain Eukaryota; kingdom Metazoa; phylum Chordata; class Actinopteri; order Cichliformes; family Cichlidae; genus Astatotilapia; species Astatotilapia calliptera. Next base: position 46,401,275 of record NC_137424.1, on the reverse strand, counting down.
CTGGAACAGCTGTGTTATCAGCTCTCAGTTTGGCCTTTGGTTTATCTGCAGTTCAGTTTAGAAAAAGAACAAAAGTCAATGACTGAATCAAACCAGTTGAAATAACTTGGTGGAAATATGGAAATAATAAACATCACATAACTTTAATGGTGAAGCTGCAACAAACTGCACAACTATCACACAAACACAACACTAATCTTTCATATTTAATTTGCTGCATTTCTAAGTTAAAAACACACATGAGGAACAATCAGTGGATTTAATGTTTCTTAGTGGATGTGGTGGAGCAGCTGAGACAGATCCAGCATTTGTTCTGCATTTCATCTTTCATGTATTAGAGCTGCACAGCAGAGAAGTTACTCTCATATGTTTTGTTCTCTTCACTGTGAATAAAAAGCTGCTGTTCAGGTTTTTGTTGTTGGAATAAAAACTAAACATTTTACTGACCAACATGAAAGACAGTTATAAAGCTGTAAGAAAGAAGAAGTGCTTTTTTCTTATTTAGATACTCTGGATGAAAGATCTTACATGATACAGTCAGTGTGATGATATCACTCCACTCTGAGAAGAAATAGTCCCTTCTGCCCCGGCAGCTGTATCCTCCACTGTCAGACTCAGTAGCTCTGATGATTCTGTATTCATTGGATGTTGGAGGTGTGTTTAACTTGGCTGCTCTCCATTCATACGTCCACTGAGCTCCTTCACCTCCCTGAATCTCACATCTGACAGTGACTGTCTCACCGCTGTATATCTGAGGCCAGGATGGCTGCAGGGTCACAGTGGGCTTACTGGGAACTGTTCACAGACAAATATCCAGTTAGACACAAATAGAAACATAAAAATTCAGCTGTTTAAAACAGGAGAGTAACGTGAGTGAAAAAAATAAACCTCCAAAAGGCTACAGGATTAAACCACACCTCGGGCCAGTCTGTCCACTGATAACTGTTTTTGATCACGGCCACATCCCACTTAGTAAAATTGCTACAATCAGTACAAAGACAGTCAAAACCTGTCCACAGGCAGGACTGTTTCATCAGGATGCACTGAGATATTCTCAAACACCCTGACCTGTAGCTGGTTTTTGATAGCATACTGCGCTACATGAAGAACTGTATAGCACAGCTGCACAGTAGCACAGAGGAAATAGCTCCACAGGGTTATACAGGTCACCCAGAGGATAGTCGGCCATCCTTTGCCCTCATTTGAAGACCTGCACAGCTCCCGCAGTCTCAGGAACACGAAGGAAATCCTTCAGGATCCATCTCACCCAGGTCATGCACTGTGTGAACGTCTACCTTCAGGCAGACATTTCAGAGCCAGAAAGACAAGAACTAACAAACTAAGGAACAGCTTTGATCCCTCAGCCATCACCATGCTGAACACTGAACAATCAGATCCAACACAACTCTCATATACAGAGAGTAACACAGAAACAATAGTGTTGTTGTTTGTTATTAAAACAAAATCTGAAACTTTTCACTGCAAGATTTAATTTTTCTCTTCAATTTGAACTTTTGTAGCTCACACACCTTTCTTGAAAGGTGTAAATATTTTTGTGTGTTTAATTGATGTATTTTGGAGAGCACATTCTCTGTAAGGGCGAGTCCTTAATCTCACAATTTTTGACTTGAATCAAAAATTGTGATCACATAATAACCTCTTGATCTGGTAGAAATAAATCAACTACACTCACGAGTTTCTGTAACTGTGACGTCACTGCTGTCCTCTGTGTAGTAAACTGGATCTCCTCTCCCTCCTCTGCAGTGGTACAGACCTCCTTGTGAGACACTAATAACTCTGTTTGCTTCATTTGCTCTCATGAGCTGAGCTTTAGAAGAGACTGAATCACGTCTGAACCAGTCAAACTTCCAGCCAGCAGAGCCCTCCACAGAGCAGCTCAGTGTCACACTGCCCCCTGCTGGTATGACTGAACTTTGTGCTGTCAGTGTGGCTCTGGGTTTACTTGCTGTTGAAGAAACAAAATAAGTAAAACATTAAATCACCCTCAAGAATAAACTTGTTACAGCACTGATCAAACTTTAAACATTCACTGATTAATTTATCTACAAACAGAAACAAAGTAGTTTTTGTTGGAGCTCTTTAAAGCACCTGCAAGGATAGCATGCTAATGCTAAGCTAGCCAATAACCAAGAGTGATGAACTTCATCCTAACAAACTGATGAGCAGTCAGGCTGCAGCTCCATTTCTACCTGTTCATGTTTCTACTGTAGAATCACCATGACAACTGATTTAAGGTCTCTTTGTGCTGATTTTGTGTAAGAACTTTTTGCTTTACTATTTTGAGAAATGATCCCAACACTGATCACAACAAAGAGGGGAAATACCTCCAACATGCACAAACATTTGACCTCACAGCCTCTAATCTGCATGAATGTCTTTGATATTCTGCTTAGAGATGGTGGCGACTCTCAAAGTGGAGCCAATGAGAATCAATCAATTCTTATCCATTCCCATCCCTACCTGCATGTGACACATTAGACTGTTTAACAAACTAAAGATTTCACTGATTTATCATTCTCTTATCAAACTGTCATCTCTGTACATTCCTCTTTAAACTGCTGATATTTTAAGAGCCTCCATGGTGTCTCTCCTTTCTGTGTGCACAGTGAGAAAAACTGTTGTCCTGAGCTGCCTGCAGACAGCTGGATCATTGTTGGAGTTTTCCTGTTAAGACAGATGTAAACATGAAAACATTAAATGTCAGCATGAATCATGGTCCAGCTTACATGAAACTGTCAGTCTGAAGGCATCACTCCATCCTGTTAAGAGATAGTCACTGCTACCCCGACATCTGTAGTCTCCACTGTGGGACACTGAAACTCTGCTGATCCTGTATTCACTGGATGTTGGAGGGCTGTTTGTGTTGGGTGCTGTCCATTCATATTTCCACACCTTTCCTTCACCTCCCTGAATCTCACATCTGAGAGTGATTGTCTCACCAGTGAATATCTGAGACCAGCTGTGCTGCAGATTCACATCAGCTAAAACTGTTCAACAAACAAACACAAATATTGAAATGAAAAAAATCATAAATCAATTGTTACTTCAGTTTAATCATGATGTTTCGTTTTATTTCACAACAAAATTTCACCCTCACCTTGTTTCTGAATTGTAACTGCAGCACTGTCCTCTGTGGAGAAAACTGGATCTCCTCTCCCTCCTCTGCAGTAATAGATGCCTCCTTCTGAAATACTGATCGTGTGCTCTGATGTTCCAGCTCCTATTTTCTGAGCTCCAGAAAACCGTGAATCACGTCTGAACCAGTCAAACTTCCAGCCAGCAGAGCCCTCCACAGAGCAGCTCAGTGTCACACTGCCCCCTGCTGGTATGACTGAACTTTGTGCTGTCAGTGTGGCTCTGGGTTTACTTGCTGTTGATGTTACAGGAAAGACAAACATCAGACTGTCAGTTGCTTCGGAGAAAACTTTGTTATATAACAAATAAAGATTTCAACATAAAAACTCAATAGTAATTTAAAAAAATAAAATTTATTTTTATTAATTTATAATTTATGTATTTTTTTATTCAGTAAGTGCTTAATAGGTCACGACCCTGGATGATGGGTTAAGAAGATGGATGGAGTTCAATAATAGATCTCAGGTTTCTCAGGTAGGTCGGTCCCTGATCTCAGTGTGATCATCACACTTGATGCAAACAGGCACCAACAGCACCACAACAAAAAAGTGTCTTTAAAACAAATTTGATGAGAATCAACAACTGGCAGCAGCACACATGAGGACAGCACAGGTATCTCAGCTAACTGTTAGCCAGCTAGAGAGCCAGGAGCTAACGCTGGATGTATATAACATGATGAAAACTTTATCAGAGTGAATCAAGAATCAGGTGAGACTGTTTTTATGCTCTGTCACCAAACTGTACTCCTAAATGCAGAGACAGGTGAACTATACACTGTTAGCTGATCTGAGGCCAGCTGTTAAACTGGGATATTTGAGCTTCCACTGTTTACCTGATTTTTTTTTTAGATAAAGTGAGTGAAAAACAGCTGATTCACAGAAAGAAATTTAGTTTAAAGGAATGAAAATTACACACACAGTCATAATACAATATAAAGACCTTAAAATATCAGCTTTAAGTAAATTGTTCTAGCATTTCTGCTGTTTATTTATTTGAAATAAAGTGGAATGGGTATGATTTGCTTTCATAAACTGAATTTGAGGCGAACAAGCATATCAATGAATTTAACAGAAATAAAATCAAAACCTTTAGATTGTAAAAGCTTTTTTTCTTTTTTGTATTAAACCCACACATGTGTGTGTTTTAAATCAATTGTAAAAAAAACAGCAGTATTTGATGAGATCATAAGCCAAATTATTTTTATATAAATTGTAGATTTGTTGTTGTTTCTTGAGGAAGTTTGAAGAACACAATATTTTTTATCCTGTTTATTTCTGTCAGTATTGTCCTCAGGTGATGGAGCAGCAGGTCAGCATTGGCGTCTCTATACCAGCTGAAGGTTCATGACACAAAGTGGTGACAAACTGTCTACAATGAGGCTACTATCAGCTGCAGCTCTTTGTCTGACTAACAATGTAACATGCTTTGTAGACCATTGAATCCATCCTGTGCTGACCATGATGACATTTGTCAAATGGAGATCACACAACAAACATGACTTACTTGATGCTGACAATGTGAAGGCTTCACTCCACTCTGTTGAAGAATATGAGTCATCTCTGCGTCGACTCTTACACATGTAGTCTCCACTGCTGGACTCAGAAACTCTGAATGTCACATCATTATTGTGTGTCCACTGTGTGGGTGTCCTGGGTCCTCTCCATTCATACTCCCACTCAGTGGTTTCACCTCCTTCCTGCACCTCACATGTCAGAGTGATCGTCTCACCTCTGAATATCTGAGGCCAGTTGGGTCGTTGTTTTACAACAACTTTATTGGAAACTGTTTACACATATTAACAGTTGAGATACAAACAGAAACATGAAATCAACACAGAAAACTTCACATTGTATGTTTGACAATCATGAGTGAATGTATATTTCAAACTAAATTACTGAACTCACAGGTTTTCTCAATGGTGACATCATCACTTCTATAAGTGTAGTAAACTGGGTTTCCTCTTGTTCCTCTGCAGCGGTAGATTCCTCCTTGAGATACTCTGATATCTCTGTTTTGTTGATCTCTGATTTTACCTTCAGAGGTTGTTTGGGTTCGTCTGAACCACTCATATTTCCATCCATCAGAGCTCTGCACAGAGCAGGTCAGTGTCACACTGCCCCCTACTGGTATGATTGTTGTTCCTGCTGTCAGTGTGGCCCTGGGTTTATCTGCTGTTATGAAAAACAAGGAAAGAAAATATACGCCATATTTGTCTAATCTCTTCTGCTTGATTCTTTTCCTTAGTCGTGGTTTCTTAGCAACTATTTGACCATAAAGGCCTGATTCAAACAGGCTCCTCTGAACAGTTGATGTAGAGATGTGTCTGCTACTGAAACTCTGTGTGGCATTTATCTGGGCTCTAATCTGAAGTGCTGTTAACCTGTAATTTCTGAGGCTGTTGACTTGGATGAATTTATCCTCAGCAGCAGAGGTGACTCTTGGTCTTCCTTTCCTGGGGTGGTCCTCATGTGAGCCAGTTTCATCGTAGCATTTGATGGTTTTTGTGACACATTAAAAGTTTTAGCAGTTTTCCACACTAACCAACTTTCAGCTCTTAAAGTAATGATGGACTGTTTTTTTCTGTTTGTTTAGCTAATTGGTTCTTGCCATAAAATAAATTCCAACAGTTGTCAAATCGGGCTGTCAGCTGTGAACCAACCTGATTTCTGCACAACACAAAATGACAAAAGCAGGTAAAAACTCCAAAACACAACGGAAGTGCTCCAGGACGCTAGGGGCAGTGTTGAGCTTTTCTCTGAGCAAAGCACACTGACTGTTCGCTAAAGTTTAATTAAAAACAAACGAAAAAAAAGCAACAGTTTGCACATTACCTTTAATATAAAGTGTGGTTGTTCTATCCTTGCAGGTGTTTTCTGGCTGCAACACGTTCTCACTCCCAAACAGAGATGGGCAGTAACGCGTAACACGTTACTGTAATCCGATTACTTTTTTCAAGTAACGAGTAAAGTAAGGGATTACTATTGTAAAAAAAGGTAATTAGATTACTGTTACTTTCCCGTAAGCATGCTGCGTTACTGCGTTACTAAAACTGTGATTTTTTTGCGAGAATGTCTCATGACAATGACGAAGCGAGTGCGACGTTCGTGACAACAGCTGTGTGCAGATCAACAATGGATAATATATCGAGTGAGGGAGAGAGTATGAGCATGCAGCGTTTAAAGCGTGGAAGTACTGACCTTACTTTGAGTTTGATTCCATAACGTGCAGGGGGGGGGGGCTAGAGGGGCTTGAGCACCCGCCCCTTTCCTGATGGGTGCCCAAAGTGCCCTTTTGATAAGGCAACTTTTTAAAAAAAAAATATTATTATTTTTTATGTGTGTGTGGGTGCGGAGTCCTGTCTGTGCCCCTCAACAATAATATTTAACTATTAATCACAGTTTTGCTAAATAAAAGGATCTGGCTTGCATTAGTCACATGATCACATTTAACCAATGATCGCCCTTGACGGCAGAATGCGCTGGTTACGAGCCGGGAACGAGCTCACAAAGAGCACGCACATTTTTAGCGGTCCGGAGCTGTAGGAGAAACACAAGTTAACTCAGAGACACAGACTGATACGACAAAACCAGTAAGTAGGTGTACAGCGTACACTGTAGTGTATAGCACCCAGGAGTATTGGCTTATTATGTACATGTTGGTAAGCTGTCTTGTTGCAACTGACGAACTGAAACAAACGAGCGTGCTGTGTGTGCAACAGTGCGACAAACATTACCTGTCCTTTTATTAACTGCACATGTAGTGCTGGTCATAGCTGCTGGCTACCTGTGTAAGGCTGTCATGGGTCTGTAGCTCTGTCACTGTTTTAGGGAACATATTTAGTTTTAAAGTAAGTTTCCGGGCTTTTCCTGCCTTTCTGGAGGGATTATATTTCACTAAAAAACGATCTAATATGCATGTCCACATAATTATGCATTATTATAATTATAATATATTAAAAAACACACGTTGTATTTTAAAGAACATACATTAAGAAGCAGTTTATATTAGATTTATATTTTAAATAGGACAAAATTTGGATTTTACAGCAGTAAAATGATTGTATCTCTACAGTTTAAACATGTAATAAGCTTTGCCCCTGCACAGAGTGGATAGTGAAACAAATGGAATCATCATAAATACATTATTTCATATTTATTACTTCCCCCTCCTCATTGCTTTATTATTTTAGCTCTAGTAATAAATAATAATGTAAGGATTCTGGATCAGCACCATGATGCCCATAGTATATACAGTATTCTGAAGAAGGTCTAAAATGTCACTGTGTGTGTGTGCATGTGTGTGTTTTATTTAGATGGATTTTTAAAAAAAATATTACTCATGATATAACATTGTCCAGACATGGCTGGTAAGGACATGAGGAGGAAACAGTAGGAGCTGTGTGAGGCTACTAAAGGCAGTGCTATAACATTTTTCTGTCATCATTTTATTATAGATTAAGTGCAAGAGTTGTTAGGTGTGGATAATTAGATAATAGTTTATTGCAATAACAAGTTGTGCCTTGTTCTCAGATGGACAGCAAGTGGAGAGTGATATATGAAATGATGGGATGGAAGGAAGAAGAGAAGCAAAGAGAGATTCACAGGCAGAGCCTAAATTATTTCTCACAGTTTTTTGTTGCCTTATGGTTCCAAGCGCTGTCACCAATCTTTGCATTTTGTTATTATCTCATGACACTTGTTTAATCAGCTACCATCTCTCCTGTGGACTTTTTAATGTCTACAGTCTCAGATCAACACAGCCCTGCCCTTCCCATATTAGATTCTTGATGAATGTGTGTTGTTGTTATTCAACCTGGTTCAATGTGCCCCTTTTTAACTTTGAGCACCCGCCCCTTTAAAGCCCTCTGACCACCACCAGTAGGCAACGGGTGAAGTGTCTTGCCCAAGGACACAACAACCGGGACTGACTGAGCCGGGTCTCAAACCGGCAACCTTCCGATTACAAGGTGAACTCCCAACTCTTGAGCCACGATCGCCCCCTAAAACCCCTAGACTTCCAAGCAAGCACCGAGTGCACTACGACATAATGGGAAATTCACAGAGAAACTCGCAGATTCTTCCACCAACCGATGCGGCACACCTGCACCAGGGCAAACCTCCGCCTACCCCACTCCTGCTATACAGGTGAAAATAGAGCAACAGGACCACGAGTCTTTGATTTTATTTATTTTCTGCTGTGTTTTACTTGCATCTATTTGAAAGAGTGAGTGTAAAAACAAAAAAAATATTTTATTTTATGTGCTGGAATGTGCAGAAAATAAGTTTAAATGTTAAACAAATTTCTTCCAGTCAGAGAATGTTGCATATAATGTAATTTTTGCTTGATGCGTAAAGTTAAAAGATTAAAACTAGTAAAACAAGGTTTAAAAAGAGACTTTTCTGTCACGGTCCGCTGTGACAGACCGTGCGGTGGTGTGTGTGGTGGACCCAGGTGCGAACACAAGTGAGCAGACGGGAGTGAACTTTAAACAAAAGCGAACCTTTTATTGTGGCTGGTAATGCAAGAGAAACAAACAAGAATAAGGGCAGCACAAAAGCAATAACTAAACAGAAACCTAAACTGGGAATGAACTAAGGTAAGGCTATGACTTAGAATACAACAGACCGGGCATGGAAACATGGAGGGTGGGAACACAGACGACGCGACACAGACTGTAAGAAACACAGAGACTAAATACACATGAGGGATGATCAGGGGAAGTGGCCACACATGGGAACGCAGCTGATATACATGAACTTAACGACAGGAGGAGTGAAACTGAATACACTGACATTCAATACAGACTTTCAAAGTAAAACAGGAAACATGGAAATTAGACATGACATGAACTAAACATAACCATGCAGACATGACTCATGACAGATAGACGCACGAACCAGGGAGACTCAGTACAGGGGAAGATGACAGAAGCGACAGCATGAACTTGACAACACAAGACACACGGACATAAACACATGAAGGGCAAGGGAGGCTATATACAAGGGTAATGTAATTACAAAATGAGCTGGAATAACTAAATGAACCTAAACAATCAATAAACATCAAAACAGACTAAACACAAAACACTGGGTCACATGACCTAGGACCATGACACTTTTCCATTTGATTACATTTTGTATGATGGATTATGCAGAAAAAGTAGAATTGGGCTTAAAGATCTATCGTTTTATCACCTATTCAGGTTATAAATCATGTTTTTAAAAGTAACTAAGTAACTAAGTAATTACTTTTGAAAATAAGTAATCAGTAAAGAAACTGGATTACTTTTGGGGGGAAATAATCAGTAATTAGTTACTGATTACTTTTTTCCAGTTACTTGACCAACACTGCTCCCAAAGCGTAACATTTTACGCTAGGTGACAAATCGTCAACATTTTACGTTTTCGGGCACCCAACACGTTCCTAAATGACGGCATCAGAAAAATGAGGAACTATGAGAACCGTTTGGACTCAATCTGCACGTTTGCTCTTTTTATTAAAATTGCTTGGGAAAACACTATCTCATGTCATTAAAGTGCTGGTTAACCTTAGGAATATGGTTATGGTTAGGGCTAGGGATAAGGTTAGGTTTAGGACTGGAATACAGGGCTGGAATGTCTATTACCACGGGACTGTCATTCCACTGGATTTCATCCATAACCCGGCACATTCCTCAGGAACGCCGCGGGACATGGCAAAACGCCGGGATGTTACGCCTCAGGAGTGAGAACGGACTGGTTTTCCTGCCGGTATCCAACTCCATGTGTTTGCAACAAACTTGCTGCTTATTTTGCAAATCGAGCTCAACGCTGCTCCTAGCGTCCTGGAGCACTTCTGTTGTGTTTTGGAGTTTGTATGCGTTTTGGAGTTTGCACGTATTTTGTCTCTAGGGGCCACTGTAGAATACCTACATGAGGCCCTAGATCAGGCATGCCCAATCCCAGTTCTCGAGAGCTACTATCCTGCAGCTTTTAGATGCATCCCTACTCCAACACAGCTGAATCAAATGGTTTGTTCTCTTCAGCATGCCACCATGTTTGGCAAAGGCCTGATAACAAGCCTTTCATTTGATTCAGGTGTGTGGGAACAAGGATGCATCTAAAAGCTGCAGGACGGTAGCTCTCGAGGACCAGGATTGGGCACCCCTGCCCTAGATAATATAAATATAGACACACACACACCTAATTAACCACTCACTCTTAGATTGATTTAAGACTCATGTTATTATTGGGCAACAGCATGTCACTAAGCTCCCTAACTGCTAATACATTTTTTCTTTTTTGGTCGTTTCATAATGTGCTAATAATCTCCTTGCAAGCTGTGATCATCCTCAGAATCAGCTCAGATCCAGTTCATGTAAAAAACTTAATGTCTGCGTATTTTCAACTGCTCGAATAACATAACAAGGTAGTGACGTCATTTCAGAGAAACGAGGCGTCGTTCACGTGATATTCTGAAAAACTGACAGGCTGCAGGCCTCCACACAGGCTTCATTTGGACACGCCCACTTGACTCCACACAGACCTCGGGGCTTCAGTGTCAGACATAACATTACTAATTTCAGGTGATACATCATAAAGCTCACTGAGAGACGGCCAAGGGGTCGCAGCACTGTCAATAAGCAAAGGCTTCTTTCAGGAATCTAAAATATCAAACTTTTTTAGACTTATTTTTTCTTTGCTACATAATTGCATATATCTGGCTTCATATATTTGATGTCTTCAGTTTGAATCTACGACGTAGAAAGTAGTAAAAATAAAGAAAAACCATGAAATGAGAAGGTGTGTCCAAACTTTTGACTTGTAGTTTATGTTATAAAGTTGTTTTTTTATTCCAGATTTTTCACCGTGGTGATTACTGTGTATTTGGATCACCACGTTTAATCTTTCTCACTGATTTTGTTACAAAACTAAAACAGAGAACAATATTACTGAATGAAATGTGTCCAACTTACATGATACAGTCAGTGGGATGATGTCACTGCACAACGAAAGACTCATGGTGCAGCATTTGTATCCTCCAGTGTCAGACTCAGTAGCTCTGCTGATATTGTGTTCAGATGTTGGCGGTAGGATTAACTTGTCTTCTCTCCATACAAACAATTGAGTTCCTTCACATCTGAAAGTGACTGTCTCACTGATGTAGATCTGAGGCCAGGATGGTTCGAGGATCACGGTGGGCTTATTGGGAACTGTTCACATAAACACATCAAGTGAGAGATTGATGGAAGCATGAAGTCATTTTGAAGCTGAACTGATTTTTATTGCTGCTGTTAAGAGTCAAAAGATTTACTGCATCCTGGTGACATTTGGACTTGAAAACAATAAGATGTGTTTTTACGAAACAAATTAAAGCAGTTAATTAATATTCAGAGCAAAACCAATTCAATTCAATTCAATTTTATTTATATAGCGCCAAATCAGAACAAAAGTTGCCTCAAGGCGCTTCATAGATACAGAGAAAAACCCAACAATCATATGACCCCCTATGAGCAGGAACTTTGGCGACAGTGGGAAGGAAAAACTCCCTTTTAACAGGAAGAAACCTCCGGCAGAACCAGGCTCAGGGAGGGGCGGCCATCTGCTGCGACTGGTTGGGGTGAGAGAAGGAAGACAGGATAAAAGACATGCTGTGGAAGAGAGACAGAGGTTAATAACAGATATGATTCAATGCAGAGAGGTCTATTAATACATAGTGAGTGAGAAAGGTGACTGGAAAGGAAAAACTCAATGCATTATGGGAATCCCCCGGCAGCCTACGTCTATTGCAGCATAACTAAGGGAGGATTCAGGGTCACCTGGTCCAGCCCTAACTATATGCTTTAGCAAAAAGGAAAGTTTTAAGCCTAATCTTAAAAGTAGAGATAGTGTCTGTCTCCCGAATCCAAACTGGAAGCTGGTTCCACAGAAGAGGGGCCTGAAAACTGAAGGCTCTCCCTCCCATTCTACTTTTAAATACTCTAGGAACAACAAGTAGGCCTGCAGAGTGAGAGCGAAGTGCTCTAATAGGGTGATATGGTACTACAAGGTAATTAAGATAAGATGGGGCCTGATTATTTAAGACCTTGTATGTGAGGAGCAGGATTTTGAATTCAATTCTGGATTTAACAGGAAGCCAATGAAGGGAAGCCAAAACAGGAGAAATATGCTCTCTCTTTCTAGTCCCTGTCAGGACTCTTGCTGCAGCATTTTGGATTAGCTGAAGGCTTTTCAGTGAGTTTTTTGGACATCCTGATAATAATGAATTACAGTAGTCCAGCCTGGAAGTAATAAAAGCATGAACTAGTTTTTCAGCATCACTCTGAGACAGGATATTTCTAATTTTAGAGATGTTGCGCAAATGGAAGAATGCAGTTTTACATATTTGTTTAATATGTGCGTTGAAGGACATATCCTGGTCAAAAATGACTCCAAGGTTCCTCACAGCATTACTGGAAGTCAAGGTAATGCTATCCAGGGTAAGAATCTGGTTAGATACCATATTTCTAAGCTTTTCAGGGCCGAGTACAATAACCTCAGTTTTATCTGAATTAAGAAACAGAAAGTTAGCGGCCATCCAGGTCTTTATGTCTTTAAGACATTCCTGCAGTTTAACTAATTGGTGTGTGTTATCTGGCTTCATGGACAGATAGAGCTGGGTGTCATCTGCATAGCAGTGAAAATGTATGCTGTGTCTTCTAATGATGCTGCCTAAGGGAAGCATGTACAATGTAAACAGAATTGGTCCTAGCACTGAACCCTGTGGAACTCCATAATTAACCTCAGTGTGTGAAGTGGACTCTTCATTAACATGTACAAATTGGAGTCTATTAGATAGATATGATACAAACCACTGCAGCGCAGTACCTGTAATACCTACAGCATGTTCTAATCGCTCTAATAGGATATTATGGTCAACAGTATCGAACACTGCACTAAGGTCTAGCAGGACAAGCACAGAGATGAGTCCACTGTCAGAGGCCATAAGAAGATCATTTGTAACCTTCACTAAAGCTGTTTCTGTGCTGTGATGAATAGAATAGAATTCAACTTTATTGTCATTGCACATGCACAGGTACAGGGCAACGAAATGCAGTTTGCATCCATCCAGAAGTGCTTTAGTGATATAGATATATTACAATATATATTAGCAATAGTATAGATATGTAAGTATATTACAGAAATGGGTCTATTATGGTATGTTATAATGTACACGGTATGAAGTATGTTGTGAATATTCTATAACTAAGTATGTACAGGCTGTAGTGAGTACAAGCTATGTACAGGCTATGAACAGGATATAAATATGAAAAACTATACAGAATATGAAATAAATAACTTTACAGAAATTTGAGATATACAGCTATACAGAAATGGGAACTATGCAAGTTGTAAACAGTTGTAGGATTAAAGATTATTGAATGTACAGAATGATTATTTACACAGAGCTATACAGTAGTGCAGTTAAGATAAGTGAGATATAATTCCTACAGAGGCTATATAAAGTGCTAGTGGTTGTGAGTGGTGGTTCAGTCCATGTTATTATTGCGTGTTTGAGGGTACAGTTGTCCATTGTGGGTGTGTGTATGTTCAGTGCATGAGTTAACGTGGGTCAGATGTCAGGAGGCAGAGTTCAGGAGTCTGACAGCTGTGGGGAAGAAGCTGTTCCAGTACCTGGTGGTCTTAGTCCGGAGGCTCCTGTCACAGTCTGGCGAGGGCAGACTGTATGAATTAAAAAAGGACCCAAAATGCAGACTCCAAGGAACAGGGAACAAACTTGAAGGTTAACAAAAAGTGAGCCGTTTAATATGGCTGGTAGAAAAGGTACAAACAAAGGGCAAGGCAAACTGAAGCAAAATTAACACAAACCTAAACTGGGGAATCTAAACAAACAATAAGAAAAACCTAGACAAGAAACTTGGAAGGGAAGCGAAGCGAAGCGAAGCATAGCATGGACAACAGACGACCTGACAATCACACACTGAAAACAGAGGACTTAAATACACAGGAGGTGATTAGGGGAAGTGGGAACACATAGAGGAACAGCTGAGAGTAATTAAGCAGGACGAGGCAAGGGAAGCAAAACTAGAAACATTAACATAGAACAGACTGTGAAAGTAAAACAGGAAACACACTGATGGAACTCAAGACTTAACAGACTGGGGGAGACAGAACATAGGGATCTGAAAAATGGAACAGAAAGGCACAGTAGATCAACATGAACATAACGCCACAGGGGAAAAGTAAAACTGAACACGATGAACACAGAAACACCAGACCTCTTCACAATAAAACAGGAAACATAATGAGACGTAGACATGACAACCCAAACTTCACAATATAAGACACAGACATGAAACACATGAAGAGCAGGGGAGATTTACCATAGTAGGAAACACGAGGGGGAAATAATAAAACTAGAAACACTTAAGCATGATAACAAATGAACTTAGGAACCTGAAGGGCTTACATAAACTAAAACATCAAAATGAACTAAAACTCAAAACACTGGGTCATAAGACCCAGGATCGTGACAGAGCCCCCCCTTCAAGGGCGGATTCCAGACGCCCAAAACCATGAACAAAGAAACAAACACGAAACAAAACCAAAACAACCCACCCAGGGCGGGCGGAGGGGGTCCAGGACGGAGGGCCCGAAACAAAACAAAGAATCTGAAGCACTCAGTCCAAACACAAGGGCTTAAGAGTCCGAGACCCTGCTTCAGGAGGGCGACCATGATCTCGGCAGAAAAGGAGTTCATGGCGGAGAAGTTCAGGTGGCCGACCTGGAGGCCGATGGCACAGTGGTCCATAGTTCAAAGGTTCAGGGGGCCGGCCATGTGGAAGGTGGCAGTGGCGAAGCAAGCATGGCTGGCCACACTCGGATGGCTTGGCTGGCGGCCGGCGGCGACGTGGACAAGACCTGTCGGGTGGCTTGGCTGGTGGCCGGCGGTAGTGTGGATGTGGACGTGGACAAGACCTGTCGGGTGGCTTGGCTGGCGGTCGGCGGTAGTGTGGATGTGGACGTGACCCCTCGGGTGGTTTGGTGGGTTTCCGTGAACAGGCTGTTTTGACAGGCCCCGGAAACAGCCATGCTGGACGTGGCTTGCCAGGCGAGACGAGCAGAGGCGTGGCGTCGACCTCAGGCTGGGTCGTGGGTGGCGAAGCATGAACAGAGGCCGAGGCTGGACCAGGCGAGGCAGAAGCAGGAGCCGGTCCAGGTGAGGCAGAAGCCACACCAGGCGAAGCACAGGCTGAAGCAGAGGCTGAAGCAGAAGCCGGACCAGGCGTAGCAGAAGCAGAAGCCACACCAGGCGAAGCAGAAGCCGGACCAGGCGAAGCAGAAGACGAAGTCGAAGCCGACCCAGGCGAAGCAGTAGCAGAGGCAGAGGCTGGACCAGGCGTAGCAGAGGCAGAGGCTGGACCAGGCGTAGCAGAGGCAGAGGCAGAGGCTGGACCAGGCATAGCAGAGGCAGATGGTGGCTGGACGGGCTCCTCAGGTCCTCTAGCTGACGAGGCGTGAGGCTGGACGGGCTCCTCAGGTCCTCTAGCTGACGAGGCGTGAGGCTGGACGGGCTCCTCGGGCCCGCCAGCTGACGTGGCGTGAGGCTGGACGGGCTCCTCGGGCCCGCCAGCTGACGTGGCGTGAGGCTGGACGGGCTCCTCGGGTCCGCCAGCTGACGAGGCGTGAGGCTGGACGGGCTCCTCGGGCCCGCCAGCTGACGTGGCGTGAGGCTGGACGGGCTCCTCGGGCCCGCCAGCTGACGTGGCGTGAGGCTGGACGGGCTCCTCGGGCCCGCCAGCTGACGTGGCGTGAGGCTGGACGGGCTCCTCGGGCCCGCCAGCTGACGTGGCGTGAGGCTGGACGGGCTCCTCGGGCCCGCCAGCTGACGTGGCCTGAGGCTGGACGGGCTCCTCGGGCCCTCCAGCTGACACAGGAAAAGGCTGCACAAACTCCAACTTAGCCCCTGGCACCAACCTGGCCTGGATCTCGGTCCCACAGTGGCTTAGCTGAGCCTCATGGCTAGCACTTCCAGTGCAAACAGTCTTATAATTTGGCTTCTTGGAAGCAAAGTTCGTAGCATGATCAATACACAGGGATGCTAGGTAGTTGTGCAGAGGGATAAGATGTTCCGTGGAAGACTTGGCTGGTGAGTTTTCAGTCTTAGTCATTTCATAAACATGCCCATGAACCTTTGAGGCAGTGTTTGTTCCAATATTGTCCATAGAAAAAACGCGTGGATTCAGAATACAATCACCCACCTCATGTTGCTGTGAGCCGTGGTGACGACCTGGACGCCGCCTCCTCTTGGAAGCGGTGGTTGTGGAGGCCGGCGCCGCTACGGCTGAGATGAAGGTAGCGCTGGAAGCAGCCACCGGTTGAGTTGAGGGAAACGCAGCACTTGTCTGCTGCAGTGGCGACATGGACATGGAGACAGGTGAGAGACTGAATAAGCCGACTCTTACTCCTGTAGCCGGTGAAGGAAGAGCTGCATCACCGCAGGGCTGGTGTGATTCAGCCTGCACACTGGGCACCTGCTCAGACGATGATGGTGAGGCAGAGGAGATCGTGGCTGTAGCAAACTTCTTTAAATCTGCAGGCAGGCAGTCCATAAAACCTGGGTTAGCCGTGGCTATCCGGGTTAACTGAGCCCGAATAGCCTCCTTCTCCTCCCCCTGCTTCCCTGCACAGGAGATAATCCAAAGTCCACGAAGCTGTGTAACACGAATCTTGAATTCAATAAAGTCACTGAAATAAATGTCCGCTGGGTCCATCATGGTCAGGTCGTTCTGTCACAGTCTGGCGAGGGCAGACTGTATGAATTAAAAAAGGACCCAAAATGCAGACTCCAAGGAACAGGGAACAAACTTGAAGGTTAACAAAAAGTGAGCCGTTTAATATGGCTGGTAGAAAAGGTACAAACAAAGGGCAAGGCAAACTGAAGCAAAATTAACACAAACCTAAACTGGGGAATCTAAACAAACAATAAGAAAAACCTAGACAAGAAACTTGGAAGGGAAGCGAAGCGAAGCGAAGCGAGGCATGGCATGGCATGGCATGGCATGGCATGGCATGGCATGGCATGGCATGGCATGGCATGGCATGGCATGGCATGGCATGGACAACAGACGACCTGACAATTACACACTGAAAACAGAGGACTTAAATACACAGGAGGTGATTAGGGGAAGTGGGAACACATGGAGGAACAGCTGAGAGTAATTAAGCAGGACGAGGCAAGGGAAGCAAAACTAGAAACATTAACATAGAACAGACTGTGAAAGTAAAACAGGAAACACACTGATGGAACTCAAGACTTAACAGACTGGGGGAGACAGAACATAGGGATCTGAAAAATGGAACAGAAAGGCACAGTAGATCAACATGAACATAACGCCACAGGGGAAAAGTAAAACTGAACACGATGAACACAGAAACACCAGACCTCTTCACAATAAAACAGGAAACATAATGAGACGTAGACATGACAACCCAAACTTCACAATGTAAGACACAGACATGAAACACATGAAGAGCAGGGGAGATTTACCATAGTAGGAAACACGAGGGGGAAATAATAAAACTAGAAACACTTAAGCATGATAACAAATGAACTTAGGAACCTGAAGGGCTTACATAAACTAAAACATCAAAATGAACTAAAACTCAAAACACTGGGTCATAAGACCCAGGATCGTGACAGCTCCTGTGGCGCCTCCCAGAGGGCAGGAGGGTGAAGAGTCCATGTGATGGATGACTGGGGTCTTTGATGATTTTCCCAGCCCTTTTCAGACACCGCTTCCTGTAGATGTCTTTTATGGCAGGAAGTGGTGCTCCGGCGATGCGCTGGGCAGTTTTCACGACCCTCTGCAATGCCTTCCGGTCCGAGGCAGAGCAATTCCCGTACCAGACTGTTATACAGTTGGTCAGGATGCTCTCGATGGTGCAGCGATAGAAGTTCACCAGGATGTCTGAGGACAGGTGGTTCTTCCTCAGGGTCCTCAAGAAGAAGAGGCGCTGGTGAGCCTTCTTGACCAGCTTGGAGCAGTTGGTCGTCCAGGTGAGATCCTCGGAGATGTGGACTCCCAGGAACTTGAAGCTGCTCACACGCTCCACAGCCGTCCCCTTAATGTGGATGGGTGGATGTGGGTCAGCATTCCTCCTGTAGTCCACGATGAGCTCCTTGGTCTTCTCGGTGTTAAGCAGCAGGTTGTTTGTGTCGCACCACTCAGCCAGACGATCCACCTCCTCCCTGTAGGTGGCCTCATCGTTGTCACTGATGAGGCCAATCACCGTGGTGTCATCTGCAAACTTAATGATGGTGTTGGAACCATCAGCAGGTCTGCAGTCGTGGGTGAAGAGGGAGTAGAGGAAAGGGCTCATCACACAGCCTTGTGGTACACCAGTGTTCATTGTGATGGTAGATGAGCAGTGGTTATCCAGCCGGACATGTTGGGGGCGGTTGGTCAGGAAGTCCAGTAACCATTTGCAGATGAGGGAACTGATGCCCAGGTCTGTCAGTTTCCTGATGAGTTGTGAGGGGTGGATTGTATTGAATGCTGAACTGAAGTCATCCTCTGTGCTCCTGTTCTGGCGGTATGCGAATTGGTGGGAGTCCAGGGTGGGGGGGAGACAGGATTTGAAGTGTGCTAGGACCAGCTGCTCTAAGCACTTAGTGATGATGGGGGTGAGTGCTACTGGGCGGTAGTCATTGAGGCAAGATGGGTTGGAGTTTTTGGGTATCGGGACGATGGAGGTGGATTTGAAGCAGGCCGGTACCACAGCGTGGGCCAAGGACAGATTGAATATGTCTGTGAGCACTCCTGCAAGCTCCCCAGAACACGCTCTGAGAACACGCCCGGGGATGCCATCTGGACCTGCAGCCTTGTGGACATTGATCCTGCTCAGCACCGCTCCTACATCGGTGGGGGAGAGAGTCAGAGGTTGGTGGTCTGGCGTCATGTCTGCTTTGGTTGTGGTTGTGGGGTTCCCTCGCTCAAAACGAGCATAAAAGTTGTTGAGCTCGTTGAGGAAGGAGACATCAGAGGATGCGGGGGAGGGTTTGGTGGTCCTGTAGTCTGTAATGGTCTGGAGTCCTTGCCACATGCGTCGGGGGTTGGAGTTGGAGAAGTGTTCTTCTACCTTCTTTTTGTAATGGTGTTTGGCTTTTTTGATGCCCTTCTTTAGATTAGCCCTGGCTGTGCTGTAGGCGTGTGCATCTCCTGACCTAAAGGCGGTGTTGCGGGCCTTCAGGAGGAAACGAACATCCCGGTTCATCCAAGGCTTCTGGTTGGGGTACATGGTGATCCGTTTCTGGGTGGTGACACTGTCTGTGGTTTCGGAGATGTAATCCAGTACAGATGAGGCGTACTGGTCCAGGTCTGTGTGGGTGAACATATTCCAGTCTGTGTTTTTAAATCTGTCCTGGAGCACTGCGTCTGTCCCCTCTGGCCACACTTTAATTGTCCTCACAGCAGGTTTTACACGTTGGATGAGTGGTGAATACCTAGGTGTGAGGAACAGGGAGAGATGGTCCGATTGTCCAATGTGGGGGAGGGGTGTGGCTTTGTAGGCTCCAGCCAGGTTGGAATACACATGGTCTAAAGTCTTGTCTCCTCTGGTGTGGCAGGATACATGTTGGTGGAATCTGGGGAGGACTGTTTTTAAGTTGGTGTGGTTGAAGTCACCAGCAACAATAAAAGCAGCCTCGGGGTGTTTATTCTGGTGTTTGTTAACCCTTTACAGCCGATCGGAGCGGGCACGCTCTGTTTTGCGTAACTATTTTTAAATCCCAGTAGCTCTGCAACAACGTAAGCTAGCGCCAAAATTTTTTTTGCATATGAAACCGGAGGAGTTGTACTTACATCTTATGCCATCAGCTTGTCCTAGATCACGGTTTCCTTCCACATACAGCTTTACAAAAACTGCATAAAAAGCGCTTGCAGGAACAAAAACATAATATTCCAGAAACACGCTTTGCCGATCCGATCAGCTGTTCATAACACTTCCTATGTTGGAACAGACGTCAGCGCGAACTTTTGCATTTCCGCCATTACCTGCCCGAAACCGGAAGTGACGTCATTTTCGCGGAAATGTAGTCTTTTTTATGATCAGGGCCTCAGGGTCTATACTGGTCTTTTTAAAAGTTATCTTTGACTTTATGACTTTCTGTGTCGTTTCTGGGATGCTTAAGACTCATATTGCACTGCTGGAAATAGTTTATTTTGATGCATATGCTGCTTTTTTGCAAATTTGCAGTATAATTTTTATTTTTGTTTTTCCTGCAGTATATAAAAATTGGTGTATTTCAAAAATAAAACTATGAAGACACTCAAAATAAATTTCCTGTGGTGGGAAACTATTTTGTGCAACTTTTTTGTATTTACAGTTTTGAGGGATAAGCCTCTTAAATTTCTCTAACTACAAATATATGTTAAAAAAGCAAAAACGATTTTCAATTTTTTTGTAGTTTATTGCACTTTTTTGCAATTTATGTAATTACTATCCACTTATAGAATACATATTATTAAAATCTGGGCTATAATGGTTGTATTGATGTATAGCAACTTGAAATGCTCCCAAAAATGGCTCCACAGCATGTAAAAATATAATATAAGCTCTGGCGGACTTGGTTCTATGGTAGGTCTTAAAGGGTTAATGGCTGCAGAAAGTTCTTTCATGGCTAACCTAGCATTACCGTCGGGGGGGATATACACGGCAGTGAGTATGATTGAAGTGAGTTCTCTGGGGAGATAATAAGGTCTGCATTTGACCATTAAAAACTCCGCATTAGGTGAGCAGTGACTCTCAGTAGTAGTGGAGTTCATGCACCAAGCATTGTTAATATAAATGCACAGACCTCCACCTCTGGTCTTGCCGGAGTCATCTGCTAGCCTGTCGGCTCGGTGTGTGTGGCGTCCTGCTAACTCGATAGCATTGTCCGGGCAGCTGTTGTTCAACCATGTTTCGGTGAAAAACATGACATTTGAGTCCATAATCCGTCTGTTGTTAGTGATGGAGAGCCGTATCTCATCCATTTTGTTTGCCAGAGAATGGACATTGGCGAGGAAAATACTGGGTAAAGGCAGCCGGTGTGGTGTTAGCTTTAGCTTAGCCCGTAGCCCTCCGCGCCTACCTCGCCTTTGTTTACGATCTCGGCGCCGTCTGAGTGCACTTCCACCCGGCCGGGGAGAGTGGGCAGCCTCCAGTGTTCTGGAGATCTCTGGGATGAGTCAGAGATCAGCGATAAAACTGTTGGAGTTGTGAGTCCAGATGTCCAGAAGCTCTTGTCTGCTGTAGGTCAGCAACGCACAGCAATTCTGGACGAATAATCCGGTTGAAAGTAGATAAAAATCTGCTAACTAGCAGATTCTGGAGAGACACTGAGCCTCGCGTTGTTCACGCGCCGCCATCTTGGTTGTATTGAGCTCTCAAACCTGACTGAAAATCTTCAAATAAACCATTCCTCTGCAGATGATCTGTTAACTGTTTGACAACTACTCTTTCAAGGATTTTTGATATGAAAGGAAGGTTGGAGATTGGCCTATAATTAACTAAGACTGCTGGGTCTAGAGATGGCTTTTTGAGTAAAGGTTTAACTACAGCCAGCTTGAAGGCCTGTGGTACATAGCCGATTATTAGAGATAGGTTGATCATATTTAAGATCGAATAATTAATTAATGGCAGGAAAGATCAACTGGGGAAAAAGAGTCTAACTTAACATCCATGGTACTAAGAGTAGCTGTAGATAATCTTACATCTGTGGGATGATTATTGGTAATTTTTTCTCTAATGATAAAAATTTTATTTGTGAAGAAGTTCATGAAGTCATTACTAGTTAACCCTTTACAGCCGATCGGAGCGGGCACGCTCTGTTTTGCGTAACTATCTTTAAATCCCGGTAGCTCTGCAACCACGTAAGCTAGCGCCATCATTTTTTTTGCATATGAAACTGGAGGAGTTGTACTTACATCTCATGCCATCAGCTTGTCCTAGGTCACAGTTTCCTTCCACATAAAGCTTTGCAAAAACTGCATAAAAATCACTTGCAGCAACAAAAACATGATATTCCAGAAACACGCTTCGCCGACCTGATCAGCTGTTTGCAAAACTTCCTACGTCCATCAGCGCGAACTATCACATGACCGCATGACCTGCCCGAAACCGGAAGTGACGTCATTTTGCGGAAATGTAGTTTTTTTACCATCGTGGCCTCAAGAGCTTATACTTGTGTTTTTAAAAGTTATGTTTGACTTCATGACTTTCTGTGTCGTTTCTGGGATGCTTAGGACTCATATTGCACTGCTGGAAATAGTTTATTGTGATGCACATGCTGTCATTTTGCAAATTTGCAGTATAATATTTATTTTCGTTTTTCCTGCAGTATATAAAAATTGGTGTATTTCAAAAATAAAACTATGAAGACACTCAAAATAAATTTCCTGTGGTGGGAAACTAGTTTGTGCAACTTTTTTGTATTTACAGTTTTGAGGGATAAGCCTCTTAAATTTCTCTAACTAGAAATATATGTTAAAAAAACAAAAACGATATTCAATTTTTTTGTAGTTTATTGCACTTTTTTGCAATTTATGTAATCACTATGCACCTAATGCAGACATATTATTAAAGTTTGGGCTATAATGGTTGTATTGATGTATAGCAACTTGAAATGCTCCCAAAAATGGCTCCACAGCATTTAAAAATATAATATAAGCTCTGGCGGACTTGGTTCTATGGTAGGTCTTAAAGGGTTATTAAGGTTAAAGGGATGGTTGGCTCAAAAGAGCTCTGACTTTTTGTCAGCCTGGCTACAGTGCTGAAGAGAAACCTGGGGTTGTTCTTATTTTCTTCAATCAGTGATGAATAGTAAGATGTTCTGGCTTTGCGGAGGGCTTTCTTATAAAGCAGCAAACTATTTCTCCAGGCTAAATGATGATGCTATAAATTAGTGACACGCCATTTCCTCTCCAGATTACGAGTCATCTGCTTTAGGCTACGTGTTTTAGAATTATACCACGGAGTCAGGTACTTCTGATTAGAGACCTTGGTTTTCACAGGAGCTACAGTATCCAGAGTCGTACGTAGTAAGGAGGTGAAATTATTAACAGGATAATCGACCTCTGTTGGGGTAGCGTTCAGATAGCTGCTCCACTCTGTGTTGGTACAGGGCATTGAAGATGATAACAGTGGGTGGATTATGTTCTTAAACTTAGCTACAGCGCTTTCAGAAAGACATCTGCTTTGTTAAAGTCTACTCTCCACCTCTGTAATCAATTATTGTAAATGTAAATGTTAATCAACCGTGGAATGACCCTGAGGGTAGCTGGCCAACGGGTCCAGCCTAACTCGAGCTGCTACACTGTAGTAGTACCATAAGGACATTTTGAAATGAGAATCGGTTAGTACAGTCACTTTGCACAAAGATTTGTAGCACTGCCATATGCCAATAAGAAACACACCAATACCATTGATGTAAAAATACTGAAATTGTTACTTTACAGAATTGCTAGATGACCAGATGCTGGGGGCAGAGGAAGCATGTTCACTGCAGACCAAGTAACCCATATAGTCATTATGGCGATTGCAAATAATCCTATACTTGGAAATAAACACTTGTGTTTGTTTTGATGTGTTTGAATAAACACCAGTACTTGAAGTTTGGATCCCTCTATGCTTATGGATCTATGACAGAAGTATGAGCTCAAACTGACATAGCCTACCTTGTGCACAGAGAAAGCAAAAGCCAGATGTGTTTTGTATTCATACCATCAGTGTGCAGTTGGCACATTGTGTGCTTAGTAGATGATGGCTTGTGTGTACTGTTTGATACGGAAACACCATTTTTACGAAGGTGTGAAGAGTTAATCTAGCTGTGTTTGCTTTTGCTAGAGGACTACAATGTTTTGATGATTGGGTGACAGGTTTTCTTATTTGTGTGAAGAGTTTTGCAAAATTAGCCAATAGTTACAAAACATGTGCTTAAGCAATCAGAAAAAACTGTAAAACAAGATCTAGAGTGTGATAAAAGTGGTGGGTGGGTTCTTTTACATTTTGAGAGTAACCAATTGAGTCTGATAACTGCCATGTTGAGGCTGTCATTTTTAGCATCTACATGGATGTTAAAATCACCCACAATAATTATTTTATCTGAGCTCAGAACTAAATTAGATATAAAGTCTGAGAAATCAGACAAACTCTGTGTAAGGCCCAGGTGGATGATAGATGATAACAAGTAAGACTGGTTTCTGAGTTTCACAGCTGGGGTGGACAATGTTAAGCATCAGGCTTTCAAATGAATTAAAAGTCTGTCTTGGTCTTTCATTAATTAATAGGCTGGTGTGAAAAATTACTGCCACACCGCCCCCTCGGCCTGTACTTCGAGATTTCTGGTAGTTAGAATGACTCGGGGGTGTTGATTCACTTAAACTAACATAATCATCCTGCTGCAACCAGGTTTCTGTAAGGCAGAGTAAATCAATTTGTTGATCAATTATTAAGTCATGTACTAACAGAGACTTGGAGGAGAGAGACCTAATATTTAATAATCCACATTTCACTGTTTTACTCTTTGGTTCAGATGCGGATACTGTATTGTTCTTTCTTTGTAATTGTTTATGTTTAAGTTGTTTGTTGCTGGTTTTTAGTTTGTTTTTGTCTTTTTGGAAGCTGACTGTCAGATTCTAATATTATTTTATGCCATGCTATACCCCTAATTAAAAATTGTGAATTATTATGTAGTTTTAGTTTGCATTATTCTCCTGAATTAGAAGAAGTTGATAACTATTGCATTAGTTAAACTGATTTTCATTACATTAAACTGCTGACTTGTTGTGAATGAATGATATTGCTTTATGATGCATTATACTGCTGAGTTATAAGAAATACTGTTTGCAGAAAGTCATTGCCTTATTTGTCTGATTAGAAGAGAACAGAACATACTGGAGTTTTCTGCCCCATCTCAGCAGGAGCAGATAAACGGAGAGCCAAGGTCGTAGCTTAGGCGCTGTGTGAGAGAAGGCATGTGAAATGTTTATGCTTTGTATGATAAGGTGGAGACACCAGAGGCTATAAAAGTTTGAGCAATGCTCCACCATTTTGAGATTTTGAGGCTGTCTGCATCAGTGTCCATCTCCCACGTGTGTGATCATTAAAACATCGTTTGACTCAACCCGACCGGACCAGTGTTGTTATTGTGGTTTTTCTCTTGTCTCCATCCCCAATATTTTTGAACCTTAACATTTTGGGGGCTCGTCCTGTGGTATTGGGGTGGAATTTAAAAGTTTTGACGGTCTGAGGTTGTCGAACGGACAGGCACGAGCCAGTGGTCTGATGTGAGTGGACAAAAGCCGGCTTATCTAAAGGTAAGGCACTACCTGTTGAATTATTTCCAAAGTGTGCCAAATTGGATATGACTAAATTAAAGTCTACTCACTGAAATTACTGGTAGAGGGTCTGTTTTGATTGTGATGAGGATCCGCGTGTGTTATGCAGTTAAAGTCGGCTAAGAGTCTTTAACCCTTTAAGACCTACCATAGAACCAAGTCCGCCAGAGCTTATATTATATTTTTACATGCTGTGGAGCCATTTTTGGGAGCATTTCAAGTTGCTATACATCAATACAACCATTATAGCCCAAACTTTAATAATATGTCTGCATTAGGTGCATAGTAATTACATAAATTGCAAAAAAGTGCAATAAACTACAAAAAAATTGAAAATCGTTTTTGTTTTTTTAACATATATTTCTAGTTAGAGAAATTTAAGAGGCTTATCCCTCAAAACTGTAAATACAAAAAAGTTACACAAACTAGTTTCCCACCACAGGAAATTTATTTTGAGTGTCTTCATAGTTTTATTTTTGAAATACACCAATTTTTATATACAGCAGAAAAAACGAAAATAAATATTATAGTGCAAATTTGCAAAATAACAGCATATGCATCAAAATAAACTATTTCCAGCAGTGCAATATGAGTCCTAAGCATCCCAGAAACGACACAGAAAGTCATAAACTCAAACATAACTTTTTAAAACACATAACAAGTAAAACACAAGCTCATAAGGCCCCGATAGTAAAAAACTACATTTCCGCAAAATGACGTCACTTCCGGTTTCGGGCAGGTCATGCGGTCATGTGATAGTTCGCGCTGATGGACGTAGGAAGTGTTACAAACAGCTGATGGATCGGCGAAGCGTGTTTCTGGAATATCATGTTTTTGTTGCTGCAAGTGATTTTTATGCAGTTTTTGCAAAGCTATATGTGGAAGGAAACTGTGACCTAGGACAAGCTGATGGCATAAGATGTAAGTACAACTCCTCCAGTTTCATATGCAAAAAAAATTATTGCGCTAGCTTACGTGGTTGCAGAGCTACCGGGATTTAAAAATAGTTACGCAAAACAGAGCGTGCCCGCTCCGATCGGCTGTAAAGGGTTAATGAAGTTGAAAAAGTATGAAATGCTGGGTTAGAGTCCCAAGGAAATGAAAGAAATGCTGGGTTCGAGTCCCAAGGCATTGAGATAAAGGCTGAAGTAGTTTGTTAGGGAATTGGTCATGTTGTTGGTTAAAGTCCAAATTGGTTATAAGTGTGGTCCTGTGTGATTATAAGTGAGGGTTGGCTCCATTGACCTCTAGGTGGCACTTGCCTTAGTCAGACTCTTGTTTTAGGGTGTTGACTATTGTTTCAAATTGTTATAAATTATTATAGGACGGCACTGGAAGATGCTAAGAAGCGCATAGCCCGGAGGTTACGCTCCCTCCTGGCCGTGGACGCGCGGCTTTGACCTGTCGGCGAACAGGGTTAGTTCAGTTTGGCTTAGCTGTGGGGTACAGGGCATCTCGAGAATAAGCTAGGAGTTAGAGTCTCCTCATCGTTGAAAACGGTGTCATGTGCTTTTTTGGATACTGTTAAATTGAGTTAGGGAATTTAGAAATCAGGCCATAGGCTGTTCTGGAGGAAACAGATACTGGTTAATTGATTACAAAAAAGTGAGACTTTATTCGGTAAGACCCGTTATTTTAAATTTGTCGAAATTGTTTAGGTTCTTTAGAAATCAGGCCATAGGCTGTTCTGGAGGAAACAGATACTGGTTAATTGATTACAAAAAAGTGAGACTTTCTTCGGTAAGACCCGTTATATTAAATTTGTCGAAATTTGTTAGGCGCTGAATCTGTCAGGCCTGTCAGTGATTGAAAATATAAGACGTCTGTGTAATATAAAATAAAAGAGTTTTGTCTGAGCTTTGTGTGACCCTGTGTGTGACGACAGCGCACTGCAGCGCTGCGAGCTATTTTTAGACTGTGTGTGAACATGCAAATGAGTGGTGACGCGCACAGAGGACTTTGCTTCCTGTTTAGCGTGTTTTTGAGTTTTATAATTATGATTTGCAAATAATGATACATGCCTGTAATTAAAACGCTGATTTTGCTGATTATAATATTACAAATAAGGTTTTGAATGACTATGGTGTGAATGATGTTGGGTTTTAGAACTGAAACTCAGAGAGGAGTGTGTTGGGAGACTGTCATGTAGTCTGCAGTGCAAAGGTGGGTGTCTTGCCTGCTGGTCTATTTAACAGTGATGAAAATGATATTAAATAAATCTCTCAGTGTGTTGATACAGGTGGCTATGGGCCTGGACCAACTGCCCCCACAAGCACAGCGGCCGAAGCAAATTATAGTAATGGAAACCAAACTCAGCAAGGATCAGCAGCTGTGGAAAAGACAGCAGCTAGCAGAGAATTAAAGGAGAAATTAAGAGAAGTTTTTAATTCATAAAATTGGGGCCAACGGACTTGTGCAGGTTGGGAAAGGTGCCTGGAGCATCACAACAAAAAGGTGAAACAAAAACACACACAAGCAGAGAAATGTGAGAGAGAGGCACATGTTAGAGAAATGCCTCGTTTGAGGAAAAATGTTAAATTAGCCCATTTACAAACGCACATACACGCAATGAAGAAACAGCTTACACCCATGAACACGTGAAGATTTTCCAGCAAGTAAAGCAGTGAAACTTAACATACAGTTGTGGTCAAAAGTTTACATACACTTGTAAAGAATAGAATATAATGGCTCTACCGAGTGTCCCGTTATTTCTAAAACTCTGATTTTTCTCTGATAGAGTGATTGGAACAGATACTTCTTTGTCACAAAAAACATTCATGAAGTTTGGTTCTTTAATGACTTTTTTATGGGTTAACAGAAAAAAGTGATCACATCTGCTGGTTCAAAAATATACATACAGCAGTGCTAATATTTGGTTACATGTCCCTTAGCCATTTTCACTTAAATTAGGCGCTTTTGGTAGCCATCCACAAGCTTCTGGTTGAATCTTTGACCACTCCTCTTGACAGAATTGGTGCAGTTCAGTTAAATTTGATGGCTTTCTGACATGGACTTGTTTCTTCAGCATTGTCCACGTGTTTTCAATGGGGTTTAAGTCAGGACTTTGGGAAGGCCATTCTAAAACCCTTATTCTAGCCTGATTTAGCCATTTCTTTACCACTTTTGATGTGTGTTTGGAGTCATTGTCCTGTTGGAATACCCAACTGCGCCCAAGACCCAACCTTCATGCTGATGATTTTAGGCTATGTTGAAGAATGTGAAGGTAATCCTCCTTCTTCATTGTCCCATTTACTCTCTGTAAAGCACCAGTTCCATTGGCAGCAAAACAGCCCCACAGCATAATACTCCCACCACCATGCTTTATTGTAGGCATGGTGTTCTTGGGGTCAAAGGCCTCACCTTTTCTCCTCCAAACATATCGCTGGGCATTGTGGCCAAAAAGCTCGATTTTTGTTTAGTCTGACCACAGAACTTTCCTCCAGAAGGTCTTATCTTTGTCCATGTGATCAGCAGCAAACTTCAGTCGAGCCTTAAGGTGCCGCTTTTGGAGCAAGGGCTTCCTTCTTGCACGGCAGCCTCTCAGTCCATGGAGACGCAAAACACGTTTAACTGTGGACAATGACACCTGTGTTCCAGCACCTTCTAATTCTTGGCAGATCTGCCTTTTGGTGATTCTTGGTTGACTTTTTACCCTCCTGACCAATTTTCTCTCAGCAGCAGGTGATAGCTTGCGTTCTCTTCCTGATCTTGGCAGTGACGAAACAGTGCCATGCACTTTATACTTACAAACAATTGTTTGCACTGTTGCTCTTGGGACATGCAGCTGCTTTGAAATGGCCCCAAGTGACTTTCCTGACTTGTTCAAGTCAATAATTCACTTTTTCAGATCCATGCTGAGCTCCTTTGACTTTCCCATTGTAGCATTTGTGGGCGTTTGTATCCAATGAGCCCTATTTAACTGGTCTAAGAGAAGTCACCAGCTGTCGTCACTCATAATCACTCACAAGAAGTTAAGAGGCCATGCTATAAAGCTCAGTTCACTGACAACTTTCTAAGTCACCAAAATTGCTAATTCATGTTGCTGTATGTATATTTTTGACCCAGCAGATGTGATCACTTTTTTTCTGTTAACCCATGATAGAGTCATTAAAGAACCAAACTTCATGAATGTTTTTTGTGACAAAGAAGTATCTGTTCTAATCACTCTATCAGAGGAAAATCAGAATTTTAGAAATAATGGGACACTCGGTAGAGCCATTATGTTATATTGTTTACAAGTGTATGTAAACTTTTGACCACAACTGTACATCCGCCGTTAAAAAATAAAGTTTATCCACTACTAACAAATGAACTCCTTGAGTTGCAGGACAACAACTTGATTTCAAAAACAAAAAAAACAAAAAAAAGACACGACAAATTTAGTGGTTAATAAAAGTCAAATTGTGACATGTTTTCTGCTGATTGATTAATACATGTGATTACTAAATGAAGGAAAATTCCAATTTTTTGTGCTTTTAAACATGATCTTAAGAATTTTAACATGTACCTGTGTTGTCCTGTCAGCTTAGTGGGTCATGAGTGGATTATATGGAGAGAAAAAACAAAAAAAGGGGGAGAGAAGGCTGACACAGGGCCTGGTCTCGTTGTTTCTCCCCTCTCTGAATAATGCAGCCAAAATAACATCATTTTCCTGTTCGTTTGTTTTTGTTTTGTGTTTGTTTTGTTTTTTCTCTTTATGCTTGATTACAGGCTGCTTTGTCGGCCTGGGAAGCCGAGGCTGACCCTGGACTCCTGCTCTCCCCCCTACCATCTTTGCTCTCTCCTTTACCATCTTTGATGTGACCCTGACCAAATGCTAAAGCAGCTGGACCCACAACAACAACTTGAAAACGTCAACAGTGCTGCAGGAAAACGATCTCATGCAGCAGAGACGGAGAGCGTTAAATCCAAGGCCCGTTTCACTACACGGGGAGATTTCCGTCAGCGTCTTTTCTTTCTGAGAAGACTGAGAAAAGGCCCGGCTTCTATAGAGGAACTACCGAGAGCATACTGAGCAGCTGTATCACTGTCTGGTTTGGGAACAGCACCATGCCGGACGGACAAGCTCTACAGAGGGTTGTGAAATCAGCTGAGCACACCATCCGCTCCAAGCACATCATCCGCTCCGAGCACCCTGACCTGCATTCAATCTACAGCAGGCGGTGCTGGACCAAGACCAGGAAGATCGTGAAGGACCTCAGCCATCCCAACAACAGACTGTTCTCTCTGTTGCTGTGTACGTGACAAATAAACATCTGGATTTGGAAAACGAGGCACTCGCAAAGCCACCAGCGTTGTGCCTGATCGGACACACCCCTCTCACACACTCTTCAAACTCTTGTCATATGGAAAAAAGACAGCTCCAGCTGACAGAGCTGTGACGAGACGCCCATTAAGCCCAGATGAAAAGAGAGGCCGAGCAAAACCATGCTGACCTTAAACACTCTGCATTAAAACTGTGCAGGACAGTGACGGACCAACAATGACCATCGGGCAGCAAAAAGGGCGTGCCAGAGACAGGAGGAGTAACTGAGGTCAGGAGGCACCTCAGAATGGACAAAACACCAGGAGAAAATAAGCTGAAGGCACAGGTGTCGGGGCTCGGCCAGGAGCTGACCTCTGAGAAGAGCTGAACAGCAAAGCCGCAAAAGGCTGTGGAGCAAAGCAAGGAAAACATCGATGGACTTCAATCTGAAGTGGACGGAAAAGATTGTGAGGTTTCTGCCCTCAGTAAGAGCTCAAGGCATCAGAGCAGAAAACTGAGCGTGGCTCAGGAGGAGCTGGCTGATTGTCAAATCCATCAGACTTGGAGTCCCAGACACACGACTTGAAATCAGGCTCAGGACCTCAGCAAGGAGATGAGAACAAAGCAGAACGAGCAGCAGTGACAGCAGCTGAACTTTGACCTGAACAAAATCTTGAATTGGCTGGGAGAAACAGAGGAAGAGCTGGAGCAGCAGCGTAGACTGGAGCTTGACACTGACATCCAGACGATTGAGCTGCGTATCAAAACCCTGAAGGAGCTACAGAAGCAAAAGGGTCAAGCTAAGGAGGGGTGGAATAAGGAGAAGATGCAGGATACTGGAGAAAAAGACCTGCCTCAATTGGGGCCAGAACCAGTATGGACAGAACTTTGAGCAGCAGCACCAACGGATGCAAACGGACTGAAAAGGAGGAGGGCAGGACCCCAGGGCACGCTTCAGGCCGTGGTTTACCCAGAACACCAGAACAGGAAAGTGATGAACACAAACACCCACACAAACACACACATCTACATGCATTGACTCAGAATGAAGAGAAACACACATATGAACTAGGGGTGCAACGATACACAAAATTCACGGTTCGGTTCGGTTCGATACTTTGGTGTCACGGTTCGATATTTTTTCGATACAAAAAAAATGTTCATGCCTTTTTAATTTGTCATTTATTAAAATTATAAATATATATTTTAACTCAAAAGTACAGTTTTTAAGGAAAGTTGATAAAAAAAATTACAAATTTTGTATTGTTCTTTTTTTTTCTCCCCTTTGGTTTTCTTTCTTTCTCTCCCCTCTTTCTTTCATTCTTTCCCCCTGTCCTATCCCACAGTCATGTCTGTCCCGTTTGCAACTGAAAATAAAATAAATTCATAATTATAATAAAGGTCAATCAAATGGACCAATATGATGATCCACTTAAAATAAATCCTCTTGGCATCTTTCTTGGCCTCAAGACAACAATTCTGATGGCTATAGATCCAAACAGGACAAAAAAAAAAAAAAAATTTTTTTTTTTTTAAAAATTGTATTGTTCGATACATATGCGTACCGAACCGAAAGCACTGTATCGAACGGTTCGATATCGATACGAATATCGTTGCACCCCTAATATGAACATATGCACTCGTTGATTGAGTGAGAAATGACACACACATGTGCAAAAGGAAAAAATAAAAATAAAAAATCGAAATGCTGATTCAATTCACTGAAGAGTGATCCACACACACACACATTTACAAGCTTGTGCAATAAAGAGTGATACACACACACGCTGATGCAATGAAGAATGCTTTACTAACAAATGCTGCACACAAACATCCAAATATGGAGTCGGTTACAACAATAAGAACTCATTGATTGTTTATTGGTTAAATGCATTTCATGCCACACAGAGGGCATCTGTGTAGATTTAGGGGACAAGGTCTAAAGTAGTTTGGTTGTGAAAACAATGTCTGTGCGTGATGTCTGTTTATGGCTTAAGGCCTCCACTGAATTGTGTACTGTGCTTCACACAGCCTGATAAGGAGCAGTGGTACAGAGTGAAAATGATGAGTGAATGGTGTGAGTTTTATTTCGGAGAGAGTATGAAAAGGTTGTGTTGATTTGACTCAGTTGTTTAAGTTTCTGCCAAAGCAAAACATTTGTGTGTAACCAGTGTTTACTATTGAATCAAGTCAATCCAACATGTTTTTGTCAGTGAAAAAAAAGGAGTTACGGTGCCTGTATGCCTACACAATATAGTGTGTGAAGTCTTGGTTGAAATTTGGGTTTTGTTTGACGCTAGGTTGATTCTATCAGTGAGGTTTGGATTGTTCTCTTTCTATAAGAGAGAGAAAGATGGTTTGAACTTTGGACATGTTTGCAATGGGCCCCAGTATCTGTTATTATATGAGTGTTTTATTGTTTACGTTTGTTTTTTCTTTTGTTACAGTGCACTGAGATAAGAACATCAGAGAGGTATGATCCACCGGTGGTGATATTTTGGTATTTTGTGAGTTCCTGATTTAACAAATCAGCTCTTTAATCCAGGCCTGAGAGATTGAACTTTAAAGCGCTATAAAATATTCTTATTGAAAACAGTCGCAAAGTATTTTTTCTCCATGATTATAATGGGATTGGGAGAAAATTCACTTATATGGGACACTAATTGAATGAGAAGCCTGAAGCCTAAAAGGATTGCAGCGAGTCAATCCAGTCCAAAGAAGGAAAAACAAACAAGGAACTGTTTCCTTTAAAATGATGACGTCATCTTGCTGGTGATGGAGCCTCGAATAGGTTGCGCGTGAGACTCCATTATCAGCAACTTCTGGTATGAATGTGTGTGGAGGTATGCATGACTGGACTGCAATGGACTGACGACTAGAAGTTTAACTGACTTGATACTGAGACAAAAACGGTGCCGACTTTAGGATTATTGAATGTCCACAGACAATTCACCCAGCCTGTAAAAGAAGGGTGGATGTTTTGTCTTGCTTTGTTTTGTTTTTGCAAGAACAGGTGGAGGTCAGAGATTAAAGAGCTGTAGCTTCACAGCAGTGTGAAATGAAGACTTAACCCTTTAGTTGCTAATTTTGAGTTACTGATGTTTGCATTAAGAAAATTGTGTTTTAGTAGCTGTGTTTTAATTAATGTATCATATTATATGGTTGGGAATGTTAAATGCTAAAGTGAAGAAAAGGTTTGATTCCACTCATGACTGAACATGTTATTATTAACCATAGTGGGTCACTGTAAAAGTCAATTAATTTTTTAGAGGTAAAAACAAACAAACAAACAAACAAACAACCCTCCACCGAGGTCTATGAATAACAGGGGAATGATAGACAGCCACACTCAAAATGGAGATATGTAATGATAAACACTGGTCCCTGTCTTTTGGGCGCTTTCTTGAAGTAGTCAACAATTTAAAAGTAAGATAAAATAACAGGGGCATGTGCTGAGGGGTGGTGCTGCACAAGAACAAGAGTAAAATAAAGAAAATATTGTTTTTAGTTTGGAGAAGTGCAAATTAAAATGTACCAGTACACTCAGAGGATCAATAGGAAGTTTGATATATGTTAATTTTGAATGAAGTACATGACTGGTGACTGTTCTGTCCTGAGCTTTTGTTTTTACAGCACCCGCTTGATCACACCAACAGTTTCTCGCCACCGAAGAGGGGTACTTGCAAAAAATAGAGAATGGGGAGGAATATCATCAAAACTGGAAAAAGGTAATCCCCAAAGGGGGTGATAACGCCATAACTTTCACTTATGGTCAAATTCTCAAAATTTGACCCTGAACTTAAAAATTCTTCAAACATTTAGAGACAGAGTGGAGGTTTAGATCAACACATGTCACAAACCACATAAGGCTGGAGCATTTGAATAAAAAAGGTGAATTGATACGCAGCAAAATGTTGATCATACTGATTATGTTTATTCCAGTGTGCAGAGCAAGGTTATTATTATTAAAGACAACAAATGAAATAATGAAAACTAGAAGTGAAAAAAATTTGCGTTAACGGTAATAAAGTCAAAACAAAAAGGAAAACTAACTAATACTGTAATGAATGTTCACAAAATTAACTAAAATTAACTGGATTTATAGCAAAATGTGTTTAGTTGCATTGATAAGTATTTTCATTTTTTCTTTTTCTTTTTTCTTTTTTTCTTTTTAAGATAAATCAAGTGTTGGGACGGTAAAATAAACACATTACAAAAACAAAATTGTTTTGAACTAATTTTATTTAAATTTTATAACATGTGCACTACAGTGCACAAGGGGAGTTCATTGATCACGAATGTGAAACTAACAACAGTCAAGAGCTATTTAAGAAGATTACACGTTCCACTGAAAATTTTGTAAGCAGGATATTAAAACTTATTTATATAACAATATCATAAAATTGGAGATCAGGGATCAAATTAGAAGTCACTGACACTTCACTAGCTGTAAGCCATGGGTTCAGGAACAAGTAATTGCACTGGGCTTTCTAGTTCACAAAAGTCAATTTATTTAGGATATCTGAGGAAGTACTGATTTTTATTTGGAGACACAAAGGAACATTTGGCACTTCCCTCATCTCACATGTTTTACTGTTGCAACCATTTTATAACTGAAATGCCTTGGACTGTTAACCATTTCAGCCAAGAGGAGCCTGAACTCCAGATACTGTGAGTTCTTTTCACACATTGAGATCACTGATAATTTTTAGCAACGACGTGATCTTGTAGAAACAATTAGGTGTTATGGATTCAGCTATAACTGCGACTCTTATTTTTTACTTTACTGGAAAAGATTTCTGCATTTTATCCATATTTTATTTTTAACCCAAAATCGAAAATTCCAGATTCTCCTACATGTGTTAGGATGCCTGGGTCGTTGACCCAGGGGTTTTGAGTTTATTATATTATTTATACTTTCTAGCTTTTGGTTTCTTTGAGTTCTGTATTATGGCTTATGTCTCTGTCTTCTTTAGTTGCTCTGTCTCCCCTATCACCTGCATCCCCTTGTCTAGTTCGTGTTTATGTGTATCTTTAGTTCCTATTTCTCAGTGTTTGTGTCTGCCCTGTTCCCACGTCTCTGTTCCCTTTGTTATAGTGCCTGCCCATGAGTCTGTGTTATGTTTCCTGTTTTACTTTGAAAGTCCATGTCTGATGTTAATGTGTCTGGTTTTGCTTCCCCCTTGTCTCGTTAGGCCTGATTTGCCCCAGCTGTGTTTCCCTCCTGTTACCCATTCCCTGATTGCTCCCTCTGTGTATTTAAGCCCTGTGTTTCTTGGTGTCTGTGTCGCGATCTACCGTTTACGTTGCTGTGTGTTTTGTCAATCCGCCGGTGTTAGTTTGTTTTTGGACCTTTTTTCCAGTTATGTTATGTTTGAGTTCAGCATTAAAGCTGTTTTTGGTTTAAGTTCTGTCTCCGGAGTCTGCACATTGGGTCCTATCCCTGCCTGCACACAGCCCTCACCTAACAGAAGATCGCGACCAGAACATGGACCCAGCAGACTCCGTGTGGTATCAGCGACCCGCAGTTTCTGTCTTCCTCAAGGAGATCGTGAGGAAGGAAGCTGAGCATGTCCAGGAGCTCCAGTCACCCTTCTATGGGTCACGTTTGGCTTTTGGAGGGCCCCGCAGCCTCCAAACTGCCATGGCTACGACCGAGCCAGCATCTATGCCTCGGGCGATCAGGTTGAGCACGTGCTCCTTCGCACCATTGTGTTCCTGCTCTCAGGGCAGCTCGGGCCCAGCCTTCCCCTGCACCTGTTTCTGTGCTTCAGGTGAGGGAGGCTGAGGTCCAGCTGGTCCCTGCTCAGGTGTCTAGGCTGGCTGAGCCTCTGCCTGTCGCCGCACCTGTATCAGCTCCTCGGGTGGGGACAGCAGCTGCCCAGCCGTTGACTGTGCCTGTCCCGGCTCCCAGGGTGAGGATGACCGGGAACCAGTTAGCTCCTGCACCCGTACCTTCTCCTCGGGTGGGAGTGGCTGGTGTCCGGCAGGTACCTGCACCTGTTTCTGACCTCGCTGGAGGCTCGGGTGAGCCCGTCCAGCAGTTTTCTGTGGAATCCGTAGGCTCAGACAACCTAGCCCAACCATATGT
Organism: Astatotilapia calliptera; assembly: GCF_964374335.1. Taxonomy (NCBI): domain Eukaryota; kingdom Metazoa; phylum Chordata; class Actinopteri; order Cichliformes; family Cichlidae; genus Astatotilapia; species Astatotilapia calliptera. The sequence continues at coordinate 46,364,423 of NC_137424.1, read as the reverse complement.
TAATTTGCCACCTCACGCACCATTACCACTTTCTTTACAACAGTCGATACATATTACACTTCGCTCCATTGCTCAGACATTAGCTCACCTATCGGCTCAGTCACCTGCTCAGTTTCCGCCTCAGTTGTTTGCTCAGCCACCTGTCTCCGCTGGAGGGTCCGAGGAACCGCTTCAGCCACCTGTCTCCGCTGGAGGGTCCGAGGAATCGCTTCAGCCACCTGTCTCCGCTGGAGGGTCCGAGGAATCGCTTCAGCCACCTGTCTCCGCTGGAGGGTCCGAGGAATCGCTTCAGCCGTCTCTTCCTGCTGGAGGGCCCGTGGAGCCCGTTCAGTCTCACGCCACCTCAGCTGGAGGGCCCGTGGAGCCCGTTCAGTCTCACGCCACCTCAGCTGGAGGGCCCGAGGAGCTCGTTCAGTCTCACGCCACCTCAGCTGGAGGGCCCGAGGAGCCCATCCAGCCGCCATCAGCCTCTGCAGCTCCGCCCGGTCCGGCCTCTGACTCTGCAGCTCCGCCTGGTTCTGACTCTGCAGCTCCGCCTGGTTCTGACTCTGCAGCTCCGCCTGGTCCAGCCTCCGAGGGTTCAGTTTTGTCTGCCCCTGAGGTCTCCAATCTGTCTGTTCCTGCCCGGCCTGCACGTCCTGCCCGGCCTGCCCGGCCTGCCCGTCCTGCCCGGCCTGCCCGTCCTGCCCGTCTTGTCCGGCCTGCTCGTCCTGTCCGGCCTGCTCGTCCTGTCCGGCCTGCACGTCCTGCACGGCCTGCACGTCCTGTCCGGCCTGCACATCCTGTCCGGCCTGCACATCCTGTCCGGCCTGCTCGTCTTGCACGTTCTGTCCGGCTGATGACTGGACGTCGTTGCCGTCATGGACAGCCCTCGGAACTACGCCGCCGTCATGGACGGCCCCCTGAACTGCTCCGCCACCAGTGCCTCCCGCCCGGCCGGCCTCCTGACCTGCTCGGTCGCCGTCGCTGCCTCCCGCCCGGCCGGCCTCCTGATCTGCTCCATCGCCACCGGTGCCTTCTGCCTGGCCGGCCTCCTGAACTGTTTTTTGGGCTTTTGGACCATCAGCCTCCGGGCCGGCCCCCTGAATTTTTTTTTTTTTGGAACTATTGCCTGGGCCTCTGCGCCTTTCATGGGCTTGTTTGTTTGTTTTTGGACTATTCCTGGGCCTTTGTGCTGTTGTTTTGGACTGTTTCTTGTGTTTTGGTTTCTGGTTTTCTGTGTTTCATTTGTTTCGAGCCCTCCATCCTGTTTCCCCCGCCGCCCGCCCTGGTTGGGTTGTTTTTTGTTTTTTGATGTTCTGGTTTGGGCTGTCTGGAAGCCAGCCCTTGAGGGGGGGGTACTGTTAGGATGCCTGGGTCGTTGACCCAGGGGTCTTGAGTTTATTATATTATTTATACTTTCTAGCTTTTGGTTTCTTTGAGTTCTGTATTATGGCTTATGTCTCTGTCTTCTTTAGTTGCTCTGTCTCCCCTATCACCTGCATCCCCTTGTCTAGTTCGTGTTTATGTGTATCTTTAGTTCCTATTTCTCAGTGTTTGTGTCTGCCCTGTTCCCACGTCTCTGTTCCCTTTGTTATAGTGCCTGCCCATGAGTCTGTGTTATGTTTCCTGTTTTACTTTGAAAGTCCATGTCTGATGTTAATGTGTCTGGTTTTGCTTCCCCCTTGTCTCGTTAGGCCTGATTTGCCCCAGCTGTGTTTCCCTCCTGTTACCCATTCCCTGATTGCTCCCTCTGTGTATTTAAGCCCTGTGTTTCTTGGTGTCTGTGTCGCGATCTACCGTTTACGTTGCTGTGTGTTTTGTCAATCCGCCGGTGTTAGTTTGTTTTTGGACCTTTTTTCCAGTTATGTTATGTTTGAGTTCAGCATTAAAGCTGTTTTTGGTTTAAGTTCTGTCTCCGGAGTCTGCACATTGGGTCCTATCCCTGCCTGCACACAGCCCTCACCTAACAACATGTTGGTTTTGCACTAAATGGGATGACAGATTTTAGGTGGCCCTGTGTTTTTCTCTATTACATCTGCCACTGCATCTTGATAATCTTTGTGTGGTTGTCTATTAGGAAACAGTGAAATAAATATAAGTACAAAGTCCCAATGTGCAGAGCACACATTAATAAAGTAGTCATGTTTTCCGTGAAACAAAATAAGACTAATTCTCAAAGACCCCTCAAATTATTTACTAGATGTTTATTTTTTGAATAAAATAAAAATCTGAGTTTAACAAAATATTTTAAATGTAAATATCAAGCTTACCTTTCCTTCTTCCATAAAATGTGCTGGTGGGCACGCCAGCCATTTTGAAAAGGTGGGAAAAACAATTGGCAAGGCCACACCCCCACATATGTGATATAATTTTAAAGGTACTGTTGTCCTCTCTAAGAAACATCAGGACTTAGAGGAGTGGCAAGTAGAGTATGAGAGCTACAAGCAAAAACTAAATGTGTACTACATTGTGCAAAAATGAAATACTGGGTCATCAGGGGGTTATGAGGGACATTTGTGACACGAAAAATCCCACAAACTTTCAAGTGCACTTGAAAAGCTCACACAAGAAGGTTAACCTAGCTTACCTAGAAGACCTCATCAGGGGGAGTACTCTCCCCCTCTTTGAAGAGCTCACCCACTTAACTCGCATCCCCCGAAAACAGCTAACCCCAGATGAGGCAGCGTGATGCATCCCGAGATAATAGGACTGGGACATCTAAATAAAGGTGTGAAACAATCGCCTTCAAAAGGTTATCAATTAACTTTAACCAAAATTAGGACCACTCGGTGCGGCAAGAGTTAATAGTTATTAGTCTCGACACCCAAGGATAACCAGAAGAGCATGATTGATATGATGGAACTGAGATTTTGTTACACTTAATTTTTGCAAAACACAACTAAAACTGAACTGAAACTGAGGATTTTTAGAAAATAAAAACTAGACTAGACTAGCAAAGAATTGGTAAAAACTAATTACAACTGGTAAAAAATTGAAAATCTGGAGTTGAAACTAAATAAAAAATAACAACTAATGAAAATGGCGAAACGTTTAAAACCCTGGTGCAGAGATTGGCAAATCTGACCAGGAAACGTTATAAAATGGATTGTCAGAACAGTCAGCGTTAAAGCCACTTTTGACAGTCCATACTAGGATGGCATTGGACATCTTCGGGGCGGAAAAGGGTTGGTGTGACCAAGGTGTGGTTTGGCTTGTTGCATGTATATTTGAGATCATATGGCTCTGGATGGACCAGTTACCAGGGCATGGAAGGAGGACAGAATCATTAAAGGAGGAGAAGGAATTTCCTGGGATTGGAGATCCTCTGGGTGAGTGGTTGATTAAAAGCATTCATAAAATAGAAGTTATCTGTTGTTATTGATTGGTAATAGATTGATAATTGGCCACATTTACAGCTGTATTGACTTGTTGTGGACGTAGTCGACTTCAGGTTTAAACACTCTAATTAACAGGTTGAAAAATAGTGACATTAAAGGAAGAGTATGCAGCGCCACCCTGTCAGACGCCAGTGATGGTGGAGCTCACTGATGAATCAGGTGAGCTGGATTCATGGTTGATTCAAAATTAAGATCCCCCTGCTGTGGTCAGTAAGGGGAGAACAGGGGGAAATAAAATTAAGAATAAAAGAGGCATTTATAAACGTTTATGGGTCAAGTGAAACGGAAAAAGAAAAAGGGTGTTTTACTGTTATTTTTAATATCAGCATTATTATTGTAGGAGATTCATGCAACAGATATTGCATGGATGATCATTTATTGAAGCTTTTGACCTTATACTAACATCTGTGTTCCTGTGATTATTATAACCTCTGATGAATCTTTATTTACAGGTGTTAGGATAATGATATAATTTTTCATTGCAGGTGTAACCATGATCATTTTATACATATTGCAACTTGTTGCTCATTGTAGAGTTGTGCTCAAGTTAATAAGGGTTGATAGTTACAGTCAGCGCGATGTCTGACTGATCTATTGAGGGAAAAGGCTTCGAGCATAGAAGGCCGCACGCGCTTACAAAACACTGATATCATGTTATTCTTTGTGATCTTTTCTTCAATTATGTCTTTAAGGTTAGTTTAAGTAGCAGCAGTTGATTAAACGACATTTATTAAAATATTAAATACCTGAGTCAGAACATTACACGCGGATCACCTTAAGAGTCTGGGAAACTTTGTAGCTGCCTAACTTTTTTTTGAATGTTCTAGCTCTGTTGATTTGACACATTGGAATGTGTCAAAAAAGGGGGGGGGGGGGGGAGTGGAGCTTTAACATCAAACAAGGATTATTTGAACATTTTATAACTTGATTTGTGTATTTAATACCTTGGGTATGGTAAAGCTTAAGCTAATAGCGGTCCGAGAAGTTTCTGGACCTTTTAGAGAATCAGTGAAAAAAGCATAAACCATCACTTTCATGTTTAATCATTACTCATTGAAATGAACTGAGTAGCGTTTAGAAGATTTGTTAATTTCTTTGTCTTTGTTAAAAAGAGAGGGTTTCAATAATTTTCAGACACACTTTGCAAATGTGCTTATAATGAGTTGGCACTTGGTCTTTTGAAGGTCATAAGCTTCATTCGGCGTGACTGTCCGGATTAATATATCGCAGGTATTGACTTTGAGTGCAGAGGGCTAAATGCAAACACGCTTACACACACATAGGATATGATTAGAATAAGTCCCTGGGACATTCTGAAATGTTTTAGACCAATTCTGAATCACTAGAAGGTCAATAGATAACAACATTAGATTATTAGGGTTAGGAAGAGAGGTGTTTTGGTTTTCTGTCTCTTACAGGGAAAGGAACAGACACCAGACGAGGTCACAGATATGCGAGGATCCTCCGTAGCAGAGACAGACACAGTGACTGCCGAGACATCAACTGGGTCCAATGGTCATGGCGTTTGGGCTCCAGCTAGTCACCACAAAAAGGATGTATCCCATAAACACAGCAATAACCATGAAGGGGTTGGCGGAAATCCGGGAACACCAGACCAACGAAGTTCGAGAGGCTTTTGGGCAAAAAGGGGACACCTTCCTGTTCCTTTTTCTGGAGAATACACAGATCGTTGTTTGAAATCGGGGCAGAATAATCCCCTGATCTGTGCCACGACTGAAGGGTTGTCTAACCCCTAAAGTTGAAGAATGAAGAGCAAAGGATCACCCAACTGGACGACACTGGTAGCTGCAGCAATAAAATAAAGGCTAAAAGCTGTAGGAGACCTGGAGAGTGTCATCTGTACCCGCTATTGTTGGAATAATAGTTTTTCTTGCCTCTGAACTGCGCGAACACAGAGGTCATCCCACATATGGTTCGCCCCTCAGGGGGACAAAGAACCTCAGGAGCGAGAAGAGATGAACCCGGCCACACTGAATTGAAGGGTGTTTGTGAGGTCATTATTCTAATGACCTCATCAGGGGGAATTGTCAGATTCTAATATTATTTTATGCCATGCTATACCCCTAATTAAAGATTGTGAATTATTATGTAGTTTTAGTTTGCATTATTCTCCTGAATTAGAAGAAGTTGATAACTATTGCATTAGTTAAACTGATTTGCATTACATTAAACTGCTGACTTGTTGTGAATGAATGATATTGCTTTATGATGCATTATACTGCTGAGTTATAAGAAATACTGTTTGCAGAAAGTCATTGCCTTATTTGTCTGATTAGAAGAGAACAGAACATACTGGAGTTTTCTGCCCCATCTCAGCAGGAGCAGATAAACGGAGAGCCAAGGTCGTAGCTTAGGCGCTGTGTGAGAGAAGGCATGTGAAATGTTTATGCTTTGTATGATAAGGTGGAGACACCAGAGGCTATAAAAGTTTGAGCAATGCTCCACCATTTTGAGATTTTGAGGCTGTCTGCATCAGTGTCCATCTCCCACGTGTGTGATCATTAAAACATCGTTTGACTCAACCCGACCGGACCAGTGTTGTTATTGTGGTTTTTCTCTTGTCTCCATCCCCAATATTTTTGAACCTTAACACTGACACAGTCTCTACGGTGATGGGTTTTTTGGGGGGTAGCAGGAGGAGAGAAGCTGCAGAGAGGTGTGTAAGACTGCAACTCTGCTTCCTGGTCCCAACTCTGGATAGTCATATTGTGGGGGGGGGGTTAATACATTTGTCCATATTTCTAGAAATGAGAGCTGCTCCATCCAAAGTGGGATGGATGCCGTCTCTCCTAACAAGACCAGGTTTCCTCCAGAAGGTTTGCCAATTATCTATGAAGCCCACATCGTTTCTGGGACACCACTCAGACAGCCAGCAGTTTAAGGAGAACATGCAGCTAAACATGTCACTCCTGGTCTGATTGGGGAGGGGACCAGAGAAAACTACAGAGTCCGACATTGTTTTGGCAAAGTTGCACACCGATTCAATATTGATTTTAGTGACCTCCGATTGGCGTAACCGGGTGTCATTACTGCCGACGTGAATTATGATTTTACTGAATTTACGTTTACCCTTAGCCAGCAGTTTTAAATTTCCTTCAATGTCGCCTGCTCTGGCCCCTGGAAGACAATTGACTATGGTTGCCGGTGTCTCTAGCTTCACATGTCTGAGAACAGAATCACCAATTACCAGAGTTTGACCCCCGGCGAGTGTATCGCCGAGTGGGGAAAAACAGTTAGACACATGACCAGGTGGTGTACCTGGGGCTTCTGTTTAGGACTATGCTTCCTCCCCACCGTCACCCAGCCGCCCTCTTTCCCCAGCTGCTTGGGGTCTGCCGGGGAACAGCTAGCAGGGCCTACGCTATCTTCGGCTGCACCAGCTACAGGGGCCTGGCTAGCTACGGGTGAATGAAGGGTGCGAAGCCGAGTCTCCAATTCAGTAATCCTGGCCTCCAGAGCTGCAAATATGCTACATTTGTTACAGATATCATTACTGCTAATGGAGGCCGAGGAGTAACTAAACATCTGACACAATGAGCAAGAAAGTGCAGGAGGGACAGGTGAAGTAGCCATGGTGCTAACGAGTCGGCTACGAGCTAAGCTAAGCTAACGAAACAGTACAGAGACAGTGAGTGAATACTTTGGCTATAAATTAGGTAGTGACTACACAGAAAGTGTGCTTCGGATGAAGCACGTGAAGATTATACTATGAAAAAAGAATGTATTTAAAAGTTGTTAATTAAATTGCTAAGCAAACAAGCTACTCAGAAACACCACTGTGTTTGAGCAGGAACAGGAAGTGATACTCTACCGCAGAGCGAGTGAACACCAAGTGACAGCGCCACCACAGAGTGACTGCACAGACCTGCAGGATTTAATTGACTTCACTGTTAATAAACTGATTTTATATCTTAAATAAAGCGATGCACAAACAGAGAGACGGGATGTAATTTAAAATGGTGCATGAAATATGAAATATCAGAGCAAAATTATACATATTTTATAAATGTGAAGAAAAGAAAAAGAAACATTTCTCACCTTCAGCATTAATGTAGAAGAGAGTATCAAGCACTGCAGTAAAGATTAAACATCATCAGGATCAAACTGGCAGAAAATCAAATGAACTAAAGTATTTTTTTAAGATAATTTTTTTCACATGACACAGTTACTGCTCATCAGAAGGTTTCTGTGCACATAAACTATAATTTAGTAACAAGTTGGAAACAAAAAAAAAAACTGTTTTCAAATTATTAGTAGCATAAAATACTATGAATATATGAACTTGTACACAACAACAATGAGTCAAGTGCAACAAGCAGCGATGTATCCAACACGATACTCAGACTAAACTGAACCAAGGAACCAGCCAACATTTGTCTGTAACTTTCATAAACATCACAAATATGCTTTGATCAAACTCTCACATAAACACTTCAAACCAGTGATACACTCTAATTCTCACACATGAGAAACACTTTCATTAAGCAGTGCCATTCAAACAATGTCACAAATGTACTTACACAATAACCCCGTCATGCAGAGCAAAGAGTGTCCCATCCTCACATCCAGCCCTGCTGCACTCTGATCCTCAGCTGATCTCAAACACTTTGACTTTACATCAATAATAAAAAGAGAAGCTGCATTTAATACAGATAAGACCAGAGTGTTTCTTCTGACTGTGGCCTCTCTGTGCTTCCTTTCCTTTTATACAAACCTCAAACAGCTCCTGTAGCTTTGACCACAGCAGTTGTGTGACGTGTTCACATTTCCTGTCCACTGCAAACATGCAGGCTTGCTTCTTGTGTTTTCTTCTTACCTTCTGTTGTTTCAGGTCAGGTGACATATTTTACCAGCTCATAATTATGTTTTATTCTCAGAGAACTTCATCTTATTTGTGCAGTGTGCGGTGGATCTCCATAATGTTGGAATATTTTATCTTGAGTCATCTTATCAACCAATGTTTGTGAAAATCCACAGACATTTATTGTGCGATACATGAATGCTGTCTTCCCAAAATGTATTGTTCTCAGTTTCAGGCGACCACACTCACTCACTCTCCAGGATTATGCACAGACAATGATCTTAAAATATTTAATTTGGTTTTTATCTGCTTTCAATATCATATCAAATATTACTCATTTGAAAGTACCAGTGTTCACATTTTGAAGTAACAAGACCAATAGTTAGAAAGAGGAGTGAAAGAGGCCGTCTATGCCCACTGTGAATGACGATCATTGACCAGAAGTGGTGGATTATGGCATCAGCTGTCAGTCACCTACCTTCTTTCCTCAGGTGACCATAATATGTCACATGATAGGGTGAGGCAAGCTGTCACCCTGATCTCACCCAAAATCTCCAGTGGTAATCTCTGAATAAGTCAAAAAAATGTAAATTCTGAGTTCCCAGATGTCGGATGTTTTTTCATTGAATGCCCCCTCAGCTCGGATTTTCCACTCGGAAAGTCTGAGCAGACAAACATACAGTGAGTTAGTCCAAAAACGTTTAGGTCCATAATGACGCACATCTTTTTTTCACACCTTGGCTCATGGGATGACACACATGATTAAAAATGGGTGTATAACCCTCTTAAGGGACAATCTCCCACTAAGATTAAACACTCGGGACTCTCCTCCATTTGCTTTTAGAAGTGAAGAAGCCTCTTAGATGAGAGGTGAGACATCTTCAAGAAACCTAAGGAAGTTTAGTGACTTTCTTTCCAAACTTACCAAAGCAATAAGACAAATGGGTGGCACAGAGGTACAGTGGTTCATACTGTTACCTCACAGGAAGAAGTTTGTCGGTTTGAATCCATCAGCTGGGCTTTTTGTGTGGAGATTGCATGTTCTCCCTCCACCTGTCTGGGTTCTCTCCAGGTACTCTGGCTACTCTGTTAGTCTCCTCTATATGAGCCTACAGTGTACCTCAGTTTTCACTCGATCAAAACACATGGCAATGGCCATTGTCAATATACAGTCTGTAGTATCAATCACAGGTAGAGCACACAAACACAGCCTCCATCCTTCATTCTCAAAAAGTTGATTCTGATCATCTGGATGTAGTTTTCAGTGAGAAAAACTTTTCTCACTCATCCAAGTGACTCCTTCAGTCTCAGCTGACTGCAGGTTTCCCCAACATTATAAACAGTGCTGTTTATAATGCTTCACATAAAAGTACTGACCCTTGTATGTGAAGTAGGTGGAATGAAGACACGGTACCAAGAGCAAACACACTTGGTCGGTGCTGAGAGTGGTCCTGTTGCTGAGGTTGGGGTTATCCAGTAATCTCTTACAAACTACCTCCACTGCTCCAGTGACTGGAACACAAGTCCAGTGTGTTATCTACCTTCATAATAACATCTCGTACCCTCTCAACAAAATCCAAGGTGTTCTGGATGTGGTGTTTAGACTGCCTATCAACGGGTTGAGGATTAAAGCCAGCTATAACTTTGAGATGTTATAGGTGACCAATTGGATCATACAGACAATTGGTCTTAAAGGCTCAGCATTCATTAAAACATACAGACTTGGTGTGGCTTCCCCTGGGTATAGACTGTGGAATGAGGTCAGGTCAATAGCTTTGTGCTTTTATAACTGCTTCAGACAATCGATCAGCCTCTTTGCTTAACCACAACCTGGGTCTCGTTTCAGGGCCTCAAAAGTATTTTGTCACTGACTAGTGCCAAACTCAATCCTTCATTCTGTCAAACACTTTCTTACAAAGGTTATGATTAAGGTTTGTTGCAGTATCATCTACACACACTCACGAACATGTTGATATCCAAGTGTTTTATATTGTTTAACAGCAGGTGTGTTTCTCCATCCCTCCACTTTTCTGTGGGAAAGGAAAAATAAATTAAGACTTAACATCCTGTTTTTCGCTTATTTGTAGCTTATACCTTGAAGTAAGTGCAGTGTTTCAGTACATATCAATATTTTAAGAGTTTATAATGCTTCAAGATATAACGTCTAATAAAGCCTAAAAACTTGGGGACTCTGTGATACTGCAGATTCCAGCAGGATAGGGCTGTTCAATATGTATCGGATGAAGATATAAAAACGTCTATCGTTTCCTATTGCACAATATATTACAGCAATATTTTTTTCATCATTTTAATGGCCACTATAGTGGCTTTATTCATTTCTTAAAGTTCTCTCTTTCTCTTATATTTAATATAACCACACTACACACGGACAAGCGCCTGTTTTTAAGTGTTGTCGTTACCAAAAATGATGTTAAAACCATTGCGTGGCTCCGCTCTCCGCCAGTTTGTTTTCCACGCGAACCTTTCACAATAAAGGTCAAGACTTTTCAAAATAAACTGATTCACGTGGAAAAAGTATGCAGAGAGTTTATGGATGAGAAGCAAAAAAGATCCGTCAGGTGCTAAAAAATAAACCTTGGCCGTTACAACTTATGTCTAAAAATGTATAGTTTCATGCATCGGTTAAAACACTCATTCCAGGTAAAGGACGCCCAGCTAGAAACACTTCATGCAAGTTGAGTTGCCTGAGATTCATAGAATTTACAGAAAATGTTAAATTTTTGGGATTTATATCGTCGTCAGGATGATAAATGTCTAATATCAGGATATGAGATTTTAGTCAAATAGCACAGCCCCACAGCAGACAGTTTGGAGTCAAACACTGACGTCATAATCACAGGTGTAGGAACCATTTCTGTAACACCAGCCAAACAGACACATTAGTATCAGTAGGTATAGATGATTTGTAACCAGATCCTCTGCTGGTTACAAAGCTGTGATTATAGTTATACTGTGAGGAACTGGCCTGTTTAGAAGTTGCAGTAAGAAAAACATATCTGTAAATGATGTTGTGGACAGAGACTCTCTCTCCATCACTCTGATGGATGATTTTATTTATTTCAGAGATAAATGAACATTTACAGCACGTCCATGCAGAGACTCTTAAAGACATGAGCGTGAGAAACAAGCTTTTCACCGTTTCTCTTGATGCCCACATGCTTTATTTATTCTTTAGTCCAGCATGTGTCATCACCACAATAAAGCTACTTTTAACCTGTTTTCACACATTGTCATACCTGCAAATTTCCACTCTGCTGTGTTGAAAGATGAACGTTAGAATTCAGGCTGAAACCACAGGCTGCACTTCCTCTTTTCTTCGAGGCCCAGACAGAAATTTTGTGGTGTCTGATTTTCAGCAGATAAAAATAAACCAAAAACAGTCTTTTACACACATGCAGTCATCACAGTCTGTCAGGAGGGGGGTGGGGGATACTAAAGGGTGACCTGAACCACTAGACATGTCATATGTAGTTTAATAGTTTAATAGTTTAATTATTTATATAGCACATTTAATTACAACAGGAGCGTTGACCAAAGTGCTGTACAAGAATACAACATACATAATAAAACATCTTAGAGTATTAAAAGCAAACACCAAATATGAATTAACAAACAACTCTCATGCTGTATTAAAAGCCAGTAAATAAAAATGCGTTTTAAGATAAGATTTAAAAAGATTGACAGTATGAGCCTGTCTGATGTGTAGGGGTAAATTATTCCACAGCTTAGGCGCTACGACTGCAAATGCTCGATCACCTCTATGAACCAGCCTCGACCTTGGTACAGCTAAAAGTAGTTGAGCCATTTGTCAATTACTATTATTCTGAAACATCATCACTCCCCTCTTTCTTCTGTGTGTGTGTGTGTGTGTATGAAGATTTGTGAAGTTGTGCCTTTAATCTTCATAATATCAAAACCCATGAAACACCAGCAAAGTGCACCATGGTGAGACTCAGAATAGAAACATTACAGCAAAGCTGAATACACTAGTTTAGACAACACCTGTCAGTGTGGTAAATTGTGCTTAATAATAATAATAATAATGGATTGGATTTATATAGCGCTTTTCTAGGCACCCAAAGCGCTTTACAATACCACTATTCATTCACTCTCGCATTCACACACTGGTGGAGACAAGCTACAGTTGTAGCCACAGCTGCCCTGGGGCAGACTGACAGAAGCGAGGCTGCCATATCGCGCCAATCGGCCCCTCTGGCCAACACCAGTAGGCAAGTAGGGGTGGTGCAGATACTTATAGAGTATCTGCACCACCCCATAAGTCCAATAAGCCAAGAACACCAGCCTGCTGTGTGAGAAACATGGATGAAAGTCAGAACACCTCTGGTGTCTTGCCCACAGTCTTGTGGGTTCATGTGGCTAGTGGGTCATCTCTGTGGCTGACTGGCAGTTAACCCAGTGAGTTAGATTCTCCTGCTGCTCCGACCATATCACTTTGCTGTACTGAAGGACAGTGCTGCAGCCATGTAGCTCTGCTCATCTCACATGTGGCCTTCTCAGGACTATGGGGTTGTGGCGGGGCGTGGCTTGCAGTGCCGTGCAGGGAAGGCGGATGCACCTACACGGCATCCACAATCATGCCCCACTGACTGAAGTATTGTACTGGGTCCTGTGATTGGGGCTGTTGTTGATATGTGTGCTAAATTTGTCCACCCCTACAAACAGTCACGTGTTAGAGAGCACAGCTCATGCAGTGAAAACCTGGTGTGCTGTCCATGGTGCTGAAATAATAACGGTATAGGGCTTTGAAGCGTGATGTCACGGGGGTGGGCGTGGAAAGGATTTTGGCCCGATCCGCCATTTTGGCCCGATCCGCCATTTTGGGGTCTAAACAAAGCGAAAAGGGAGCGAAGGCACACACAACAGCCACCGTTCATATTTGCTGTGTGGTCGGCTGCAATGTTCGATCGCACGACCGGCAAGAGAATAAGCTTGAAAAGGGTTTGTCTTTTCATTCTTTCCCAACCTGGAAGCAACATGAGGCAGCTCGTGTATCGAGGTTACCAAACGAAGGCATGTAGCCTGGATAGCAGCTGTGAGATGAGCTGACGTGCAGTTCTCTTCCATCTCCAAATATCTGTTGGTGCTCCAGACATTTTCATTCCAGTAAGTTCTAAATATGTTCATATCACTCTTTATAGCCTATTAGTTTTATTTTCGATGCGCTCTGAGCTCATAGCAAATTAGAACAAACATCCTACTGAGTGGTTTTGCAGAACTAGCTTTTATTTATAGAGTTGCTAATTATTTGGCATTATTGCAGCAAACTAGTCTATGAAATGGATGAAACATCGTGACTGGGTTCCAGCGCTACACAATGGACCTGCTTCAAACATACCACCATGCCAATCAAATTACTTCTTCCAAGTGAGGGTGAAGAGGTGACCCTTCTGGATAAGATGGTGAAGGTTTGCTGCCGTTTGTTGAAAATGGTGCTGCGCTCCCACAATGCATTGCGGTGTGACGTCAACTCCAACGCCCTATAGTGATTTTAACATTACTATTTGTTATGTTGTGTTCAATAATACAAGATTTGGTATCAATCTGATACCAAGTAAATACAGGGCCTGTATCGCTGATACTGATATTAGTACCAATACTTTTTAATAATTAAGGTACATGATCATTGTCACTATAGTTCTGAATGAATTTTCATCACCTTTAAGACAGCCAGGTTGCCTCTTTGGTGAAATTGCAGCAGTGCATAAAGGAGAGAAACACAAAGTAAAGTATTGAGTTCATTAGAAACAACGTGTTGATTGACCAGGTGGACTGGGAGACCATGACAGATACAATACATTCTAAGTGGATCAATGTCTCCCTCTATTGGCCACCAGCTGTAAACACAGTCCTGTGATTGTACTTGGAAGCTGTTCAGAGTCTGACATGGGAAATATGGGACAAGGAACTATATCTGTATATCCACACTGACACTTAACTTTATTTACCATGGGCCCACCAGCGGGTGGGCTCATGGTAAATAAAGTTAAAGTTTTTTTTTCTTCAAACCTCTTCCACCCACTTAATTAGCAGTGGTTGATGAAAGCTGAAAATTACGGAGCCCCGTAAGGGACAAAAAGAGAAAAAAAATTAAAATGACCTAAGATGAACCTTTGTGAGCGCTAGCAGAACTTTTGCGATATCTTTTGCGAGACCCCGTGCTTACTAACTGACATCACACTCATTCATAGCATGCATAGATGCATCAGAGAGCAACTTAGGGGTTAGTATCTTTAAATATATTGGCAATGCTGAGGTCTTATTGAGTCAGTAGAGGGCGCTCTGGTGCCGTTGTGAATTCAACAGACAGCCTGCAGCAAGCCCTGCGCATGTGCAGCTCAGCAGTAAATAAAACAGCTTCCCAGATTTGGCTACATCTGTGACTTCAGTAACACTTTAACATAAATACTAGTGAGCATTAGTGATGTATAAGCAAATATTGACTTAATCTCTCATAAAGCTTTTCTCCTGCATTACTACACTTTAGTGTGTAATTTATAAACACAGGCAACCACATTATTCTTTATTAAAAATATGTATATTTATTTGTTTATTTATAAGGAACCCCATTAGCTTCCACAACAGTGGTTGCTAGTCTTCCTGGGGCTTACTTAATATGCTTAAGTAATGTCTGATGTTATAAATGATGATGTAATGATTTTTAAATAAAGTATTACATGACGTACAAACCTATTACTGTGGTTCATGGGGTCATTTTGAATTACCATTTGGAAAACAGAAAATGTTATAGACTAAATTTAACATTACAGTCTCCTGAGAAGGTGATTGGCTGCAGACTCCCATCTCTGCAGGACCTGTACACCTCCAGGACACTGGGGCGTGTAGCTCGGATCTCAGCTGACCCTTCTCACCCTGGACACAGTCTGTTTGACCTGCTCCCCTCAGGCAGGAGGCTCCGGTCCATTCGCACCAGAACCTCTCGCCATAAGAACAGTTTCTTCCCCTCTGCTGTTGGACACATGAAAAATAACCATATGACTGTCCCCGCCACTAACACATGACCCTACGCTGTGTTCACTGCATCATTCCATGTTTGGCACTGATCACCACCTGCACTCATGTATATATCTTTCTACGCAGCACTTTTAATTCTTATTCTCATGTATATCTCATGCACATATCTTTCTACGTAGCACCTTTAATTCTTATTCCTACTTATTTTTTTTTCATGTCTATTTAAGTGCTATTTATGACACCATGTTTGCACTGAAGCACCGCAGCAATTTCCTAATGTTGTAAACCTGCTCAACATTTGGCAATAAACCCCTTTCTGATTCTGATTCTGATTCCTGTAGTGGAAGCTGCTGTTAACCTCTTGTTGTGTTGTTAGTGTGGAAATAATCTTACACACTGAACCAAAATCAACATAAAACATTCAAATGTAAAAGACTTTACTCTCTACCTTCTAACTATACACGTAGAAAATTAGAAATTAGGAAAAAAAAAACAGAAAAAAATACATGAAACATATTTATTGCATTTAAATTCATACAGTACCGATCATATCATTTGTATCAATTTAGACCAATAAAGATATTTGTTGTTGCCCATACCATTACGTCCTAATGTGAGTCGTCCTATCAGATACTAAAGATCGCGTTTCAAACTTTCTTCTCACTGCTCTTGAAAAAGTCTTTAACAAAAGTTTTAAGAATGAATATAAGAAATACCTGACTATAACGTACAAAACTCAAATATGAATATACCTCCATTTACTTTTTGCTATAAGTAAGTATATGATATTATGATGTAATATTGTAACTGTACATAAAGCTGAGCATGTCTGATATTTGGGCAGCAGAGGAGCAAGAGTGGCTTCATAAAAAGCTTCTTCTTGGCTTTGCTGCTACAGCTCTCCTCACTGACCTGTAAGACAAGCACAAAGAGACAAAGTGATTTCCAACATGTAAAGATATTATGAGCTGAAGACATTTAATAATGTGAAGAATAAACCAGCCTGCATGGCAGCAGAATTACTGAGAGAGAGTAAAAACATAGAGGAAACTATTTATTTTGGGGACATATAGATGGACAATACCATACTGTACAATAACAATATCATTCTGTATATGAAGCAGACAAACTTACACTAAACTCTGAACGGCCCTCGATGTGTATAAGATCGGTTTAAGTGCTGACCAGGATGAACAGAGTCGTACACATGAGTTTCATCCTGGTTGACTCCATGATTTGTGGAGGAGCCCGGACTGTGACTCTCAGACTGGATCAACCTGAAACAGGAAATAAACACAATAAACTCAAAAGTAACTGATGTTTGTTTAAAATAATAATAAAAAGTATTTTACCAACCTGGTGAAGCAGGAACCTGTGAAAGAGACAAATGTTATTACACATGTTTGTGATGTGAATTGTTCGATCAGAATACATGTATATGTGTGAATAATTAAAGTGTATGTAGTAAATAAACTCTGTAATACAGCATGAAAAGAAGAGGCTCTTACACTTGGACTGTCTGCAGCGATACAACAAGAGCAGGAGAATAATAATGAGAGAGACTCCACAAACCAGTCCAACCACCAACCACACAGGAGACGAAGAGTTGTCAGCTTCTGAGACAGTTACTGTAATAACAAACAAAAATTAATTATTAATCAACTTTTTTATGTTTAATATTGCATAACATAACTTTATAAAAGATCCAGTTCATCTGTTTTCCTTGACTAGATTATGAGTCAACCCCTGCTGTGTTTAAATGACTTGACCCTCCACAGTGAACACATCAACACGAGCCCAGTCTCTTAAAATGTCCTAACAAACTCACAGTTTTTGTTAATCTGAATTTCTTGGCTGTCCTCTGTGTAGTAAACTGGGTTTCCACTTCCTCCTCTGCACCTGTAGAGTCCTTCCTGTGAGACACTGATTTGTCCATTTGATGTGGGGACAACATCCACTGTGGTATTATCTCTGTACCAGTAGTATTTCCATCCAGATGATGATGGTGGGTTCACAGAGCAGGTCAGGGTCACACTGCCCCCTACTGGAACAGCTGTGTTATCAGCTCTCAGTTTGGCCTTTGGTTTATCTGCAGTTCAGATTAGACAAAGAACAAACAAATAAATGACTCAATCTAAACAATTTAAACAACTAGATGGAAATGGTGAACATAAACAATAAACTGTAAACTAATTTAGATTGACACTGTGAAACTTTTTTATTTTCTTTGCTGTATTTTAAAAAAGTAATTTGTCATGGTCTGTTGACTCTGTGTTTAGGTTTTTGATTCTTTAAGATTCTTTTATTTAGTGGTTTTTCATGGTTTTGCCTTTTCTATTTCTAGTTCCCTTTGTTATTCCTTAGCCCTTAGGTTTGTGACTGTGCCTCTCGTGTTCAGACATTACATAATTAAGGATGCATTAATAACCACCAGTGTTGGGGAGTAACGGAATACATGTACCACAATTAGGTATTTAAAATACAAAATATGAGTAACTATATTCTGTTACAGTTACCGTTTAAAAAGGTGGTATTTAGAATACAGTTACTTTGTTGAAATAAATGGATTACATGGCGGTCTTTTCCTGTTTCATATTGTCACGGGTCAGGACTGTTTGGGTTTTGTTTGACAGCTATGTTGTGTTGTTCCAAGCGGCAAGGTTATGGTTGCCTTGGTTACAGGGTGATGCGCTCTCGCTGTAGTGATGGGATTTCCGACTCTTTTTAGAGAACTGGTTCTTTCGGCTCACTAAAAAGAGCCAACTCTTTCGGCGTTAACTGAATTTCCAAAACAGAGCTGCCTAGATCACTTAAATTACACAATTGAAAGCATATGTGTATTGTTTGTATATTTATACACAAGCACTCAAATATATTCAAATTATTTTAAAAAAATGTTCATTTACCTTTTACTTTTACACACCAAATCCGGTCGTTGGTACTTCCTGGCTTGTGTAGCTACTAGGTAACAAAAGTTCCAACACTGCCCTTAGCATCCTGGAGCACTTCTGTTGTGTTTTGTACGTGCTTCTGAGTTTGTACGTGCTTCTGAGTTTTTACGTGTTTTGGAATTTTTACGTGCTTCGGGGTTTGTACGTGCTCTGTCTCTAACGGCCACCGTAAGTATACTTTTATTTATTCACTCCACATAAAATGTAATAAATAAATCATATAATACAAAAACCAACTATTTACATTTCAACTTTTAACTATTAAAATTTTCGCTTTTTCCTTTCCAAAACACTGCAAACCACAACACAATTAAATATAAATAAAAATATGAAAACAAAAAGAAGATGCATATTCTCTGTCATATAGGCCTGCATGAATAAACATTCTGATTTCTTTATCATCTGCAACTGAAAATAGTTGTGGATGACTACTATACCTTTCTAATTTGATGTTATTGTCCCTGGCTCTCTTTCCCTGCCGCTCTGTTCCTGCTACTGGGAGTGTAACTACCGCCCCTCCCCCTACTTCCCAGCAAAGCACAAGGCTCGTGTGCGGAGTGAAGCGGAAAAAAAGTGCGAGAGAGAGGGTGAGAGAAAGAAAAAAAAACCATGGCTCGCGATAAGGAGCCGACTCGTGTCGTTCACTTCAAAGAGTCGGCTCTAAGAGCCATTTCGTTTGCGACGACACATCACTATCTCTCTGCAACCGTGTGTTCCTGGGTGAGAGAGCACCTTTTTTTGTTGTGCTAAGCTAATAGGCAGAGTGTTACAGGCATAGCCCTAAAGAATGTAGCCTCATGGGCAGTGTAGTCCGTACAGCAAGGAGAGTGGACTGCCATACCCGTTATGTGTCTGTGAGGGGGAGGAGGGAGAAAAAGGATAGTGGAAAAGTACGAGTTGTCATCGAGCAGAAACAGGAGCTGGAAGCATGTAAATATAATAATAATCACTGCAGACAAAAAGAGTGCCTGATGAGCCCGGTTGTAAGTAAGCTATTAAGACTCGACTGTACACTGTGTTCGTGTTTTCCTCAGAAACAATAAGTTCTGTTGGAGCAGCCTTTCAACGCCTCTCTCTGTCTCTCGCTAGCAAACTTGACCCAGACAACAAAGTAAAGCTATTTTTTGGCTACGAGCCTGACACAGAACCTGACATATTAGCCAGAGGTCCCTTTACTATGGTTTGGAGCCGCAGACCTTCAGTAATAGTAATAAATCACATTCATGTAGTTGTAAACAGCATGAATATATATTAAGTAATCCAAAGTATTCAGAATACGTTATTCTCATTGAGTAACGTAACGGAATACGTTACGAAATACATTTTTGGGGCATGTATTCTGTAATCTGTAGTGGAATACATTTTAAAAGTAACCTTCCCAACATTAATAACCACCACATGCAGGAGACTCTGACAGCACTGAGCAGCTCCTTCGGTGGCAGGCTGTGGCACCCACAATGTGGGACAGATG
Organism: Astatotilapia calliptera; assembly: GCF_964374335.1. Lineage (NCBI taxonomy): Eukaryota > Metazoa > Chordata > Actinopteri > Cichliformes > Cichlidae > Astatotilapia > Astatotilapia calliptera. The sequence goes on along the minus strand of NC_137424.1, from coordinate 46,344,785 downwards.
ACAGATGTAGGTGTTTCCTTCCTGCTGCTGTCAGACTCCACAACAAAGACTTTGCAGCTGACCAAACACACACATCCACACATGTGCAATAACACTAAGTACAATTCTCTTTCTCTGACAACATTGTATTTTACTCAGTTCTATATAGCATTTGTATTCTATTGTTTATAGTATTTTATTTTATTCTATTCTATTGTGTACGGTACAGTGGTCCCTCGCTATAACGCAGGTCAACTTTCACGCCCCTCTGTTTCGTGGATATTTTTTGTGCAGCTTTCATGCTTTTTTATTTTTATTTTTTATTTTCAGCGCATTGTGTTCTGCGTCCTGATTGCCTGTAGACCATTGTCAGTCAATCTCGTGCAATGTCTCCTGTACAGAATGCATTCAGCTTACTCAGTTTACAAATATTAACGGTTGAGATACAAACAGAAACATGAAATCAACACAGAAAACTTAACATTGTATGTTTGATAATCACGAGTGAATGTATATTTCAAACTAAATGACTGAACTCACAGGTTATCGTAACAGTGGCATCATCACTTCTATCAGTGTAGTAAACTGGGTTTCCTCTTGTTCCTCTGCAGCGGTAGATTCCTCCTTCAGATACTCTGATATCTCTGTTTTGTTGACCTCTTATTGGAACTTCAAAGGTTGTTTGGGTTCGTCTGAACCACTCATATTTCCATCCATCAGAGCTCTGCACAAAGCAGTTCAGTGTCACACTGCCCCCTACTGGTATGATTGTTGTTGCTGCTGTCAGTGTGGCCCTGGGTTTATCTGCTGTTATGAAAAAGAAGGGAGGACAATGTTCACCTGATTCATTATAAAGATTTAAAAAATCCTAAATTTTAAAACATTTTTTTTCATGTGACTCAAATTCCAACAAAACAAAATCTCCAAATGTTTTCATTATATTCTAAGGAGCTTGCAAAGAAAAGCGTCTGGACTTCTTTGAGTTGCTTGAAGACGTTTCACCTCTCATCCGAGAAGCTTCTTCAGTTCTAAGGTCAAATGGTGGAGAGTCCCAGATTTTAACCCCGTGGGAGTTTCCCCCCACAGAGGGACAAAGAACCCCTGATGATCCTCTACTTAATCACATGAGCCAAGGTGTGAAACCGGGTGTGGGTCACATTCAGCCAAGGTTTTGGGTGAGCTCATTGTGAAACCTAGCCCCACCCTATCATGTGATTTCCTGAGGTCAGATGGCCCAGGATGTGAGTGGGCGTTAAGGCGTCTGGGAAGGGATCTCAAAACTGGATTATAGATCGCACACAGTTGGTGTCGTAAACCCCCGCCTCTGTTCAAAGATGGTCACTCACAAACCATCTGTCATGGTTTGAAAGAGGAGTGAAAGAAGCCATTTGGGGGGAAACTCCCACGGGGTTTAAATCTGGGACTCTCCAAGATTTTACCCTAGAACTGAAGAAGCTTCTCGGATGAGAGGTGAAACGTCTTCAAGCAACCTAAAAAAGTCCAGACGCTTTTCTTTCCAAGCTCCTTAGACTACGATGACCTGGATGACTGAGAACCTTCACAGACATGTTTTCATTATATTGTTTTTCCAGTCACACTGGATGTAAACTAATGCAGTTCACTGTTGAAGGAAACACAATGATGGGTTCAGAGGGATCTGCCTAGTTTCAGGTTTAGACAACAGAAACATCATCACCTTAAATTTTATGAAGCTTTTGATGCTTTTTCTTCTCCTTATTTAAAATTAATTTAATCCACAGTTATTCTTGTTATACATTAAAATACACACATTTAGTAATAATACATGACAGTCTGTGGGTTTTGTAATACTGTGTATACTATGAGCAAAGTAACCAGTAAAATACAGAAGTTCTTGTTAAAGTTTCTAGTTTCAATGTATCAGAAAAAAACAAGTTTCAGTGACAATATTCATTAAATGTCAGAACTTTATGATTCAAATGATTTTCAACATGAATCATCACATTATTGGTCATTGAGGACTTACCTAATACAGTTATAGAGACAGTGTTACTGATCTTTGTATAATATGATCCCTTCATGCGACCAAAGCACTGATATTCACCACTGTGACTTGAATATTTAATTTCTAATGTGTGCTCTTTGATTGTGCTGTAGCGGATTAATTCTCGACCATCCTTGTTGGTTTTGTATTCCCAGTCAATGTCTTTTCCTTCATTCATGTCACATTTGAAGGTAACAAACTCTCCAATGAAAAAACTGGACCAGCTGGGTTCAATAGTTAGCACAGCATCTAGAATCCAACACAACCACAAAGTTAACAACCTGAAAAACATTTATGCACGACACAATCTGTGACAGTACGTTCATACACTGTTCATATACTAAATAATAAAAAATATAAAACACATGTGAACTGTAATTAAGATTTATCTGGTATTTTAAGATGAATATTTAACAAATAAATTAAATAAAAGTGAAAACCTCTCAGTCACCTTGAGCGTGTCCAGTGCAGAGCAGCGTACATAGCACTACAATAAAGACAGAAACTTCAGACATTATCAAACTAAAGACACTCAAATGTGGCTGTTATCGCCTAGGGATGTAAGGAGGTAACATCAGAGACAGCCCCAGTCAGTGTCAAAGGTTTGGGCTTTATTAACAGAGGCAAACACAAAACACACACAACAGAAAACCGGCAGCGGTCGTGTATTTGACCTCACATGTAGGGAAGCGGCCAGTGCCTGTGTCAGCGCTAACACCCTAGTCACATATCAAGTGAAGGGTCATAATCCGATTCTCTAGAGGCAACTGGGGTGGGGCGGAGCTGGTAGCCTCAGCACCTCACAAAGTGCCTGTTTCGCTTGGCACATCATCCTCCTTTTATAACCGTGGAATGCCAGGACTGCCAAAATGAATTAAATAAATACACTGTTAAATAATGAATTTAATGTGTCAATAATTAATTAAAATTAGAATTTATACATGTGTATTTAATTAATTAATTATTGACACATTTAATTGTTTTTTGACACATTTAATTAATTATTTATTTATTTCACATTTTAATTAATTATTGACACATTTAATTAATTATTTCATGGTGTATTTATTTATTTCATTTTGGCAGTCCTGGCCCTAGAATATCAGTATGACCCGTGAATTAGATTCATATGACCATTTTATTCGTTTCATACTACCGACACTGTTAACCCTGGGTTAACATAACGTGCTCCAGTGTGACATTAAACTTCAGTAAAACTATGCAGTTATGAAACGTAACTTTAATCTGAGCCAAACCGATTTGCTCAGTGTTAAATAAAACAGTGAAGTAAACATGACCCAACAGAGAGAACCTGAGTAAATTAAGTCCAGTGTTCATTCGTTTTAAAGCTGTGTGCCAGTGACCAGATATCAGCCGCTGATAAAGTGCTCTGTAGTTTTCTAGGTGTCCATCACTCCCGGTTTAAATTGTGTTTGTCATCTCTAACCCAGGTCAGTCACTGTGAGGGAAACACAAGCACCAGCAGCTCTGAACTAAAAAAAACCCAAAACAAACTAATTTACTTGTGCACAATATTGTTACGACATTACGTTGAACTTTAACTGCCCACGTTAAACAGTGAATATCACCAGGTAACGTGGGCGTTTCCTGAATAAGCAGCAGGTGTTAAACAGCTGACAGGTGAGCAGGATGTGTGCTAGAGCGCTGAAGATATCCTGGATATGCTGACCTCGCTCTGTGGTGTACAGGGCTGCAAGGCAGCAAAGTGAGCTTTCAGTTTACCCTCATGATCAATATTCACAATAAAAATATTTGTCGAAAAGCATAAGGTCTGTACGTGTTTCATAGTGTCTAACAAGCTTTGTACAGTTAAACCTAATGGTTACTACATGACTGAAACACCAAAGTTATCTCTTTGAATAAAGTTTATGCTTTTAAACACAGGTCACGATGATTACTGAACAAAAAGCACAAAGATCTGATGTTAACTGGATTTTTTGCTCTATCTCCTCCTTAAACATGTCTTTAACATTAGTTATAATTCAGAATTGGTGACTGAAACAAGCATACAAACATCAGGAAAAAAAGACTCGATAGATATAATCTCAGTAAATGAAGTCTCTATTGAACCTCCGAGAGGTAGCAGTCGGGGGGGGGGGGGGGGGGGTTATGACAGCTGTGTATTAGGACCCACGCTTTGTCTGCGGGTCGAGCGGGTCTGTCACACATCTGTGAAGCTTCTCAGTCATCCAGGTCATCGTAGTCTAAGGAGCTTGGAAAGAAAAACATCTGGACTTCTTTAACGTCTTCACGGAAACTTAAAGAAGTCCAGACGCTTTTCTTTCCAAGCTCCTTAGAGGGACTATCACACACTTTGTTGTGAGACTGGGCGCTCGATATTATTTAATCATGTATTTAATTTATTCATTTAATTCATTTTAATTAAATGTGTCAATAATTAATTAAAAGGTGAAATAAATACATGCTTAATTAAATGTGTTGATAATTAACAAATGAAATATGTCATAAATATGTATTTAATTTGTTAATTAATTAAAATTGTTATTAATTACTGACACATTTAATTAATTATTTAACAGTGTATTTAATTAATTCATTTTGGCAGTCCTGGCATTCCACAGTTCCTCATTGTGTGAGGCATATAAATAGAATAAATAGTCAGTTTATGATCTTCTTAAGGGACAAATGCCATTAAGGTTTAAACTCCAGTCGCTTTCTTACCAAGCTCCTTAAATTGCTTAGAGTCTTATCAGTGTCTAGTACGATTGGTTACATTTTATATTACAATACAAAATGCATCAAATTATCACTGATGGAGAAACAAACTTTTCTTAGATAAACTAAACCAGCTTCACTCTGATCTGAGTCAGTGCACTAAAATCCTCTGATCACATGACCTGCAATGGTACAAATGACTGATGCTCTGTTCTTCTTACTAAAACATGTTTATGGATCAGTATGAATCAAACAATAGGAGTCAGTGATGTACTCACAGAATAGGCCCAGCTCACAGAGCAAAGTGGCTCCCATCCTCACATCCAGCAGTGACACGTCTGAAAACTTCTACAACTTTCTGCAAAGAGAGAGAGTGAAGCAGCAGCACAGCAGATACCAAAGAGCTGTGATGGAAACAAAGAGACTTTTTTTAACTTCTTCTCTCAGCTTCCTTCCTTTTACACTGAAATAGCAACTTAACAAGGTCTGACCATGTTTGTCAGATTTTTATGAAAAGGCCTGTAATATGCAGACTAAACTGACCAATAACAGACAGACAGTACGTTTTATTACACATATGTATAATTTTAATAAATATTTACAAACCTCCAAGTGCACAGATATATGAATGAAAGATAATAAATATCCATAAATAATCTAAACAGTATAACCAAACTCTTCTCCACCTGCACCCATAAACTGCTAGAACTAATTAAATGTGTTTTTGCCTCTGAAAATTAATTTGAACACACTGGGAGATTAAAATAAATTAACAAATGAATGTCTTAAAACTTGACTGAATGAATTATCAAAATTGGTGCCATTCAAACAATGACAAAAATGTACTTACAGAATAACCCCGTCATGCAGAGCAAAGTATGCCATCCTCACTGACTCTGATTCACTCTGATGTGATGCAGACGATCACAAAGTGTTTTGTTTGAATAATAATAAATGCAGAAAAAGAAGCTGCACTTAAACCAGATAAGATCAGATTTTCATCTCTCTGTGCTTCTTTCGCTGTTACACTAACCTCAAACAGTACCTGTAGCTTTGACTACAGCAGTTGTTTGACGTGAGTACATTTCCTGTCCATTGCAAACACATATCCGCTTCTTTCACATGTTGTGTTTCATGTCTTTCTCTATGATATATAAATGTGTTGTTTTCCTTCAAGTCAGGAAGTCAGTTTTTGCCTTTTTCTTCTTTGAAAACTCTCACGTCATTTTTGAAGTGAAACACTTTTAAGCTGCAATGTTCCTCTTCTGTCAGGTTTTGTATATCCATAGATGGTGCCATCTATAAATCTAATATACATGTATACATATATATATATATATATACATATATATATATATATATATATATATATATAAAACACCCAGCACGCCCCTGCGGGCGGTTTATCCTTCAAGCTCGGGTCCTCTACCAGAGGCCTGGGAGCTTGAGGGTCCTGCGCAGTATCTTAGCTGTTCCCAGGACTGCGCTCTTCTGGACAGAGATCTCCGATGTTATTCCCGGGATCTGCTGGAGCCACTCGCCTAGCTTGGGAGTCACCGCACCTAGTGCTCCAATTACCACGGGGACCACCATTACCTTCACCCTCCACATCCTCTCGAGCTCTTCTCTGAGCCCTTGGTATTTCTCCAGCTTCTCGTGTTCCTTCTTCCTGATATTGCTGTCATTCGGAACCGCTACATCGATCACTACGGCCGTCTTCTTCTGTTTGTCTACCACCACTATGTCCGGTTGGTTAGCCACCACCATTTTGTCCGTCTGTATCTGGAAGTCCCACAGGATCTTAGCTCGGTCATTCTCCACCACCCTTGGGGGCATCTCCCATATATATATATATATATATATATATATATATATATATATATATATATATATATATATATATATATATATATATATATATATATATATTAGGGGTGCAACGATACTCATATCAATATTGAACCATTCGATACAGTGCTTTCGGTTCGGTAGGTATATGTATCGAACAATACAACATTTTTAATTTATTTGATCAACTTTTCTTCTGAGGATGCTGTCTGTGTTGAGAGCTCAGTGGATCTGCGTTCGATTACTCCGCCTAGGGTGCACTGTCGAGCGCAGATCCACTGAGCGCAGCACAAGCTAGCAAGACAGAAGGTAAGCTCATTGCAACATGGCAAATTGAACCTCCCCCACCCTCATTCAGATCTGGCCTTTGGAATTATCTTGGTCTTCATGTGAAGCATGACCCTGAAGGTAAGCGTGTCATGGACAAAAGTAAAACAGTATGTTGGATATGCCAGGCAATGCTAGTTGGTGGGAACTAGTGTGTTAGCGCAGTTAGCTCGTTAACGTGTTGGCAATCCAGCCCCACGCACGGGGCGATCAGGGGTAGCTCGTTAACGGAGATTTGCCGTGTTGTGGCGTTGACGTCATTTTTGCTTAACGCTGACAGCACTAGTGGGAACAAAATGAATATGACTGCACATTTACGCCGACATCATCCTAGTGCAAAGACAAGTGGAAGCAGACAAAAACAACAAGCACGCATGCTGCAAACTTTACCCGAGTCATTTAGACAGCCGTTAGCACAGGATTCTCCTTATGGGGACCTGATATGTTTAATATGCTGCTGAGAATATAGCCCAGAAGAAGCGTGTAGTATAACATCTCTTTTGGAAAGAGCCATTTCTCTGTAATAAACTCTCTTTTCCAAAGATGAGTGATTCCTCAATCATATATATATATATATATATATATATATATATATATATATATATATATATATATTAGGGGTGCAACGATATTCGTATCGATATTGAACCGTTCGATACAGTGCTTTCGGTTCGGTACGCATATGTATCGAACAATACATTTAAAAAAAAAAAAAAATTTTTCTTTTTTTTTATGTGTCCCGTTTGGATCTATAGCCATCAGAATTGTTGTCTTGAGGCCAAGAAAGATGCCAAGAGGATTTATTTTACCAAGTGGATCATCATATTGGTCCATTTGATTGACCTTTATTATAATTAGAATTTATTTTATTTTCAGTTGCAAACGGGACAGACATGACTGTGGGATAGGACAGGGGGAAAGAATGAAAGAAAGAGAGGGAGAGAAAGAAAGAAAACCAAAGGGGATAAAAAAAAAAGAACAATACAAAATTTGTAATTTATTTTATCAACTTTCCTTCTGACGATGCTGTCTGTGTTGAGCGCTCAGTGAATCTGCATTTGACTACTCCGCCTAGGCTCGAGAGTGCAGCCTAGGCGGAGTAGTCGAACGCAGATTCACTGAGCACTCAACACAGACAGCATGGTAAAACAGTAAAACAGTATGTTGGATGTGCCATGCAATGCTCAATTACATGGGTGGGAACTAGTGTGTTAGCGCAGTTAGCTCGTTAACGTGTTGGCCGTCTAGCCCCATGCACGGGGCGATCGGCAGTAGCTCGTTAACGGAGATTTGCCGTGTTGTGGCGTTAAGGTTATTTCAACGAGATTAACCTGAAAGCACTAGTGGGAACACAACGAATATGACTGCACATTTACGCCGACATCATCCTAGTGCAAAGACAAAAACAACAAGCACGCATGCTACAAACTTTAGCCGAGTCATTTAGACAGCTGTTAGCACAGGATTCTCCATATGGAGACCTGATATGTTTAATATGCTGTTGAGAATATAGCCCAGAAGAAGCGGATAGTATAGCTTTTATTTTGGAAAGAGACATTTCTCTGTAATAAACTCTCTTTTCCAAAGATGAGTGATTCCTCAATCAGATACAGGAATATCGCTAGCCCGACGTCCCGGGGCTATCTCTGCCCTGCCTGTCGGGCTATTGTAGGAAGGAAAAATATATGTCAATGCTTTTGCATTCTTTCAGAAATGTAGCTGGGTAATTATGTCATTGGGTGAGCCACTGTCAATATGTGACATATTGAAATCGTGTTTGAATTTGCGCTTGTTTTTTTTGCTTTCACTTTGCAATCGCGCGAACTGTGTATAGAGAGCGACAGCACTGATCTGTGAGTGATGATAATTTGTGCACCAATTCCTCTGACATCGTCTTATTAATTGTTAGCTTACTACGCAAACATGACAAGTGAAATCTCCCGCAGCTTAAACATGTGAGAGGTTGATCGCGCAGAGAATCGCTGAGCTTATGTGAGTGTGTGTGTAAAAGCAGCAGGATATATATTTTAGTTCTGCTGAGCCAAATAAGACAGGTCAGGGTGAAGAAGTGACAGCCAAAGAAAAGCTTACCACAAAACGGAGAAGTTATGACAAATCAGACTATAAGGCAAAAAGAAAGTGCAGCTTTATGGTTTCATGGACAAAAGAATTTCTGTGGCTGCAATATGACGAGCTAAATAACCAGGGTCCACAGGTGCGTATTCGCTGTCAAAATAAAAAACACGCACAAGGGTTAGGGTTAAATTTAAAAACTGTACTTTTGAGTTAAAATATATATTTATAATTTTAATAAATGACAAATTAAAAAGGCATGAACATTTTTTTGTATCGAAAAAATATCGAACCATGACACCAAAGTATCGAACCGAACCGAACCGTGAATTTTGTGTATTGTTGCACCCCTAATATATATATATATTACTTTGTTGTTTCAGCAACATTAAATTTAAAAACTGTACATTTGAGTTAAAATATATATTTATTATTTTAATAAATGACAAATTAAAAAAGCATGAGCATTTTTTGTATCGAAAAAATATCAAACCATGACACCAAAATATCGAACCGAACCGAATTTTGTGTATCGTTGCACCCCTAATGTATATATACATTAGGGGTGCAACAATATATATATATATATATATATATATATATATATATATATATATATATATATATATATATATATATATAGGGATGGGTACCGGTGTCGTTCTGACATAAACGGTAGTAACCAGACCGAAAAGCAGCGCACATTTCAGTGCTTTATTTCGGTGCTTTTTTTCCTGAGCTGTGATACACTTCTAGCCAATCATTTTACGTTTCCGAGGATAGTAGGTGGGGCCAGGTACGTACGTTCTGTTAGAGCAGAGCTACAGATTAAAAATGCCCAAGGCAAAGCGGTCAAAAGTCTGGCTGTACTTCACAGCAAAAGATACAAACTCAGCAGCAACAAGTGCTTTAAGCTGATACTGTAATGCTGTCAAAGGAGGTAACACCTCAAATCCGATGAAACACCTGGCGACGCATAGCGTTTTTTTTAAAAGCTGAGAAATGCGCCGTATTTAATGGCAGCAGCAGCCGTTCTTCTCTGCGTGAGTAGCTTCATGTTGTTCGCGTGTAATTTACGTTGAGTAGGCTAACCACGTTATTACATTAATGCATGTAAGGTGAACTAGCAAACATCATCATAGCTACATGCAGCTGTCTTCTTGTTTGATGGCAGATACTCCCTTCACCCTGGTCAAAAAGGCTAAAATGACCAAAGAAAAAGTGGAAAACAGTTAAACATGAGAGGTTTTTGGACAAAGTTTGTGTTTTTTCCATTGTTTAAGCACTGCTTCCAGCTAAGAGTGATACCATATATGCCCCATAGCTGCAGAAAAGGCTAACATTGTTATCTTTTTACAAAAAAACAGTTAAACATGAGAGGGTTTTGGACCAATTTTGTGTTCTCCATTCTTTAAGCACCGGTTTGAGCACCGTTTAAGCACCGGCACCGTTTTCAAAAGTACCGATTTGGCACCGGTATCGGATAAAACCTAAACGATACCCATCCCTATATATATATATATATATATATATATATATATATATATATATATATATATATATATATATATATATATATATATATACACACACATACATATATATGTGTGTGTGTATGTATATATATATATATATATATATATATATATATATATATATATATATATATATATATATATATATATATTCTTATATATATATATATTCTTCTTCTTATATATATATATATCAAGCCAAATCTTACTTTTGCAGTTATATGTGTTGTTCTTATGCAGTGAGTGCCCTTTGTACTGTCTGAGACAGAATTTATTTATTCATTTATTTATCTTTTTAAGTAACTGTTAGTCTGATGTATCGCTCTCTCTCTCGTTCTCTCTCTCTCCTTTTTTTTTAGCTTGACCTCACATTTATACTGTATTTTGCATATAGAAGACAGCTCTGGTGAGTTGTAATCTAATTTGTTCTTCATGCACAGATCTTCCTATACCATTCTCATCTTTCTTAAAACTATAACTTTTTGAGTCATTCTGGAGATTCTTTACGTTTTTATGTTGTGATGCCGACCATCAGACTGAGGTGGCAGGTATGAAACTGAGAAAGGTCTGATTCACAGCATGTTTTATTTATGTATTTAATGCCCATTGGATAATGGAAATCACAGGTGTATTTTTATTGCTGTTTAAATAGTCACAGGGTTTCTAACTTATGAAGTATCAAAGTCTCACCTTTGTTAGAGTTTTGTATGTTTGTAGTCTTTGCTTTTGATTGTTTACAACAGGAAATATGTTGTAAATCCTTCCTCCATACTTTATAAAAAGATATAAAATATATTTGACTGTTAGATTAAATATTATCATGCAGCACTAATGTGAAAAAGCTCACTTAACCTCAGAATAGATCTGTGAATGTTCTCTCTTTGTGCTGGAAATATGTTTTAAATTTGGCTGTGACCCGAAACACAGGAAATGACTCACTGTGTGGCTGGACTGAAGCTAAAGCTTAAGATGAAATCTAAAGACAACATTTACATTCACAGTTACATTTATTATCTGACGGCATATCAAAGTAACATTAAGTACTAACACATTTAATCTGAAACAATTATTTGTCTTACTTGGACATAAACGTACAGACTAGACCTGAGCATCTGACTAAAGGTCAAAAAATAGTTAAGAGAATCCAAATATGTGATGTGAATTTTTTTTTTTTTTTCTTTAAAGCTGCAATAAAAAAAAGGTTTGTTTTGAAAACTGCATGTTGTGGATCAAGTTTATGTAACTCTACCATGTGGAAATGTAAAGTATGCATTTCTAGTATTTAATTTACAAATGTTTTGAATTACATCCTTCATAAAACTAAAGAAATAAACTGTAAACTTATGTATACTTATGTATATTGTATACTTCCATAAAACCAGTTCTACAAAATCTTGCCCTCTTTCCAAACTATTTAATTGCATGTATAACACCCCATCAGAAGATGTTGTAGTGTATTACCAGCAATATGACTGAATTAACTCTGAACGGTTACCAACACATGATCCTTGAATACATTTTTATTGTAATGTGTAGTTTGTTTGTTTTGTTGTTCTTTTTTTTCCTAAAACAAATAACAATTTAGCAAATTTGTTGTCGGAGCTCAAAACAGAGCTACTGTAGAGGTAGAAGTATTCTTTTTACTGGTCAACTGTATCCTCAGTTTAAGTGAGCAGAACCTGGACGATACATTGTGTAAGTAGAGCACCGCTATTCCCTCCTGAGTTGACTGAGGGGTTTTCCAGAATCACTTTGGCGATGACAATAAGTCTCGTTCTCTAGCCTTATTGTTTTTGCTTCACCCACTGCCAGAGCCACACACCATTTGGCCCGTTGGTACCTATCACTTGTTTCCTGCCTCCCACAACTTCACCCACCACTTTAACTTGATGGCTCCATGCACCTCAGGCGTCCACCTTTTGGTTCGTGGATTACCATCACGAGAGGCAACAACCACTTTGCAGCCACAATTTAATACAGTAGTTCTGATGCGGATCACAAGTTATTTGAATCCCATGTCCCCAATCTCCCTATCGAAACCCTATGCTATCGAAACTGTGCTGGAGGGGAGAATTGAAGACCTTGCCCCCAGCACACCCTCACTTCACAGTTTGGTGTATCAGGCCTGTCTAGCATCCTTTCCCACCATCTGATCCAACTCACCATCATGTGGTGATCAGTTGACAGCTGAGCTTCTCTCTTTATCAATCATTATTACAGAGTTCAACAGAAGGGATCTAAGAACACAGACACATGTAACTGAGATTTCTATGAGCATTTACATCATGTCAACGCAGAGACTTTTGAGGGCAGTTGCTTATTAACGTGGGAAACAAACTCTGCACAGATTCTCTTGATGCCCACACAGTTTTTATCAGTAGTCCACCATGTGTCATCATGACAACAGTTTTTGATCCGTTTTCACTGAATGTTATGCATGCTTACATGTAGCAGTGATAATTATTACTATCATTTCAGTACAGATAAATCATAAACATAAACATGTGCCATCTACACAGAGATCAAAGTGAAACTTCCACTGTGCTTTTTGCAACTCGCTGTTGCTTGATGCACGCTGCACTATGCACTTTTTAACAGACCCCTTTTGGCTGAAACCACAAGCTGCATTTCCTGTTTTCTAGGTAGCCTGACTCGAAACCATGATGTTTTTCAGTAGATTCACAATAAGCCTGAGGCAGAATAGATCATAATCTACAGTTTGACAGACATGCAGGCATTGGAGCCTGCTCAGAAGAACAAAAAACATTATGCTGCATCTCTATGTTTCCAGTTTGATCTTTTAATGCTTGATATTGCTTCTCAAAACTGTATTTTTAACAGATCTGGATTTACTGTATTTTTGTTTCATTGTTTAATTTTTATTTTTATTTTTTGCATTAATCAAAAAGTCTACTGTATTCTTTATTTCTCCAAGTGACACAAACAGAGGTCAAAAACAGTCTGCTCTGGTGTCCAACAGCTCCAAAGTTCTTCATGTCAAAAACGAAGGTTGTTGAACTGATATCATAAAATTGGACATCTGCTGATACTGATATGAATCCGATATAGTGTATTTTATAATCAATAAAAGTCAAGTTTTAAAAAAGAAAACACTAAAGCTATTCTTTTATAACAGTATGCAAAAAATACTCTGCACCAAAAATATTCCACAGTTCAGCAATACGGATCTTTTTATTTAAACTATTAGCAGAACTTTAAATGTAAGTATTTAAGTAATATTCAAAAAGCAATTTAAAATGCAATTTTATGCAGATTCCAAAAACTCTTTCGTTCTGAAAAAATGTGTAATATCAGCACAAAATAATGTTTGCATTCAACAACTTAAAAACAAACAAACAAAAAACAAGAACTTGTAGAATGGATGCTTTTATACTTACAGCTCAACATAAATAGACATCCAGTGGTAAGTATGAAAAAGTAATTTTCATAGTGTTTTTGAACCACAAAAAAAAAAAGTTTAGCCTGCAAAACTGTGTTTTGCAAAGTAAAACTTGAGTCTATCCATTGTGCAGACTTGACAATGCAGAGTCAGGCCATGAAAACGAACAGACGTCGGCGCTCCACATATCGGTTGTTAAGCTTAACATAGGAATGCTTTACAAACATTCAGAGATGAACTTAAACACTTAATTTACTTAATTTTTAAACACTTAATTGTTCTACCCATTTTAATTTAAAATGAGTAGAACAATAAAATCAATAGAAGGATATCTCAATTTTTGTTTCACATACAAATACTGTGTTTTGTCTATGCATTAATATTTGACATTTACAAAAAATATTCATTGGTAATCATTGGGTGTTCGGTGAACAGACAGCAACACTGAGTGGTGTTTCAGCTTTGGAATAAAATACTAAACTCACAGATTTCCCCAACAGTGACGTCAGTACTGTCTTTTGTGAAGAAAACTGGATCTCCTCTCCCTCCTCTGCACTGGTACAGACCTCCTTGCGAGACACTAATAACATTTTTTCCATGATTTTCTTTTAGGTTTTGAGCTTCAGAAGCAACTGAGTCACGCCTGAACCAGTCAATTGTCCAGCTAAAGGAGGCCTCCACGAAGCAGAGCAGTCTCACACTGCCCCCTGCTGGTATGCTTGAACTTTGTGCTATTAGTGTGGCTCTGGGTTTACTTGCTGTTGAAATTACAGAAAAAATTACAACATTAAATCATCGCATCTCAGGAAGAAATTCCCTACAACACCGATCTTAATTTTGAATAATTTCTGTACAAACACCAAACATAAATTAGTAATTACTCTGTATGTGACATATTACTGTAATTTAAAAAGAAAAAAGAAAATAAAAAGAGCCTGCCATTGTTTGACTTTTTTCTCAGAATTCTGACTTTTTTCTCAGATTTATTTTCCAGTGGCCCTAATCCTCTTCTGTACAGTTGCGGGGTTAGACCTTCACTGTTGATAAAGATTTCTCTTACTGCAGTTTCAGTGCCTCACCCGTCACTTCTCACGGAGTGGGTAGATGACATGAAACGATGTTAGCTACATCGACATTATTAATTACCTTATATTTTCCGAAGGCGTTGATGGCGAGGAATTACGTAATTACAAGAGCACCGAGGCGTATAATTACCTGCACAGAAATACAATTGATAAAGTATTGCTCAACAAACAAGGCGACTTTATTATTCTTAAAGCAGCTGTAGAGCCGAGCCAGAGCATTAATCAAGCGAAACACTTAGCATGGGTAATGCTAAGAGAAAGTGGAGTAGTGGAGACAGTCGGCTGTTCCTGTATCGCCGGATTAGGGAGATCATGTAGTCATGCGGCTGCTATTCTGTGGAAGGTATATCACTTTTCTGGATATCACAATGTTTAAATCACTGAAACAGAAACTACGGACTGGTTAAAGGCTGTGATTAAGGAGTCACGCTACTGCCATCTAGCCAAGTATTACGTGGAGCACTGTTTACATGTGAAAGCCACTCGTTAACTTTGTGTGGGCTGTATGCTGTACAATCACATGAAGATAAAATATAAAAAAGTTCCAGTACGTGCCACCACAAAAAATGACATGTTTTTATCTGAGCACATGTACCCTTCTTTTCGTGGGAATTATGAAGCAAACTATGGTAAAGAAAATGAAGTTAGAGCTTGTCATCAGCTAAAAGAACAGGGTATGAACATCCTTCACATGGGTAGTGTTATCAGCATCCAGGATGGCTCTCTGCAAGTCCTGACGAGGTCATTGACTCAGATGTGCTTCTAGAAATAAAATGTCCTGTGCCGACTTATCCTTCACTCACAGAGCAGTTTACCCAGAAATGCAGCGATATCAAACTGGTAGATGGAGAACTGCAGCTGCAGAAAACTGACAGCAGAGGCTATTACATGCAAGTGCAACTTACAATGTTTTGCACAGGGCTCAAGACTGCCACACTTGTGATCTGGACACCTACTGAGCATGTTTCATTTACAGTGCAATATGATGAAGCATTTGTAAAGGAACAAGTAAAGCGCTTGAGAGGGTTTTACTTCTCATATTTCTTACCTCGACTTGTAGAGGAGTATGGAGCAGGACGGTTTCAGTTAAATGAGAGATACTTGAAGATAATGGGCAAGGTTTAATGCATGTTACAACTATAAATGGGACAGTCAGACACCAACATGTCTGCAGAGTTTGGTCTCTGTCTTGTGAATGAAAGGAGACATTCAATATGAAATCTGTTAAATATTTCAATACAACTAAAATGTACATAGTTGTATATGGTGGGAAATGAATGACAAACTGACAACATTAAATGTTGTAAATAGTTCTGTATTTCTGTAATCTTCCAACACAAAAAAATGTCAAAAATGCACAACTAACTATTGTAGATTTGAGAACAACATTTTTTTTTCATTTGAAGAACTTATCACATTGTGGTTGAATAAAAAAGTAGTTATTGTTCAATTGATTGCAATTTATATATATATATATATATATATATATATATATATATATATATATATATATATATATATATATATATATATATATATATATATATATATACTGTATCACATAACCTTTCTTCTAGAACAGAAGAAGCTGCCAGCCACGCTAGTTTCCGATCCTCCTTCCGCGGCATAGAAAGCAGTGAGTAGGGCGGTGGGCACAGACAGGCCTTTCTAAGTTGTTGATGCTCAAGGCAGAATGTTTCTAATGCGTTTTTCAGTTTTCTTTAATTATTGTGGCAGCCGACAATAGCACACGTTGAACCCGAGCTCATCCTCGAACAGGTAAAGCCACTTATTACAGCACAAAGTAACTGATTTTGTTGTTAGCAACGACTGAACACTGGGCTCGCTTTGAGTAACCGGAAGTATAAAACTTGACAACGGAAGTAGTGGTCTGTCATGGCAGCCTACGTACGCTCTTACAGAAACCTTGTGTGTGTGAGCTTGCCTTGTAATCGGAAGGTTCGAGCCCCGGCTTGGACAGTCTCGGTCATTGTGTCCTTGGGCAAGACACTTCACCCATTGCCTACTGGTGGTGGTCAGAGGGCCCGGTGGCGCCAGTGTCCGGCAGCCTCACCCCTGTCAGTGCGCCCCAGGTTGGCTGTGGCTACAATGTAGCTTGCCATCACCAGTGTGTGAATGTGTGTGTGAATGGGTGAATGACTGGATATGTAAAGCGCTTTGGGGTCATTAGGGACCAAGTAAAGCGCTATACAAATACAGGCCATTTACCAATTTTTTTTTTTTTAAATTCTGTCCTATGTTGAATACTAGCTGCAAAAACAACCCAGTGATTATATCTGAGAGATGCTTTTGTATGGGAAAGGTGGAGAATGACAATGATCTGACAATCTTAAGTTACAGAAAGAAAAATATATTTATATAATTTTGTGGGTACAGAGAGTGACAGATTCTCTTAAGATTTCTTTATTCAAATATACACTGAACAAAAATATAAACGCAACACCTTTGTTACTGCTCCCATTCCCCATGGGATGGAGGTAGAGACCTAAAATTCATTCCAGATAAACAATATAACCATCCCTCCCAAACAGTGGTCACAAATCAGTCCAAATGTGTGGTAGTGGGCACATCTGCTATATTGAGATAATCCATCCCACCTCACAGGTGTGCCACATCAGGATGCTGATCTGACATCATGAGTAGTGCACAGGTGTACCTCAGACTGCCCACAACAAAAGGCCACCCTGGAATGTGCAGTTTTTTGCGCTATTGGGGGTCTGGGGACCCAGAACCGGTCAGTATCTGGTGTGACCACCATTTGCCTCATGCAGTGCAACACATCGTCGCATGGAGTCTATCAGATTGTCAATTGTGGCCTGTGCAATGTTGGTCCACTCCACTTCAATGGCTGTGCGAGGTTGTTGGATATTCATGGGAACTGGTACACGCTGTCGTATACGCCGGTCAAGCACATCCCGAACATGCTCAATGGGTGACATGTCCGGTGAGTATGCTGGCCATGCAAGAACTGGGACATTCTCAGCTGCCATCTGCCCTGAACAATGTGAACCATGATTCATCCATGAAGCGCACACCTCTCCAACGTGCCAGACGCCATCGAATGTGAGCATTTGCCCACACAAGTCTGTTACGGTGACGAGCTGGAGTCAGGTCAAGACCCCGATGAGGACGACGGGCATGCAGTTGAGCGTCCCTGAGACGGTTTCTGACAGTTTGTGCAGAAATTGTTTGGTTGTGCAAACCAATTGTTCCAGCAGCTGTCTGGGTGGCTGGTCTCAGACGATCTTGGAGGTGAACCTGCTGGATGTGGAGGTCCTGGGCTGGTGTGGTTACACGAGGTCTGCGGTTGTGAGGCCGGTTGGATGTGCTGCCATATTCTCTGAAACGCCTGTGGAGACGGCTTATGGTTGAGAAATGAACATTCAATGCACGGGCGACAGATCTGGTTGACATTCCTGCTGTCAGCATGCCAATTGCACGCTCCCTCATTGCTTGTGGCATCTGTGGCATTTTGCTGTGAGACAAAACTGCACATTCCAGGGTGGCCTTTTGTTGTGGGCAGTCTGAGGTACACCTGTGCACTACTCATGATGTCAGATCAGCATCCTGATGTGGCACACCTGTGAGGTGGGCTGGATTATCTCAATATAGCAGATGTGCCCACTACCACACATTTGGACTGATTTGTGACCACTGTTTGGGAGGGATGGTTATATTGTGTATCTGGAATGAATTTTAGGTCTCTACCTCCATCCCATGGGGAATGGGAGCAGTAACAAAGGTGTTGCGTTTATATTTTTGTTGAGTGTATGTTATTTGCAGCTTATGTTAAGTAAGTGCAAAAATTTCAGTACATATCAATATGTCATGAGGTTGTAATGCCTCCAGACATGAAGTCTAAAAACTTGTGGACTCTGTGATGCTGCAGAGTCCAGCAGACAGTTTGGAGTCAAACACTGACGTCATCATCACAGGTGTAGGAACCATTTCTGTAACAGCAGCCAAACAGACACATTAGTATCAGTAAGTATAGATGATTTACTGGCTCCTCTGCTGGTTACAAAGCAGTGATTATACTTTGGAGTTTCGTGTTATACTGTGAGGAACTGACATGTTTGGAAGTTGCAGTAAGAAGGAAAACATACAGTGAGGAACAGAAGTATTTGAACACCCTGCGACTTTGCAAGTTTCCCCACTTAGAAATCATGGAGGGATCTGAAATTCACAATGTAGCTGCATTCCCACTGTGAGAGACAGGATTTTAAAAACAATTCAGGAAATCACATTGCATGATTTTTAAATAATTTATTTGTATCACTGTATCTGTATATGATGTTGTGGACAGAGAGAGTGATGGATGATTTTATTTATTTCAGAGATAAATGAACATTTACAGCACATTCACAGTCCATGAAGGCTCTCGGCTCAGCAGCTGTTAGATCAGTCATTGGTTGTCTCAGACATTTACAGTGAGGTCAATAAGTATTTGATCATCCTGTGATTTTGCAACTTCTCTTACTTAGAAGTGATGGAGGGGTCTACAATTTTCAGCATAGGTGCATTTCCACTGTGAGAGACAGAATCTAAAAAGAAAAATCCGGTAATCACATTGTATGATTTTCAAACAATTTATTTGTGAATTACTGTGTCAAATAAGTATTTGATCACTTGCTTATCAGCCAGATTTCTGACCCTCAAAGACCTGTTATTTTGCTTTCAAATAGTCCAGCTACACTCTGCTCATGATTCTAAATAAGTAGCACCTGTTTGAGGTCGTTAGCTGTCATAAAGACACCTGTGCACCCCACAACCAGCCAAGTCTAAGTAGCAACATAGGCAAAACCAAAGAGCTGTCAAAAGACACAAGAGACAAAACTGTAGACCTCGCTGGAAAGGGCTACGGGGCAATTGCTAAGCAGCTTGGTGAAAAAAGAACAACTGTTGGAGCAATTGTCAGGAAATGGAAGAGGCTAACGATGACTGTCAATGTCCGTCGACCCCACGGAAGATCTCTCCTCGTGGGGTTTCAGTGATGCCAAAAATAGTGAAGAATCAGCCCAGAACTACACGGGAGGAGCTGGTTGTTTCCAAGGCTACTATCAGTAATACACTAAGACATCATGGTTTAAAATCTTGCATCGCACAGAAGATTCCCCTGCTTAAGTCAGCCCATGTCCAGGCCTGTCTGAAGTTTGCCAGGGATCATCTGGATGATCCAGAGGAGTCATGGGAGGAAGTCCTGTGGTCAGATGAGCCCAAAGTAGAACTTTTTGGTCTTAACTCCATTCACCGTGTTTGGAGGGAGAAGAATGATGAGTATCATCCCAATAATACCATACGTACAGTGAAGCATGGGGCTGGAAGCATCATGCTCTGGGGGTGTTTTTATGCATAGGGGATGGGACGACTGCACTGTATTAATGAGAGGATGAATGGGCCATGTATTGTGACATATTGGGCAAAAACCTCCTTCCCTCAGTTAGAGCATTAAAGATGGGTCGTGGCTGGGTCTTCCAACATGACAATGACCCAAAGCCCACAGCCAGGAAAACCAAGGAGTGGCTCCGTAAGGAGCATATTAAGGTTCTGGAGTGGCCTAGCCAGTCTCCAGACCTAAATCCAATAGAAAATCTTTGTCGGGAGCTGAAACTGTGTTGCTCAGCGACAACCCCGAAACCTGACAGATGTAGAGAAAATCTGTATGGAGGAGTGGGCCAAAATCCCTCCTGCAGTGTGTGCAAACCTGGTGAAGAACTACAGGAACCGTTTGACCTCTGTAATTGTTAACAAAGGCGTCTGTACCAAATATTAACATTTTTTGACTCAAGTGATCAAATACTTATTTGACACAGTAATTCACAAATAAATAGTTCAAAAATCATAAAATGTGATTTCCGGATTTTTCTTTTCAGATTCTGTCTCTCACTGTGTAAATGCACCTATGCTGAAAATTGTAGACCCCTTCATGATTTCTAAGTAAGAGGGGAAAAAATCACAGGGTGATCAAATACTTGCTGACCTCACTGTAAATGCTGGAGCTGCAAGCTGTAGTCCTGGCACTCAAGTAAGTTCTGTTGTGTCTGCAGGGGCACCATGTCATTGTCATAACAGACAGGGCAGAAGACAACCTTTTTCATTTTTTCCAGGGAGTCAACATTTTTCCATCTGTTTGTCTCCCTGCAGAGCGATGTCCCTCCCCTTGTGTGTGACAACCTGGCAAACCCTTTTGCCTTCCCTCCATACTCCATCCTCCAGTCATTCCTTTGCCAGGTCCAGACCAAAGAGGTGCAGTTGATCCTGGTGGCCCCACATGGCCTGGTTTCCAACTGTCCCACCACTCAGAAAGGGACACCCTTTTCTGAAGGTCCTCCTGTCCCAGGTGAAGGGGGTCACTGTTCCACCTTTTCCCAGTAGGGCCATAGCTGGACTGGACATCGGGCATACCGGGCATATGCCCGGTGGGCCGCTGGTGATTTTTTGTTTTTATGGGCCGATGGATTTTTTTTTTTATGAAGGGTATATATAATGAAAGGTGTTGGATTGGCCAATTGGTCATGATCGACTCTGGGCTGGACCAATTACAGCCAAGGAGGCTGGATGCACCCTCCCCCTTGTTTAGCAATCACGTGATTTTCACACATTGCATGCAGGGAACTCGTGGCAAAACAATCCAAGTCTGTACAAAGACAGACTCGACGAAAAGACAAAGAAAAGATACGAGGAAAAAATCAAAGGAGTGAAAGGGTCAGACCCTTACGAGCACACAGAGTAGACAAAAGACGTCAGCGTGCTGCCCAACTTTCACCACGCTCAGATTTATAATTATACGGTTCTTGGAGTGAGTGCATACACTCATGAAGTTTAGTAACTTCAGGTCACTGCAACAAGCCCAGGTACAGTTTACTGACGGATGGGTACAGGACCTTGAAATGCACCGTGTAGAACGAAAGACCATCGTACGAACAAAGGTAAGTTTACCAGTCTCACAAATCGTCGTCATAAATACAAATTCGTTAACTGTTTATTAGTATAACCTTTGAGCTCAACGGTAATTAATTAGTAGTGGAAATAATTTCTGGTAGCATCACAGAAATGTAGCAGTGACAATAATATTGTATGTTGTAATCGCACTGGACAATTAGTGATACAAAACAACTGTTTTACCCTGTGAATAAAAGTATATGTTTTTGTCAGTGTACCATGGTAATAACAGAAGCGAAACGCAATATTGTGTCAGGACAATTCACTATTTATGCACAATAAATAAAGGAGCATAGCGCGACAATTTCTGTTCAGCGCCGGACTTGCTTGTAACCTATATCACCAATTATGTTAAGAAAAATGACGTATTAACTACTACAAAACTCTGACCTTTGTGGGAATGCTTGGAGCAGACTAACATGTGAGCTGGAGTGTTCTGAGACGTTATATTTGGTATATCCAGACCATCCGTCGGCTCTTACTTCGGAAACATGGCTTAAAAAATTTCTCTTCAACGACATAATCCGATTAAAAAAACAATCTCTCTACCCGTCGGCTTCCCGTGGCTCTCATGCGACCGGCTATTGCAGTTAATAATACAACAGCTTCTTGCCATTTTTTGGGTTTCTTTTTATCGCTGTGTAACTGAGTTCAATTGAACGCCTTGTCCCAGTCCAGCCCTGAGTAGGGCTCAGGCTGGCAGTCTGTTGTTAGGTGTAGCTATGGGTGGACTCAAGAGCAGAAAACACGGAAGTTCGGGGGTTGCAGTGAAGGAAGTTTATTTACAGTGAAAGGCTATATACAGGGAAGGAACATATTTACAAGACAGGACATGTATGGAACACGGAGCCAGGACGTGCAGGGTGAACATGCACTGGTGGCGCACTTGATCTCAGGGGGGAGGGATAATAGTGTTAGTGGTGTTTTGCCGTAAACCGAAAAGAACACAAACGGGAAAATAAACGAGAACTGGAGAGCTTACTTGATACAGTCTGACATATAGACACTGGGGAAGTTATTAGAAGCCAGACTTAAGAGGCACGGAGGGAGACTGAGAGGTGAGGTGCTGGGACATGAACTGAATCTCCGTATAGACTCGGACAAGATGATCTCCACAAGCTCCGGTAGGCGGGCGAACAGTTACACAGACACCCCTGAAAAGGACAATACTCTGACACTAGACGATCATCGTGCAGCTCCTTAAGAACGCTTCTGATGAAAGCGTCTGAGGCGTAGCAGGTGTGCCAGAGGCTCAGTGAATTGGTGCCCTGCCTACCTGTGTCATAAAAAAGGAGACAAAAAAAAACCAAAACAAAAAACACAACTCATGCAGTGAGAACCTTGTGCGCTGTCCATGGTGCTGAAATTGTAACAGTTTAATAAATTTAATATTTCACTATTTCTGGACGTGTGCAATAAGATGTGTGTGCAAGATTTGATATTAATCTGATACCAAGTAAAATACAAGGCCTGTATCGCTGATACTGATACCAATACCAATACTTTTTAAGTATTAACTACATCATCAGATTGCTAATTCTGAATGAAGGAGTTTTCATGACCATTAAGTTTTTTTCTTTTGTCCTTTGGATTATTAATTAGTTAAAACCTGGGACCGAAAACCCCCCCAATAATCTAGCACATCTAATAGTATTTTAACTACAGTAATCATACAGTATCTTTTTCACATTTAGCACAACAGAGTAATTATATTGAATTAAATCTGAGTCATACTATGTTTGGTATATTTGTTTCATTTCCTGTAATTGTTTTCATTTAAATGTTTCAGTCAGATAAATGTATTATATCAATGTTTTAGCATAAATGACACTTTATGAGTAAGAATCAGCCAGTTCCACTTTGAAAATTAAAGTAATATAACTGAAATATTACTATTACCACAGTTATCTACATAGATATTCTCTGCTTACTGCGTTGCTGGATGGTCCTGGTTAGCTGAGCACACTCGATTACTTGTTTGCCTGGCACTGCTGAGTCAGTGACAGTAAAACATAAAACACAAGAGAGGAGAAGCAAACTGTGGCTGCTCTGTGACACCTGAAAGCAGCAGCATTTACACAGACAGCCAGGTTGCCTCTTTGATGAAACTGCAGCGGTGCACACAGGAGAACAGAAACTGAAGGATCCAGCTCATTACACTCGTAATGATCAACATTGATACAAATGCTGGTATCAAAATTATCAATATTTGGATCGATCCGCCCATGATTACTATTTATTTGAGTCCAATAAAACTTTATTAATGAAACTGTATTTTTAAAGTTTATTAATGTAAATGCTTTGATCACTATGACATCCATCCAAGGCCTGATTATTTTCACGATAGGGTCCAAAGTCAATATCATTCCTCTGTTCTGTCTGTTCTTCAGTCATATCAACTCTTCTCACTCCTTACAATAAATTATAAATGGATTAATGTCTCCCTCTATTGGCCACCAGCTGTAAGCACAGTCCAGTGATTGGACTTGGAAGCTGTGTTCAGAGTTTGACATGGGAAATATGGGACAAGGAGCTATAACTTTATATCCACACTGACACTTAAAGCCCGTCACAGGACCGACCTTGAACATTGATGTCTCTCTGATGTGGAGAATAGATGACTTCAAATGTTCTGTTCACAAGATTTCGGGTAGCAATGAAGTGAAAACAGAATAACTAAATGAACATATCATAAATAATGATAAGAACAGCTGTTAGGAAGCTGGAGTTCATGGAGGAAACCCACACAGATGCAAACTAAAATGAATGTGCATCTAAAAAGTAAAATATGAGAACTTACATTAAACAACGACTTGATGGTTCTTTGATAATAAATAAATAGCTTCAAATGTTCGAGTAACACATGTAGCAGTAAAGTGAACACAGAAGCACTAAATGAGCAGATCATAAATCAACAATCAGGAAAACAGCTGCTCATGAAATTCCCGCTGTGCTCTTTGTCTGAACTCCTTGTTTCCTCTCTGCTGTGTGAAGTTTGATGAGAACATGAATCAATCATAAATCTGCTGAAAGGAAGACTTGTGGCTCAAACCACAGGCTGTGTTTCCTCTTCTCTATGTGGCTCAGTCAGAAATCAGGAGCTCCTTTAATTTCAGTGCATAAAAAAGTCATGAAGCAGGAGAGAAAGTTAGAAACTATATTTTAAGTAGTTTAAAAGCGATTTGATTTTGATTTATTTGTCACACACAGAGTTATCATGGTCTTGCTGAACATGTGATTGACACTGTCAAAATGAATCTGTATTACATGAAAGTGCAGGCCGGAGCACCTCGAGAAAACTGGAAAAACTGCTACACAGTAAAAAGGCTGCTGAGCATCATCAGAGCAGTTGTTACTTCCCATCATGTTGATAGCTTTAGTTCATTTTGGAGGGTTTGAAGCTGTTTTAAATGACAATGAGTGCTTTTAAATGAAAGCTCTCTTTCAGTGGATTCATGCACAACACTGAACAGCTGTAACATGTACTCTCAGTCTGACACACAACAACAACAACAACACACTTTATTTATATCACACTTTTATTAACAAAGTTGCAAAGTGCTTCACAGAAAGACATTTATAATATAGTACAAATAAAATAAACAATTAAAAAGATTTAAAAAAGATCTACAGTACATTTTAGTAAATAAAAATTATTATCTAAGGGGAGAGAAACAAGTGAAACACACTAAACGATTCTTTCTGAAGGAAATATAAACTCAGGCATCAGGATCATTGCTTTGAATTCAAAACCTTCTCCTTTTCACTCAAAGTGACTTAAAGTATTTAAGAGACTTTAAAGAGAAAAAACAGCTAAAGAGCTGCTGTTAAGACTTTAGAGCTGTGGCTGTATTTGGATTTTGTCACAATCTGTGGCTGCAGACTCTGTGGCTCTTTGTAAGGATCCAAATGCAGACAACGAGAGACAAAATCAAAATTTTAACAAAAAAACGTTTTTCATGGCCAACAAACATGAACCAAATCAGGTTAACCAAAAATAAAGAAAGAAAAAAAAACTAAGCTGGGAGAGCTAAAACTTAAACTAACAGAAAATGTGGAACACTGGGAATACCTTGAAACACCTTGGAAGGATTGAGAGATGATCAGTGAAGTGGAAACACATTGGAAAACAGCTCTGATGAATTGAATATAACGAGACAGGGAAGCCAAACCAAACACACTGAACACAGGATGAAATGCTGTCAAACTAAAACAGGAAGTACACGAACGCACGAGCTTGATGCAGAAATGGGGATAAACAAACAGAGAGACAAAAGATGAAACACAAGGAGAAGACGAAACACACTGACACAACTAAGACACACGGAGGGCGAGTGAGCAGAGACATGGATGACACGACAGACTCTCACAAGCGACACAGGGATGAGACAAACACACAAGTGGAACCTCACAGACAACAAACCATAAACTGGAAATCAAGAAAACTCAGAAACACAGAAAGAACTAAACTCCTGCTTAAACTGTATAAACTTAGACCATCTTCACACTTTCACAGAGAGACTCACAAAAGCAAAATAACCTCAGAATCTTTGGTCAACGACCCAGCACCCTGACAGATTGACATTATTGTAGTCAGAGCTCTCCTCTGCGTCACCACGTTGCCCTGTTGAGGTGATCAAATGAAAGCATTTCAAAACAAACACCTTCTGTTCTCTGCTTAAATTCATTTATTATCAGTGAGAATAATTACCAATGTACATTTTGCATTTAAAATCTCACATTTTGTGCACTCACTTGTCTTGTTAATGACTTTGAGCTGAATCACAGATGCGACATTGGCAGCAATGAAATAATAATCTTACTGATGTTAATGTTCCCTTCCGTGAATCTCTAAATTGTTATGTTGGAGGGGTTTGTGTGTCCCATGGATCCCAGGGGCTGTGTTGTTGTTGGAGGAGGGGGGGGGGGCTCCTGGTGGGGTCTCCCATGGCAAATTTTATCCGGTCCCTCACCCAGGACCAGACAAAGAATAATAAAAAAAAAAAACTGAATGAAAGGAACAGTTCACTCTGCCCTTGAAAGGGTTAATGGGGTCCCATGAAGCAAGGCCTGGGGAGGGTGCCTAAGAGCAAGCACCTGGTGGCCAGACATTGGTCCATGGGGCCTGGCTGGGCATAGCCCAAAAAAAGGACGTGGGTCCACCCTCCTATAGGCCCACCACTCGCAGGAGGAGAGGGGAGTAGATTGGTGCTACGTCCACTGTACCGGTACGTCAAGATGAAGAGAGAACTGACCGTAAAAGTGAAGCTCTCAGTTTACATCTCTACCCTCACTTATGGTCACAAGCTCTGGGTTAGTGACCCCAAAGAACGAGATCGTGGATATAAGCAGTGGAAATAAGCTTACTTCAAAGTTTGGCTTGCATCTCCTTTAGAGATAGCGTTAGGTGTTTGGCCATGTGGGAGGGGCTCAGAGTAGAACCACATTTAAGGTGGTTCAGGCATCTGACAAGGATGCCTCATGTGTGATGTTTTTCAGGCATGTCCCACTGTGAGGAGACCCTGGGGCAAAAAGAGGAAATGCTGAAGAGATTATATCTCTCGGCTGGTGTGGGAAGCCTTGGTGTTCCCCCAGACAAGCTGGAGGATGTGGCCTCTCTGTTTAGGATGCTGCCCCCACGACCTGGTCCCAAGTGTAAGAAAATAGTTGGACGCATGGACTTCAATGTTAAACACAGTTATTATATAATCATCCAGCTTCCACAAGCTCAATATTAATGAAAGTTTATACTTTACCATTTTCAGAGTTTTCAGACCTTCTGATTATCTCATAGCCACAACGATCACCTGCAGGTCAGAGAAAATCAGTCACCTCATGTCTGTGATGCTATTTTAAAAAACAAAAATTATTGAAAATAACATTTATATTAAAAGCTGCAGCAGATTTAATAAGTACAGTCTTGTTGCAAACAGCAGCAAAATATTATAACTGGATGAAAAACTAACCAGCAAGAAGAGAGGAGTACACTTGCTGCTGCTGGTGTTGATTAAACGTCTGCTCATTAACAGCACCTTTATTAAAAATGTAAAAATAAGACTTTAGCTTTTAAATGAACCTCATGATGCATTTGTGTCTTTGAAGGATAAAGAGTTTGTGTTAAGTAAAGGAAAAGGTCTCACTGTTGGTTGTTGTGCAGCGATACAACAAGAGCAGGAGAATAATAATGAGAGAGACTCCACAAACCAGTCGAACAATCAACCACACAGGAGACGAAGAGCTGTCAGCTCCTGACACAGTTACTGTGACAACAAACAATAAAGTTTAATTATACTTTATAATTCATAAAATCATTTTAGGAAACTTCTCAGAAAATAAAGCGAGGTGACTTCAAGCCTTAAAACAAAACTCATTTATAAAAATCTATCAAATGTTTTGATCCTGCTCACCTTTAACTGACATCCAGCTCTGTGCTGACTCTCTTCCTGAGTACTGACACTTGTAGAAACCTTCATCAGACTTTGACACTGCAGAGATCTTCAGCTCCCCTCGGGGATCATTTTGAATAAGTTTGTCATTGTGATAGAAAAACACATTGGAAAGTATTTTTTGTGTTCTCAAACTGCAGCTCAGACTAACAGAAGCTCCCTCAGTCACAGGATGAACAGGACTCACCAGGATAGGACCATTACCATCATCTGTGAAACAATCACACACAATTGTTTCAGTCACATCAGCTGCTGCACACTTTTAGAAAAAGCTGACAAACAATAATAAGAACAGATTGTACAAATGTTTTTCATCATGAAGATCTGATCTTGTGTATTTAAAAACTGCTGTATGTGTTTTATTTTTCCCACATGAAATGACTTCACATACAGCAAAGCTGGGACAAATGTTCATGTGACATCTAAATCATCCAAATCCAAGTAGTAAATGTATAATAACATACTCTGTACAGTGATGTTGACTGCACTGCTGAACTCTCCTGATCCAGACTCACACCAGTACACTGCAGTATCTGACTTTGATGTGTTGATGTCACATGTGGATCCAGTCATTCTCCTACAGTCAGAGAGTCGGCCGTCCTCAGAGAACTTCCTCACTCTCCACTCAGTGAAGTTTCCCTCACAGGTCAGTGAGACAGAGTCAGAGGTGAAGTGTTGCACTCTGTCAGGACTCACTGTGAGAGACGCTGCTGAATGAACATCTGGAAACAACATCCAGTGAAGAGACAAAGCTCACAGATGTTAGCATTCAAAATATTACAGTGAAAATATTCCTTTGCTTTAATGTTTAAAGGTCAGTGCTAAAAGATGCAATGTTCATATAATTTTCACCTTCAATGCTACCCTCCCCATCAATTTACATTTTTTTGCTGTTGTATTACTTGAAAAAAGATAAACAGAATCACACTGACCTGCAGACCAGACAAACTTTGGTTGACTGTGATCAGTGTGATACTCTGGGTCTCCTCTTCCAGCTCTGCACACATATCCTGCTGTGTGTGTCTGTCCATGAATGATGTAGGAGTCCTGTGCAGTCCCACTGCCATCAGGTAGCAGCTCATAACTGGAGGATTTCTCTGATAGATCAGGAACAGCTTTATACCAGTAGAAGCTCCATCCTGCAGACGGATGTTCAACCTCACAGTTCAGAGTTACTGAGGCTCCAGGACTCAGCCATGATGGAGACACAGTGAGGACAGGACGGGGTTCATCTGTTCAACAAAGATTTTCTCTCAATCTTTCGTCTCTTAACTCTGAATTCAATGTCACTAAAATGTTGACTCACAAATATTTATGATGAACTTTAAGAGTGAGACTATCTAAACATGTCAAATATCTCAACATGTACTAATAAAAACACATTTTTACAAACTGTTTCTATTTCCAGGTTAAATGAACTATGACTCTACTTACTGTCAGAAACTGTCAGTGTGACTGAACCACTCCACTCTGTTGTTTCATGCTGTGAACTTTTCATTCTGCCCTTACAGCGATAGTTTCCACTGTTGGATGATGAAGCAGAAATAATCCTGTATTCATTTTGATTTGGAGCTTTTATCATGCTGTTTGTTTCCCACTCATAATCCCACTCAGTGTCTCCTCCATGGATCTCACATCTGACAGTGATCGTCTCTCCTCTGTATATCTCAGACCAGTTTGGATACAGAGTCACAACAGGCCTGTTTGAGGCTGTTACTGTTCAAGAAAGTACAATAAAAACACATGAATGTCAAAAATGTTAATGCCTTTTGTTCTTCATCTTCCTCCTTAATCGGGAATTTATCTGACCTCATGTTAAACTGACCAGTTTTCCCAATCCTGACTGACTGGCTGTCCTCTGTGTAGTAAACTGGGTTTCCTCTTCCTCCTCTGCACCTGTAGAGTCCTTCCTGTGAGACACTGATTTGTCCATTTGAGTGGAAAACTGCATCTTGTGTGGTCAGGGCTTCAGAGGATTTCTCATCTCTGTACCAGTAGTATTTCCATCCAGATGATGATGATGGGCTGACAGAGCAGGTCAGGGTCACACTGCCCCCTACTGGAACAGCTGTGTTATCAGCTCTCAGTTTGGCCTTTGGTTTATCTGCAGTTCAGTTTAGAAAAAGAACAAAAGTCAATGACTGAATCAAACCAGTTGAAATAACTTGGTGGAAATATGGAAATAATAAATATCACATAACTTTAATGGTGAAGCTGCAACAAACTGTACAACTATCACACAAACACAACACTAATCTTTCATATTTAATTTGCTGCATTTCTAAGTTAAAAACACACATGAGGAACAATCAGTGGATTTAATGTTTCTTAGTGGATGTGGTGGAGCAGCTGAGACAGATCCAGCATTTGTTCTGCATTTCATCTTTCATGTATTAGAGCTGCACAGCAGAGAAGTTACTCTCATATGTTTTGTTCTCTTCACTGTGAATAAAAAGCTGCTGTTCAGGTTTTTGTTGTTGGAATAAAAACTAAACATTTTACTGACCAACATGAAAGACAGTTATAAAGCTGTAAGAAAGAAGAAGTGCTTTTTCCTTATTTAGATACTCTGGATGAAAGATCTTACATGACACAGTCAGTGTGATGATATCACTCCACTCTGAGAAGAAATAGTCCCTCCTGCCCCGGCAGCTGTATCCTCCACTGTCAGACTCAGTAGCTCTGATGATTCTGTATTCATTGGATGTTGGAGGTGTGTTTAACTTGGCTGCTCTCCATTCATACGTCCACTGAGCTCCTTCACCTCCCTGAATCTCACATCTGACAGTGACTGTCTCACCGCTGTATATCTGAGGCCAGGATGGCTGCAGGGTCACAGTGGGCTTACTGGGAACTGTTCACAGAAAAATATCCAGTTAGACACAAATAGAAACATAAAAATTCTGATGTTTAAAACATGAGAGTAACGTGAGTGAAAAAAAACAAATAAACCTCAAACAGGCTACAGGATTAAACCACACCTCGGGCCAGTCTGTCCACTGATAACTGTTTTGATCACGGCCACATCCCACTTTGTAAAATTGCTACAATCAGCACAAAGACAGTCAAAACCTGTCCACAGGCAGGACTGCTTCATCAGGATGTACTGAGATATTCTCAAACACCCTGACCTGTAGCTGGTTTTTGATAGCATACTGTGCTACATGAAGAACTGTATAGCACAGCTGCACAGTAGCACAGAGGAAATAGCTCCACAGGGTTATACAGGTCACCCAGAGGATAGTCGGCCATCCTTTGCCCTCACTTGAAGAACTGCACAGCTCCCGCAGTCTCAGGAACACGAAGAAAATCCTTCAGGATCCATCTCACCCAGGTCATGCACTGTGTGAACGTCTACCTTCAGGCAGACATTTCAGAGCCAGAAAGACAAGAACTAACAAACTAAGGAACAGCTTTGATCCCTCAGCCATCACCATGCTGAACACTGAACAATCAGATCCAACACAACTCTCATATACAGTGTTTACATAGTTACAGCACAGTCTCATGTTTACACCTGCAGGTACGGCTGGTGTTTACATCAACACTGTAACACAGAAACAATTGTTTTGTTGTTTGTTATTAAAACAAAATCTGAAACTTTTCACTGCAAGATCTCATTTTTCTTATTTATTTTCTTATTTAAGGGTTAATAAACTCACAGCTATTAGATAAAGTTGTTAGCACACATTACATAATGACCTCTTAGTCTGGTAGAAATAAAATAATTAAACTCACAAGTTTCTGTAACTGTGACGTCACTGCTGTCCTCTGTGTAGTAAACTGGATCTCCTCTCCCTCCTTTGCAGTGGTACAGACCTCCTTGTGAGACACTAATAACTCTGTTTGCTTCATTTCCTCTCATGAGCTGAGCTTTAGAAGAGACTGAATCACGTCTGAACCAGTCAAACTTCCAGCCAGCAGAGCCCTCCACAGAGCAGCTCAGTGTCACACTGCCCCCTGCTGGTATGACTGAACTTTGTGCTGTCAGTGTGGCTCTGGGTTTATTTGCTGCTGAAGAAACAAAATAAGTAAAACATTAAAACATAATCAAGAATAAACTTGTTACAGCACTGATCAAACTTTAAACTTTCACTGATTAATTTATCTACAAACAGAAACAAAGTAGTTTTGTTGGAGCTCTTTAAAGCACCTGCAAGGACAGCATGCTAATGCTAAGCTAGCCAAAAACCAAGAGTGATGAACTTCATCGTAACAAACTGATGAGCAGTCAGGCTGCAGCTCCATTTCTACCTGTTCATGTTTCTACTGTAGAATCACCATGACAACCGATGTAAGGTCTATTTGTGCTGATTTTGTGTAAGAACTTTTTTGCTTTACTTTTTTCTAGTAATGATCCCAACAAAGAGGGGAAATACCTCCAACATGCACAAACATTTGACCTCACAGCCTCTAATCTGCATGAATGTCTTTGATATTCTGCTTAGAGATGGTGGCGACTCTCAAAGTGGAGCCAATGAGAATCAATCAATTCTTATCCATTACCATCCCTACCTGCATGTGACACATTAGACTGTTTAACAAACTAAAGATTTCACTGATTTATCATTCTCTTATCAAACTGTCATCTCTGTACATTCCTCTTTAAACTGCTGATATTTTAAGAGCCTCCATGGTGTCTCTCCTTTCTGTTTGCACAGTGAGAAAAACTGTTGTCCTGAGCTGCCTGCAGACAGCTGGATCATTGTTGGAGTTTTCCTGTTAAGACAGATGTAAACATGAAAACATGAAATGTCAGCATGAATCATGGTCCAACTCACATGAAACTGTCAGTCTGAAGGCATCACTCCATCCTGTTAAGAGATAGTCACTGCTACCCCGACATCTGTAGTCTCCACTGTGGGACACTGAAACTCTGCTGATCCTGTATTCACTGGATGTTGGAGGGCTGTTTGTGTTGGGTGCTGTCCATTCATATTTCCACACCTTTCCTTCACCTCCCTGAATCTCACATCTGAGAGTGATTGTCTCACCAGTGAATATCTGAGACCAGCTGTGATACAGTTTCACAGCAGCCAAAACTTTCCCTAACAAACAAATAGACACAAATATTAAATTGAAAAAATCATAAATCAATTGTTACTTCAGTTTAATCATGATGTTTCGTTTTATTTCACAACAAGATTTCACCCTCACCTTGTTTCTGAATTGTAACTGCAGCACTGTCCTCTGTGGAGAAAACTGGATCTCCTCTCCCTCCTCTGCAGTAATAGATGCCTCCTTCTGAAATACTGATCGTGTGCTCTGATGTTCCAGCTCCTATTTTCTGAGCTCCAGAAAACTCTGAATCACGTCTGAACCAGTCAAACTTCCAGCCAGCAGAGCCCTCCACAGAGCAGCTCAGTGTCACACTGCCCCCTGCTGGTATGACTGAACTTTGTGCTGTCAGTGTGGCTCTGGGTTTACTTGCTGTTGAGGTTACAGGAAAGACAAACATCAGATTGTCAGTTGCTTCAGGAAAAACTTTGTTACAATAAATAAAGATTTTAAAGAGAAAGTAAAAAATTCAAGAATCATTTTAGAAATATGCAATTTGTTGTTTTTTTCAGTAAGTGCTTAATAGTAATGATCAAACTTTACACATTCACTCAGTCATTTAGCTTCTAGCACCAAACAGAAAACATTTACCTGCATGTGACACATTAGACTGTCTTCATGCACAACTACACTACAGATTCCCTCTGATTTATTCTTCATCTATTCAAAGACAAATGTCACAAATACAAAGTACTTTATCCATGTTTAATCCATGGTCAGTGTGTTTGTGTCCTCTCTACTTTTCCCTTTAATAATAGTCTAAAGTCACACTACACTGAATGGTGTCTGTTATTGTTCGAGCACCGTGACCATCGCTGACATGGTTCCAACATCAAGTTCATGTAGTTTTCTATGATGTAATTTTGAATAATGTAAACACCTTATTTACAGAGCAAAACTGAACAATCAGAGAGGCTGACAGACTCCAATGAAGCCTCCAATAAAATAAAACCACACAGGAGTCCTTTGAGTTTAATTCAGCTAAAGATGGAGTTTGTGTTCCTCGTGAGACCAAACTTGCCAAAATGTGATCAACCTGTGGAGGGTCTTGTTTAACGCTGCCACTGCAGCTCGTCTAACATCTGATTGGTTACCATGTAGAGTAAGTCAGCACAGATCAATACTAGAAAATCGACTGCGATGAACTGGTGGTACTGTGGACGTGAGGCAGCCAGGTATCCCAGAATGCATTTCAATTCACAAGCAGTAATTATAGTGCTATCGAGTATAAGTAAAGTTTTAAAATACCCTTGTTTTTATGGCAAGAAATTTACCTTGAAAGTGGTGCAACTGTGTATAATATGATTCACAAGCGTAAAGTAAGATTTACAGATGTGTGCAGTGATTTGTGTGCAACTTTTCAGGTCTCCAGTTCACACAAACTATTGTACAAATGTGTCGACACAAACCTGAGTAACTGCTGATCATTGAGGGACAAATTTTAACGTCCAGATTGTTTTTCAGATTTCTTTCTTTAAAATTCATCGTCCATAATTCAGAGATTATAATAAATATACTTAATACAATACAAGATGTCTTAAAACACTGGGATTGCCAGGCTTCTACCGTTCTACCTTTAAAAGCCGGAGAGCAGTCAAATGCTGGAAGTGGAAGCTAAATTGGCTAGTCATTCATATGTATATTAGGTTGTTACCTAGGAATTCTGGAGGGAGGGGAGTGGGGGTGAGTGATTGAGGGGGTGGGGGAGTGGAGTGTTTCAGTTTGCCATCTTAGGGAGAAATCAACACACATGGGTGTAGGTCCTTTGTTGCTGACATTTATTGATGAAAACAGTACAAAAAACCAACCATTTGTACACATATGTACAAATAATAATAAAAAGTGAGTGAGTACATTTCAACATTTTCAGCAATCACTCACAATCCTGGCACTGCCATGGTATCTGTCGTCTGCATTTACCACATGTGTATCTGTAGCAGTGAACACATCGCACAGTGGCCTGATTTTTCTTGCATTTGTGTTTGACCTGACCTTGGCCTTAGCCGTTGGCTCTCCATCTGCAGCGTACGCTTCTATTGGGGTGAAAGGGAGACAGGTCCCCACATGTTCTTCACGCCACACTGTGCCATCTTTCGCTGTCTCAGTCCCCAAACAAGCTCTCTTTTTCGGTGGAGAAGCAGTCTCCTCATCTGCAGTGTGAACAAATTCAAATTGTGAGCAATGGGAAGGTCAAACAAAATCACAAATGCATGCATAGATACTAATTATAATTCCAGTATCTCCTCCTCTGTATCCTCTGCATTTTCTTTCCTTGGAGAGGAGGTCCGTACACCATAGAATTCTTCAGGGCAATGAAGGATTAGGCTAAGTGCAGTGAGATTGTATCATATATATACCCTTGATCACAATTGATCAGACATTATTCTGATACAGAGGAGGAGATACTGGAATTATAATTAGTATCTATGCATGCATTTGTGATTTTGTTTGACCTTCCCATTGCTCACAAATTGAATTTGTTGGAAATAACAATTTATCTTATTTCTTAGGTGTTTTCAACCTCTGCTGCCACGCTGATGGCGTATGCGGCCATATGCTGAAAATGTTGAAATGTATTCACTCACTCACTCACTCACTCAACGGCGCTGACCAGTTGCCGTGTTTTATAACATGATTGACATGGCAGCACTGAATGCACATGTGCTGTATCAAGCATGCACCGGGACGAAGGAAAGACGGGTGGACTTCCTTGTGGCGCTTGCAACAGATAAAATTTATATTGATAAAAACAGTACAAAAACAGTACAAAAAACCAACCATTTGTACTCTGATTGATGCCACAAATAACAAATAACACTGCAACCCGTCACACCCCGCTTAGCGCCACTGCAAGCGATTATGCTTTTATGACAAGTCCACCCGCAGTGATCGAGCAAAGACTGATAAGTTCGCTGCAATTTCCAGTGTGTGGGGATCATTTGTCACCAACTGCATCACGTGCTACAACCCTGGTCTACATATCACCGTTGATGAACAGCTTTTCCCATCAAAGACTCGGTGCTGTTTCCTGCAGTATATTGCAAGTAAACCGGACAAGTTTGGGATCAAGTTTTGGGTGGCTTGCGACCTAAAATCCAAGTACATTTGCAATGTCTTCCCATATCTTGGCAAGGACCCCAATCGTCCCACTGGGGAGAGACTTTCTGAAAATGTAGTAATGAGGCTGATGGAACCATTCCTAGACAAGGGCAGAAATGTTACCACGGACAATTTTTTCACATCGCTTTCACTTGCGCAAAAACTTCTTGGACGGAAAACCACCATCCTCGGCACAGTCAACAAGATTCGCAGGGAAATTCCTCAATCCACTAGACAGACAGATCGCAATGAATTCACCACTCAGGTATGTTGCAGGTCTTTTGTGGTTCTATGTTTATGTGTTTCATTGTGTGTAAAAGGGCTATGGAAATAACAATTTATCTTATTTCTTAGGTGTTTTCAACCTCTGCTGCCACGCTGACGGCGTATGCGGCCA
This sequence comes from Astatotilapia calliptera, assembly GCF_964374335.1. NCBI lineage: Eukaryota > Metazoa > Chordata > Actinopteri > Cichliformes > Cichlidae > Astatotilapia > Astatotilapia calliptera. The sequence goes on along the minus strand of NC_137424.1, from coordinate 46,307,855 downwards.
AACGGAAGAAGACAGTCTACATTCTTAGCAGCATGCACAGCGTGGTTCAGACTGATAACACTACCAAAAGGAAGCCAAACACTGTCACCCTTTACAACAAAACAAAGTGTGGCGTGGATGTGATGGACCAGATGGTTCGGGAGTACACTGTCCGCAAAGGAACACGGCGCTGGCCAGTTGCCGTGTTTTATAACATGATTGACATGGCAGCACTGAATGCACATGTGCTGTATCAAGCATGCACCGGGACGAAGGAAAGACGGGTGGACTTCCTTGTGGCGCTTGCAACAGATAAAATTTATATTGATAAAAACAGTACAAAAACAGTACAAAAAACCAACCATTTGTACTCTGATTGATGCCACAAATAACAACTGGTGGCGCTTGCAACAGAGTTGGCTCGCTCTCATGTAGCTCCGAAGAAGGCAAGAAAAGAACAGTTGCTTCGGACACAACCCTCCACACCGAGCCCTGGAAAAAGAGCCACGTGTCAGGTCAAACACAAATGCAAGAAAAATCAGGCCACTGTGCGATGTGTTCACTGCTACAGATACACATGTGGTAAATGCAGACGACAGATACCATGGCAGTGCCAGGATTGTGAGTGATTGCTGAAAATGTTGAAATGTACTCACTCACTTTTTATTATTATTTGTACATATGTGTACAAATGGTTGGTTTTTTGTACTGTTTTTATCAATAAATGTCAGCAACAAAGGACATACACCCATGTATGTTGATTTCTCCCTAAGATGGCAAACTGAAATACTCCACTCCCCCACCCCCTCAATCACACACCCCCACTCCCCTCCCTCCAGAATTCCTAGGTAACAACCTAATATACATATGAATGACTAGCCAATTTAGCTTCCACTTCCAGCATTTGACTGCTCTCCGGCTTTTAAAGGTAGAAACGCAAAATGATGACTCCGCGGGGGTCTAAGGTAGAAACCCAAAATGGCTGCTCCCCGGGGGTCTAAGTAGCTGTGGTCAAATAATTGTAAAATAAGAAGAATAATCATGAAAACTCTTTGTATATAATTATGTCTTCAGTCCATTTCAATGAGTGATCATCTTCTGTTGTTTTCATGCAGCCACGGGCAGCCCTGAGTATAAAATACATCAGCTCAGGGTCGAAAACATAAAGATATTTATTGCACAATAACAGCATATCTGGTGATAATACACAGCTCACAACAGCTTAAATACATGTGGACGAATCACCTGACACGCACAGATCACGTCTCGTGCCCACGTGGGGTTTTGAGTCTAACTTAACTGCCAGCTTCACACAGATCCACAAATGTGAGCTGCTTTCAAGTCACAAATCATTGCTTGTTGATCATATCGTGCACATTTGTAACACTTTCAACACAAATTTGTCTCCTTATGGAAAGCAGACTTTGTCATGTTGACATGAGTGTCAGAACGGCAGGTTTATCTCCAGATCCACGGCTCTGACCCACGGAGACCTCTGGCTGATGCTCAGTGTTCTGAGTTTGGCTCGTAGCTGCTAACTAGCTTTCTGCTCTGGGTCAACTTATGGCAAAGTGCAGAGATGGAGAGAGGCGTGGGAAGGTCACAGCAGCACACTTTCTTCCTCTGGAGGCGGTGAACACAGTGAACAGCTGGATACTAACATGTGGCTCACAGCTGGGCCTGTCAGACTCTCTCTGGCTGCAGTAGCTGCTGCTATAAGCACACTTTTCTTTTTCTCACTCTGTAAACTTCCTCCTGTAGATGTTGGGGATGTTGTGTGGGACTTTTATTTTTAATTTTTTCACCCAAAGTTTGCGGGAGCCACAGCTGAGGGGCGGAAGAGCCGCGGGTTACCGACCCTGATCTGACCTGATGTTAGCTGAGCTGTTGATGACCTCGGATGACAACATGTTCAGGATTAACCTTTATTTTTTTTGTTTGTTTGTTTGTTTAATGGCTCTGTGGCTTAATACACAGTCTTTCATGTCCACTTAAAGTCAGTTTAGGATAAAGAAGCATTTAGAAAGAGAGGCCAAAAATATTTAATACAAATATTAAACACAATTTAAAGACTAACAGCAGCTAATGAGCGATAAATATGCAGGTTTTTTTTGGAGTTGATGCCACAATGTTTATTTCTACATTTGTATGAAACACATGACAAACTTAAATAACAGAAAGTTTAAAACTCACAAGTCTCCACAACTGTGACGTCACTGCTGTCCTCTGTGTAGTAAACTGGATCTCCTCTCCCTCCTCTGCAGTAATAGATGCCTCCTTCTGAAATACTGATCGTGTGCTCTGATGTTCCAGCTCCTATTTTCTGAGATCCAGAAAACTCTGAATCACGTCTGAACCAGTCAAACTTCCAGCCAGCAGAGCCCTCCACAGAGCAGCTCAGTGTCACACTGCCCCCTGCTGGTATGACTGAACTTTGTGCTGTCAGTGTGGCTCTGGGTTTACTTGCTGTTGAAGATACAGGAAAACATACATCATGTTATCATTTACTTTGGGGAAAATAACAATAACAAAATTAATTAATTAATGACAAAATAAATATTCAAACTTCAAATACCAGTTCAGTTTCGAATGAACACCAAAGAGTAGTAGACAGATGTAAACATGAAAACATGAAATGTCAGCATGAATCATGGTCCAACTCACATGAAACTGTCAGTCTGAAGGCATCACTCCATCCTGTTAAGAGATAGTCACTGCTACCCCGACATCTGTAGTCTCCACTGTGGGACACTGAAACTCTGCTGATCCTGTATTCACTGGATGTTGGAGGGCTGTTTGTGTTGGGTGCTGTCCATTCATATTTCCACACCTTTCCTTCACCTCCCTGAATCTCACATCTGAGAGTGATTGTCTCACCAGTGAATATCTGAGACCAGCTGTGCTGCAGTTTCACAGCAGCCAGAACTGTTCAACAAACAAATAAACAGAAACAAATCATGTGGGAGCAAAAATACATTTAAATATATTAAGTCTTACTTTAATTTAAACATGAATTTGTTGCATTTCAGAAAAACCTATAAACATTCACCTTGTTTCTGAATTGTAACTGCAGCACTGTCCTCTGTGGAGAAAACTGGATCTCCTCTCCCTCCTCTGCAGTAATAGATGCCTCCTTCTGAAATACTGATCGTGTGCTCTGATGTTCCAGCTCCTATTTTCTGAGCTCCAGAAAACTCTGAATCACGTCTGAACCAGTCAAACTTCCAGCCAGCAGAGCCCTCCACAGAGCAGCTCAGTGTCACACTGCCCCCTGCTGGTATGATTGAACTTTGTGCTCTCAGTGTGGCTCTGGGTTTACTTGCTGTTGATGTTACAGGAAAGACAAACATCAGACTGTCAGTTGCTTCAGGAAAAACTTTGTTATATAACAAATAAAGATTTCAACATAAAAACTCAATAGTAATTAAAAAAAAAATCCAATTTATTTTTATTAATTTACAATTTATGTATTTTTTTAATTCAGTAAGTGCTTAATATGTCACAACCCTGGATGATGGGTTAAGAAGATGGATGGAGTTCAATAATAGATCTTAGGTTTCTCAGGTAGGTCGGTCCCTGATCTCAGTGTGATCATCACACTTGATGCAAACAGGCACCAACAGCACAAGAAAAAAAGTGTCTTCAAAGCAAATTTGATGAGAATCAACAACTGGCAGCAGCACACATGAGGACAGCACAGGTATCTCAGCTAACTGTTAGCCAGCTAGAGAGCCAGGAGCTAACGCTGGATGTATATAACATGATGAAAACTTTATCAGAGTGAATCAAGAATCAGGTGAGACTGATTTTATGCTCTGTCACCAAACTGTACTCCTAAATGCAGAGACAGGTGAACTATACACTGTTAGCTGATCTGAGGCCAGTTGATTGTGGTCGCTCTTATTATCAGATTTTTTGTTAATCTGTTTTTTATTTAAATGTTTGTTTTAAGGATCATGATCACATAAATATATATGCATAAAGATGCATAACCAGTGCACAGTCAGCAGCATTTATCAGTCATAATTCACACAGATGTTTTTCATACTGTATGCTATCCCCGACCCCAACCAGGGCTGTGATGTGATAACAGAACTCTTCTCTGTTGATGATCAGCCTTTTCTTTTTTCAGCATCTGTATTTCCATCGTCAGACAGCAGCTCTGCTCATTCTGTATTTATTGATCATGTTTGATCCACAACTTCAAATAAATTATAAAAACAAAATAATTGTGTATAATTCTGAGCTGCAGTGGTGGAAACTACACATGTGCAGGTACTGAAGAAACTGAGATCATCACATCTGTGTTTAATGTTTGTTACGATTTTGTCTGATTTTGTTACTAAACTAAAACAAAGAACAATATGACTCAATGAAATGTGTCCAACTTACATGATACAGTCAGTGTGATGGTGTCACTGCAGACTGAAAGATTCATGGTGCAGCAGCTGTATCCTCCACTGTCAGACTCAGTAGCTCTGCTGATTCTGTATTCAGATGTTCGAGGTCTGATTAATGTGGCATCTCTCCATACAAACAGTGACTGACTTCCTTCACATCTGACAGTGACTGTTTCACTGCTGTATATCTGAGGCCAGGATGGTTCGAGGATCACGGTGGGCTTATTGGGAACTGTTCACATAAACACATCAAGTTAGAGATTGATGGAAGCATCAAGTCATTTTGAAGCTGAACTGATTTTTATTGCTGCTGTTAAGAGTCAAAAGATTTACTGCATCCTGGTGACATTTGGACTTGAAAATAATAAGATGTTTTTTTGTGAAACAAATTAAAGCAGTTAATTAATATTCTGAGTAAAACCACAGAGTGACTGCACAGACCTGCAGGATTTAACTCACTCACTGTTTATAAACCCATTTAGTATTTTAAATAAAACGATGCACAAACAGAGAAACAGAATGTGATTCAAAATGGTGCATGAAATATCAGAGCAAAATTATTCATATTTGATAAATATGAAGAAAGGAAAATGAACCATTTCTCACCTTCAGCATTAACGTAGAAGAGAGAACCGAGCACTAAAGTAAAGATTAAACATCATCAGGATCAAACTGACAGAAAATCAAACTCAAAATGAACAAAAGTGTTTTTTAAAGATAAGTTTTCACATGACACAGTTACTGCTCATCAAAATATTTCTGTGCATAAAACACTATTAATATATGAACTTGTACACAGCAATGAGTCAAGTGCAACAAGCAGCGATGTATCCAACACGATACTCCAGACTAAACTGAACCAAGGAACCAGCCAACATTTGTCTGTAACTTTCATAAACATCACAAATATGCTTTGTTCAAACTCTCACATAAACACTTCAAACCAGTGATACACTCTAATTCTCACACATGAGAAACACTTTCATTAATCAGTGCCATTCAAACAATGTCACAAATGTACTTACACAATAACCCCGTCATGCAGAGCAAAGAGTGCCCCATCCTCACATCCAGCCCTGCTGCACTCTGATCCTCAGCTGATCTCAAACACTTTGACTTTACATCAATAATAAAAAGAGAAGCTGCATTTAATACAGATAAGACCAGAGTGTTTCTTCTGACTGTGGCCTCTCTGTGCTTCCTTTCCTTTTATACAAACCTCAAACAGCTCCTGTAGCTTTGACCACAGCAGTTGTGTGATGTGTTCACATTTCCTGTCCACTGCAAACATGCAGGCTTGCTTCTTGTGTTTGCTTCTTACCTCCTGTTGTTTCAGGTCAGGTGACATATTTACCAGCTCATAATTATGTTTTATTCTCAGAGACTTTTATGTGATGTGTACAGTGTGCTGTGGATCATCATAATGTTGGAATATTTTATCTTGAGTCATCTTATCAGTCAATGTTTGTGTAGATCCACAGACATTTATTGTGCGATACATGAATGCTGTCTTCCCAAAATGTGTTGTTCTCAGTTTCAGGCCACCTCACTCACTCACTCTCCAGGATTATGCACAGACAATGATCTCCAAATATTTATTTGGTTTCATCTGTTCCCAATATCATATCAAATATCACTCATAGGTGCCAGTGTTCACATTTTGAACAGACAAGTATGATGGTTTGAAAGAGGAGTGAAAGAGGCCGTCTCTACTGTGAATGACCATCATTAACCAGAGGTGGTGCCTTATGGTGTCAGCTGTCAGCCAACTACAATCCTGTTTTGAGATCTCTTCCCAGGCACATCAACCCCCACTAGTATCTTTCTTCAGGTGACCTCAATACATCACATGATGGGGTGAGGCAACCTCTCACAGCATTCTCACCCAAAATCTCCGGTGATAATTTCTGAATAAGCCAGAAGTTGGAAATTCTGAGTTACCAGTTGAAAAGTTTTTTTTTTTTTTTTTTTGTGGAACTAAACTCACATTTACCGCTTGGAAAGTCTGAGCAGACACACATACTGTGACTTAAAACAATGGTAAAACTGTAAACTTTCATCTGTACTGCCACTCTTTTGTATTTTTGACTCACTAAATAAGTCATACACAGAGCACTGATTAGCTTTGATTCATGAATGTGTTTTTTTAAGTACAAAAAGCTCCATAACGGCCTTTTGCCTGTCCCATTTAGATCTTTAGCCATCAGAATTGTTGTCTTAAGGCCAAGAAAGATTTACTTTACCAAGTGGATCACCATGGCCTTGCCATATTGGTCCATTTGATTGACCTTTATTCTAATTATGTATTTATTTTATTTTATTTTCGGATGTTACAGACGGGACAGACATGATTAGGGGATAGGACAGGGAGAAAGAATGAAAGAAAGAGAGGGAGAGAAAGAAAAATAGAGGGGAGAAGAGACGTGAGAAAGGGGGGAGAAAGAAAGAAAAACAAACAAAACACCTGGATCAACTATGTGGAGAAAAAAAAACAGAAGAGAAAACAAACAAAAAAGAGCAACATAATAAATACAACACCATCACAATGAACTAGCTAGCAGTAGATAACAGTAGATACTAAATATTAAATGTTATTGTGCAGCACGCAAGATCGACAGCGCACAATGTGCTTTGAGGTAGCAGCCAAGAAAGATGTAGTTTGTGTCTGTGAACAGCCGTGTGTACACCTGTGTGGATCAGCACACTTGTATTCAAAGGGTTTCTCCATGTAACGATCTGCTAGGGCAGCGGTCCCAAACCCCCGGGCCTCGGACCGGTACCGGTCCGTGGGTCATTTGGTACCGGGCCGTGAGAGTTGAGGCTCAGGTGTGAAATGCATGGTTTTGAAGGTCTTTATCGGTTTTCAGCGTTATTTTGTTATTGTTTTTATCGTTAACTCGGTTTTCCTGGGTCTTTTCACGTGTGTTATGAATCAATCTTCTTTTTTTCGGTACCAGTACTAGTTTTATTTTGTTGTATTTATCCGCAACACCTTAAAGGCCGGTCTGCGAAAATATTGTCGAGCATAAACCGGTCCGTGGCGCAAAAAAGGTTGGGGACCACTGTGCTAGGGAGTGTGGGGAGCCATAGCCCCGTCCCCCAGGGCATGAAGCAGGTATGGAGGAGATCCAGGCCCCAGACATCCAGAGGCCCCAGAGTACGAGGACCCAAGGAGGACCACCAAAGGGGGGCAACCTTCCCACCCTCCGGGGAAGAGCTGAGTAGAGTAGAGCCCCAAACAAGAGGTCACCCAGCAGTTACGGAGCAGAGGCCAGAGGGGGTGTCAGTGGCGTGCCCGTGGGCTCTGCCGGCAGCCAGCTGTGCCAGAGAGGACCGAGACTCAGGCCCAGAGGCCAGAGGCCTGAGGGCACCCCACCCCCCGGAAGGGGCTCAGCCGGGCCACAGGCGCCAGGCCCCGCCAATCGGCCACCAGGAGTGAGCCGGTACATACATGAGCGCCCAGCCCCAGTCGACAAGAACCACCAACACACCAACGTCTGAGCTACCGGCAGGGAGTGTGGTGAGGGGAGATAGGCCTCCATACTTTGGAGGCCATGAGATGAGAGGGAGGCAGCTGAGGATGGGGAGGGAGGAAAGGGAGGGGAAAGCGGCCCCTCCCTGGGGTCAGCTCCCCCGCTAACCCCAGTAGGCACCCCCACACTCTGGAACCCACCAGGGCAAGGGGACCCAGGCCCATCCGGACTGGGGCCCACAGCAGCAGCACCGCCCAGCCCCACAGAGTCCGGGGCAGCCCACCCGACCCCACCGCAGAGAAAACTGCACCCACCCCATCATCCAATCATCTCCCAAACGACACAAGACAATAGACACCCAGGTTGAGTTCATTCTCTACCTCTCCTATATCTCTCCCCCACCTGCAGAGTGAGCTCCTGTAGAGAGGAGACCTCCTGCAAAGATATAACAGCCTCCTCACCAGTTAGAGAGCCCTCCAGTTGGGCCGATGCACCAGAGGTCCCCTGCACCGGGGCTGAGCCCCCATGCACCCACCCGCCCACAGCTCCGGCAACACAACAACCAGGACCTAAGCCCCCAAGGCCCAGCCAGCACCCCAGACCAGGGCGGAGCACCCCCAGACCCCCAAGCCTCCACACCCGTCCCAGACCCACCCAAGGGTAGCCGGGCTACCAGGCCAGTAACCAACGTCCGCCAGCACAGACCCTCCCCAGACGCTCGCACCTTTTTTCACAGCTTGGCTCATGTGATGACTCACGTCATTAATTGTGGGTCATAGACCCACAATTAATGACTCACGTCATTAATTGTGGGTCTATGACCCACTTAAAGTAAAACCCTCACTGAGGTTCAAATACCTGAGACTCTCTACTGTTTGCTTTTAGAAATGAAAAAGCCTCTTAGATGAGAGGTGACACGTCTTCAAGAAAGTTAAAGAAGTTTAGTCACTTTCCTTCCAAACTTCTTAGACCACCATGAGCTGAATGACTGTGGTTCATACTGTTGCCTCACAGGAAGAAAGTTGTTGGTTTGAATCCACCAGCTGGGCTGTTTGTGTGAAGTTTGCATGTTCTCCCTCTACCTATCTGACTTCTCCCCAGAGTCCAAAGTCATATATTATTATGTTAACTGGTGATTCCAATGATTGCCTGCAGGTGTGAATGTGAACACGAATGGTTGTCTGTCTCTCCATAACCTGTCTAGGTGATCTTTTACACAATGAAAGCTACTATAGGCTCCGCCCACATTAGAGTCCAAAAGGACAGCAGAGCAGTGAAAGCTTTGTGTGGTAACTTTGTGATTGGCTAATCCCCTCCATATAAGAATGTGATGTACCTCAGTTTCTCACTTCTCATTCTCAATATACAGTCTATAATATTAGTAATAGTTAAAGCATGTAAACACAGCATCTATCCTTATTCTGTCAAACACTTTCTTACAAAGGTTACAGTTAAGGTTTGTTGCAGTATCATCTACACACACTCACAAACATGTTGATATCGAAGTGTTTTAGATTGTTGAACAGCAGGTGTGTTTTTCCTTCCCTCCACTTTTCTGTGGGTAAGGTAAAATACATTAAGATGTTACTTCATGTTTTTATGTTATTTGCAGTTTATATGTTAACATAAGTGCAAAAATTTCAGTACATATCAATATTTCAAGAGTTTATAATGCTTCAAGACATGAAGTCTGAAAAGGCCTAAAAACTTGTGGACTCTGTGATACTGCAGAGTCCAGCAGACAGTTTGGAGTCAAACACTGACGTCATCATCACAGGTGTAGGAACCATTTCTGTAACAGCAGCCAAACAGACACATTAGTATCAGTAGGTTTAGATGATTTACTGGCTCCTCTGCTGGTTACAAAGCAGTGATTATACTTTGGAGTTTTGTGTTATACTGTGAGGAACTGGCCTGTTTGGAAGTTGCAGTAAGAAGAAAAACATGTCTGTATATGATGTTGTGGACAGAGAGAGTGATGGATGATTTTATTTATTTCAGAGATAAATGAACATTTACAGCACGTCCATGCAGAGACTCTTAAAGACATGAGCGTGAGAAACAAGCTTTTCACCGTTTCTCTTGATGCCCACATGCTTTATTTATTCTTTAGTCCAGCATGTGTCATCACCACAATAAAGCTACTTTTAACCTGTTTTCACACATTGTCATACCTGCACATTTCCACTGTGCTGTGTTGACTTTAAAGAAGACAAACGTTAGACTTCAGGCTGAAACCACAGGCTGCATTTCCTCTTTTCTTGGAGGCCCAGACAGAAATTTTGTGGTGTCTGATTTTCAGCAGATAAAAATAAACCAAACCTACAACAGTCTTTTCCACACATGCAGTCATCACAGTCTGCTCAGAGAAACAAAGAACAAGAAGGGAGGGGGTGACATGCACCACTAGACTCATATTACTATCATCTACAGGTTGAGGAATCTGCAGTACTCTGAAACTTCCTTAATCCCACCCCAAACCCCTGAATTTTTTTTTTTTTTAATGAAACTGATAACTCTGTAGGGTGAACAAGGATTGCATAAAAATGTGAGAAACTGAAGCATGTTTTAACACAGTCCCAACAGTGGTGGTCTCACAGGGGCTACATCGAGCTCTCCATCGGTGGAGGGTACTCAACCAGCCTGGAGGAGGGCCAAGGGATGGGTCCTGTGACTTACCACTAGTTGGTCCTCACAGATGACTCCCCAACAGGTTGGTGCACAGTCCATGAAGGCTCTCGGCTCAGCAGCTGTTAGATCAGTCATTGGTTGTCTCAGACATTTACAGTGAGGTCAATAAGTATTTGATCACCCTGTGATTTTGCAACTTCTCTTACTTAGAAGTGATGGAGGGGTCTACAATTTTCAGCATAGGTGCATTTCCACTGTGAGAGACAGAATCTAAAAAGAAAAATCCGGTAATCACATTGTATGATTTTCGAACAATTTATTTGTGAATTACTGTGTCAAATAAGTATTTGATCACTTGCTTATCAACCAGATTTCTGACCCTCAAAGACCTGTTATTTTGCTTTCAAATAGTCCAGCTACACTCTGCTCATGATTCTAAATAAGTAGCACCTGTTTGAGGTCGTTAGCTGTCATAAAGACACCTGTGCACCCCACAACCAGCCAAGTCTCTCACTGTGTAAATGCACCTATGCTGAAAATTGTAGACCCCTTCATGATTTCTAAGTAAGAGGGAAAAAAAAAAATCACAGGGTGATCAAATACTTATTGACCTCACTGTAAATGCTGGAGCTGCAAGCTGTCGTCCTGGCACTCAAGTAAGTTCTTTTGTGTCTGCAGGGGCACCATGTCATTGTCATAACAGAGAGGGCAGAAGACAACCTTTTTCTTTTTTTCCAAGGAGTCAACATTTTACCATCTGTTTGTCTCCCTGCAGAACGATGTCCCTCCCCTTGTGTGTGACAACCTGGCAAACCCTTTTGCCTTCCCTCCATACTCCCTCCTCCAGTCATTCCTTTGCCAGGTCCAGACCAAAGAGGTGGGGTTGATCCTGGTGGCCCCACTTTGGCCCCACATGGCCTGGTTTCCAACTGTCCCACCACTCAGAAAGGGACACCCTTTTCTGAAGGTCCTCCTGTCCCAGGTGAAGGGGGTCACTGTTCCACCTTTTCCCAGTAGGGCTCAGGCTGGCAGCCTGTTGTTAGGTGTAGCTATGGGTGGACTCAAGAGCAGAAAACACGGAAGTTCGGGGGTTGCAGTGAAGGAAGTTTATTTACAGTGAAAGGCTATATACAGGGAAGGAACGTATTTACAAGACAGGACATGTATGGAAACACGGAGCCAGGACGTGCAGGGTGAACATGCACTGGTGGCGCACTTGATCTCAGGGGGAGGGATAATAGTGTTAGTGGTGTTTTACCGTAAACCGAAAAGAACACAAACGGGAAAATAAACGAGAACTGGAGAGCTTACTTGATACAGTCTGACATATAGACACTGGGGAAGTTATTAGAAGCCAGACTTAAGAGGCACGGAGGGAGACTGAGAGGTGAGGTGCTGGGACATGAACTGAATCTCCGTATAGACTCGGAGAAGATGATCTCCACAAGCTCCGGTAGGCGGGCGAACAGTTACACAGACACCCCTGAAAAGGACAATACTCCGACACTAGACGACCATCGTGCAGCTCCTTAAGAACGCTTCTGATGAAAGCGTCTGACGAGTAGCAGGTGTGCCAGAGGCTCAGTGAATTGGTGCCCTGCCTACCTGTGCCATAAAAAGGAGACAAAAAAAACAAAACAAAAAACACAACAATAATCCAGCTCCACAGTTGACATTATCCTGCAGTTTCTGTAGTCCCTGATCCAGCCTGATCCAGAAGTGAGAACACTACAGGAGTCTTTTACACCACCCACCAGGACTACTAATCCTTCTGCTGGTGGCTGTTGGCCTCCTGGTGTGGTCCACCAGCTGGACCCCCACAGTTGACATGATCCTGCAGTTTCTGCAGTCCCAGCTGGAGGTGATAAATGTGCAGTTACCCTGCGAGGCATGGTGGCAGCAATCAAGGCTGTTCTCTTGGGTCATTTAGCACTTAATGAGGCCGACTCCTCCTTAATTTCCCAGCTTCAGATGGACACCCAGTGACGTACAAGTAGAAGGACTGGAATATTTAACAGTCAGCCAAGCAGATTAATTCATTGCAATAAATAACTCAATTGTGCCCTCTGTTAAATACCAGCTCTAAACACAACCCAGTGTTTATATTGGAGAGGTGTTTTTGCATGAGAAAGGTGGAGAATGACAAGGATCTGACTGTCTGAAGTTACACAAAGATCTGGTTTTGTGGGCAGAGAGAGTGACAGATTCTCTTGAGATTTCTTATTTCAAATATAATTACACTGTTGCAGTGACATGATGTAACCCAGGGACAGGGACCCTAGAAACAGTACAACAGTAAATTATTTCATTTTTATTTTTAATGAAAATTATTAACCTATGCCCATAAATGTGAAAGAGAGATCTATATGTGCATGCAGCTAAATTTGTGCAGGTCCACCACGACAAACAGTCACGTGTTAGAGAGCACAGCTCATGCAGTGAAAACCTTGTGCGCTGTCCATGGTGCTGAAATTGTAACAGTTTAATAAATTTAATATTTCACTATTTCTGGACGTGTGCAATAAGATGTGTGTGCAAGATTTGATATTAATCTGATACCAAGTAAAATACAAGGCCTGTATCACTGATACTGATACCAGTACCAATACTTTTTAAGTATTAACTACACCATCAGATTGCTAATTCTGAATGAAGGAGTTTTCATGACCATTAAGTTTTTTCTTTTGTCCTTTGGATTATTAATTAGTTAAAACCTGGGACCGAAATAAAAAACAATAATCTAGCACATCTAATAGTATTTTAACTACAGTAATCATACAGTATCCTTTTCACATTTAGCACAACAGGGTAATTATATTGAATCAAATCTGAGTCATACTATGTTTGTTATATTTGTTTCAATTCCTGTAATTGTTTTCATTTAAATGTTTCAGTCAGATAAATGTATTATATCAATGTTTTAGCATAAATGACACTTTATGAGTAAGAATCAGCCAGTCCCACTTTGAAAATTAAAGTAATATAACTGAAATATTACTATTACCACAGTTATCTACATAGATATTCTCTGCTTACTGCGTTGCTGGATGGTCCTGGTTAGCTGAGCACGTTTGCTTACTTGTTTGCCTGGCACTGCTGAGTCAGTGACAGTAAAACATAAAACACAAGAGAGGAGAAGCAAACTGTGGCTGCTCTGTGACACCTGAAAGCAGCAGCATTTACACAGACAGCCAGGTTGCCTCTTTGATGAAACTGCAGCGGTGCACACAGGAGAACAGAAACTGAAGCATCAAGCTCATTACACTCGTATTGATCAACACTGATACAAATGCTGGTATCAAAATTATCAATATTTGAATCAATCTGCACATGATTACTATTTATTTGAGTCCAATAAAACTTTATTAATGAAACTGTATTTTTAAAGTGTATTAATGTAAATGCTTTGATCACTATGACATCCATCCAAGGCCTGATTATTTTCATGATAGGGTCCAAAGTCAATATCATTCCTCTGTTCTTCAGTCATATCAACATGTTCTCATTCCTTACAATAAATTATAAATGGATTAATGTCTCCCTCTATTGGCCACCAGCTGTAAGCACAGTCCAGTGATTGGACTTGGAAGCTGTGTTCAGAGTTTGACATGGGAAATATGGGACAAGGAACTATAACTTTATATCCACACTGACACTTAAAGCCCGTCACAGGACCGACCTTGAACACTGATGTCTCTCTGATGTGGAGAATAGATGACTTCAAATGTTCTGTTCGCAAGATTTCGGGGAGCAATGAAGTGAAAACAGAATAACTAAATGAACATATCATAAATAATGATAAGAACAGCTGTTAGGAAGCTGGAGTTCATGGAGGAAACCCACACAGATGCAAACTAAAATGAATGTGCATCTAAAAAGTAAAATATGAGAACTTACATTAAACAACGACTTGATGGTTCTTTGATAATAAATAAATAGCTTCAAATGTTCGAGTAACACATGTAGCAGTAAAGTGAACACAGAAGCACTAAATAAACAGATCAAACAGCTGCTCATGAAATTCCCGCTGTGCTCTTTGTCTGAACTCCTTGTTTCCTCTCTGCTGTGTGAAGTTTGATGAGAACATGAATCAATCATAAATCTGCTGAAAGGAAGACTTGTGGCTCAAACCACAGGCTGTGTTTCCTCTTCTCTATGTGGCTCAGTCAGAAATCATGAGCTCCTTTAATTTCAGTGCATAAAAAAGTCATGAAGCAGAAGAGAAAGTTAGAAACTATATTGTAAGTAGTTTAAAAGCGATTTGATTTATGTGTCACACACAGAGTTATCATGGTCTTGCTGAACATGTGATTGACACTGTCAAAATGAATCTGTATTACATGAAAGTACAGGCCGGAGAACCTCGAGAAAACTGGAAAAACTGCTACACAGTAAAAAGGCTGCTGAGCATCATCAGAGCAGTTGTTACTTCCCATCATGTTGATAGCTTTAGTTCATTTTGGAGGGTTTGAAGCTGTTTTAAATGACAATGAGTGCTTTTAAATGAAAGCTCTCTTTCAGTGGATTCATGCACAACACTGAACAGCTGTAACATGTACTCTCAGTCTGACACACAACAACAACAACACACTTTATTTATATCACACTTTTATTAACAAAGTTGCAAAGTGCTTCACAGAAAGACATTTATAATATATTACAAATAAAATAAACAATTAAAAAGATTTTAAAAAAGATCTACAGTACATTAAAGTAAATAAAAATTATTATCTAAGGGGAGAGAAACAAGCAAAACACACTAAACGATTCTTTCTGAAGGAAATATAAACTCAGGCATCAGGATCATTGCTTTGAATTCAAAACCTTCTCCTTTTCACTTAAAGTGACTTCAAGTATTTAAGAGACTTTAAAGAGAAAAAACAGCTAAAGAGCTGCTGTTAAGACTTTAGAGCTGTGGCTGAATTTGGATTTTGTCACAATCTGTGGCTGCAGACTCTGTGGCTCTTTGTAAGGATCCAAATGCAGACAATGAGAGACAAAATCAAAATTTTAACAAAAAAACGTTTTTCATGGCCAACAAACATGAACCAAATCAGGTTAACCAAAAATAAATAAAGAAAAAAAAAAACTAAGCTGGGAAAGCTAAAACTTAAACTAACAGAAAATGTGGAACACTGGGAATACCTTGAAACACCTTGGAAGGATTGAGAGATGATCAGTGAAGTGGAAACACATTGGAAAACAGCTCTGATGAATTGAATATAACGAGACAGGGAAGCCAAACCAAACACACTGAACACGGGATGAAATGGTGTCAAACTAAAACAGGAAGTGTCATGGTCCTGAGTCTGAGGACTCAGTGGTTTGTGTTTCCTTATGCTTTTGTTCATTCCGAGTATGTATTCTGTTGTGATTTTGCCATTTGTTGGGTTTCTGTTCTTTGCCTGCCTGCTCCCACTTCTCTGTGTTCCCTCTGTCTGTCCATGGTGTTATTGTGTCTACTTATGAGTCCGCCTGTCAAGTTCAGTGTCCTGTCTGGTTCTCTGTCTGTTAGTTTCCTGTTTTATTGTGAAGGTCTCTGTCTGATGTGAGTGTGTTCAGTTTACGTTTCCCCTGTCCCGTCAGCTCTGATTCCTCCCAGCCGTGTTGCCCTCCTGTCTCTCATCCCCTGATTACTGGTGTGTGTATTTAAGCCCTGTGTGTTCTCCTGCCTGTTGCTGGTTCGTTTGTGTTACGCCGTGTCAGTCTGCGGTACCCTGTGGTCCAAGGTGTCCTGTTCCTCGTCTGTGGCGCATCCCGTTGTCGTATGCTCCCAGGTCTGTTATTTTTTTAGTTCTCCCTGTTTAGGTGTCTTCAGTTATTTGTCATGCCCCACTGCTTGTTTGCCACTACACCTTTGTAAATAAACCTCACTAGCATTTCATCCACTGCCTGCATCTTGGGTCCTTCTTCCAAATCCACACTGCTTGCCTCGGCAGCCGTGACAGTAAGGACACGAACGCACGAGCTTGAAGCAGAAACGGGGATAAACAAACAGAGAGACAAAAGACGAAACACAAGGAGAAGACAAAACACACTGACACTACTAAGACACACGGAGGGCGAGTGAGCAGACACATGGATGAGACAACAGACTCTCACAAGCGACACAGGGATGAGACAAACACACAAGTGGAACCTTGCAGACAACAAACCATAAACTGGAAATACAAGAAAACTCAGAAACATAGAAAGAACTAAACTACTGCTTAAACTGTATAAACTTAAACTTAGACCATCTTCACACTTTCACAGAGAGACTCACAAAAGCAAAATAGCCTCAGAATCTTTGGTCAACGACCCAGCACCCTGACAGATTGACATTATTGTAGTCAGAGCTCTCCTCTGCGTCACCACGTCGCCCTGTTGAGGTGATCAAATGAAAGCATTTCAAAACAAACACCTTCTGTTCTCTGCTTAAATACATTTATTATCAGTGAGAATAATTACCAATGTACATTTTGCATTTCAAATCTCACATTTTGTGCACTCACTTGTCTTGTTAATGACTTTGAGCTGAATCACAGATGCGACATTGGCAGCAATGAAATAATAATCTTACTGATGTTAATGTTCCCTTCCGTGAATCTCTAAATTATTATGTTGGAGGGGTTTGTGTGTCCCATGGATCCCAGGGGCTGTGTTGTTGTTGGAGGGGGGGCCTCCTGGTAGGGTCTCCCATGGCAAATTTTATCCGGTCCCTCACCCAGGACCAGACAAAGAATAATAAAAAAAAAAACCTGAATGAAAGGAACAGTTCACTCTGCCCTTGAAAGGGTTAATGGGGTCCCATGAAGCAAGGCCTGGGGAGGGTGCCTAAGAGCAAGCACCTGGTGGCCAGGCATTGGTCCATGGGGCCCGGCTGGGCATAGCCCAAAAAAAGGACATGGGTCCACCCTCCTATAGGCCCACCACTCGCAGGAGGAGAGGGGAGTAGATTGGCGCTACGTCCACTGTACCGGTACGTCAAGATGAAGAGAGAACTGACCGTAAAAGTGAAGCTCTCAGTTTACATCTCTACCCTCACTTACGGTCACAAGCTCTGGGTTAGTGACCCCAAAGAACGAGATCGTGGATATAAGCAGTGGAAATAAGCTTACTTCGAAGTTTGGCTTGCATCTCCTTTAGAGATAGCGTTAGGTGTTTGGCCATGTGGGAGGGGCTCAGAGTAGAACCACATTTGAGGTGGTTCAGGCATCTGACAAGGATGCCTCATGTGTGATGTTTTTCAGGCATGTCCCACTGTGAGGAGACCCTGGGGCAAAACAAGGAAATGCTGAAGAGATTATATCTCTCGGCTGGTGTGGGAAGCCTTGGTGTTCCCCCAGACAAGCTGGAGGATGTGGCCTCTCTGTTTAGGATGCTGCCCCCACGACCTGGTCCCCAAGTGTAAGAAAATAGTTGGACGCATGGACTTCAATGTTAAACACAGTTATTATATAATCATCCAGCTTCCACAAGCTCAATATTAATGAAAGTTTATACTTTACCATTTTCAGAGTTTTCAGACCTTCTGATTATCTCATAGCCACAATGATCACCTGCAGGTCAGAGAAAATCAGTCACCTCATGTCTGTGATGCTATTTTAAAAAACAAATATTATTGAAAAGAACATTTATATTAAAAGCTGCAGCAGATTTAATAAGTACAGTCTTGTTGCAAACAGCAGCATAATATTATAACTGGATGAAAAACTAACCAGCAAGAAGAGAGGAGTACACTTGCTGCTGATGGTGTTGATTAAACGTCTGCTCATTAACAGCACCTTTATTAAAAATGTAAAATAAGACTTTTGCTTTTAAATGAACCTCATGATGGATTTGCGTCTTTGAAGGATAAAGAGTTTGTGTTAAGTAAAGGAAAAGGTCTCACTGTTGGTTGTTGTGCAGCGATACAACAAGAGCAGGAGAATAAAAATGAGAGAGACTCCACAAACCAGTCGAACAATCAACCACACAGGAGATGAAGAGCTGTCAGCTCCTGACACAGTTACTGTGACAACAAACAATAAAGTTTAATTATACTTTATAATTCATAAAATAATTTTAGGAAAGTTCTCAGAAAATAAAGCGAGGTGACTTCAAGCCTTAAAACAAAACTCATTTATAAAACTCCATCACATGTTTTGATCCTGCTCACCTTTAACTGACATCCAGCTCTGTGCTGACTCTCTTCCTGAGTACTGACACTTGTAGAAACCTTCATCAGACTTTGACACTGCAGAGATCTTCAGCTCCCCTCGGGCATCATTTTGAATAAGTTTGTCATTGTGATAGAAAAACACATTGGAAAGTATTTTTTGTGTTCTCAAACTGCAGCTCAGACTAACAGAAGCTCCCTCAGTCACAGGATGAACAGGACTCACCAGGATAGGACCATTACCATCATCTGTGACACAATCACACACAATTGTTTCAGTCACATCAGCTGGTGCACACTTTGAGAAAAACCTGACAAACAATAATAAGAACAGATTGTACAAATGTTCATCATGAAGATCTGATCTTGTGTATTTAAAAATTACTGTATGTGTTTTATTTTTCCCACATGAAATGACTTCACATACAGCAAAGCTGGAACAAATGTTCATGTCACGTCTAAATCATTAACATCAAAGTAGTAAATGTATAATAACATACTCTGTACAGTGATGTTGACTGCACTGCTGAACTCTCCTGATCCAGACTCACACCAGTACACTGCAGTATCTGACTTTGATGTGTTGATGTCACATGTGGATCCAGTCATTCTCCTACAGTCAGAGTACAGTCGGCCGTCCTCAGAGAACTTCCTCACTCTCCACTCAGTGAAGTTTCCCTCACAGGTCAGTGAGACAGAGTCAGAGGTGAAGTGTTGCACTCTGTCAGGACTCACTGTGTGAGACGCTGCTGAATGAACATCTGGAAACAACATGCAGTGAAGAGACAAAGCTCACAGATGTTAGGATCAACATATCACAGTGGAAATATACGTTTGACTTTTGTGTGGTTCACAGGAGTCCTGATAGTCATGCAGCCAGATTTACAGACTTTCAAATCATCAACATCAAGATTAAAAATAGCTGAGACAAAATTCCTCAAACTGACCTGCAGACCAGACAAACTTTGGTTGACTGTGATCAGTGTGATACTCTGGGTCTCCTCTTCCAGCTCTGCACACATATCCTGCTGTGTGTGTCTGTCCATGAATGATGTAGGAGTCCTGTGCAGTCCCACTGCCATCAGGTAGCAGCTCATAACTGGAGGATTTCTCTGATAGATCAGGAACAGCTTTATACCAGTAGAAGCTCCATCCTGCAGACGGATGTTCAACCTCACAGTTCAGAGTTACTGAGGCTCCAGGACTCAGCCATGATGGAGACACAGTGAGGACAGGACGGGGTTCATCTGATCAACAAAGATTTTCTCTCAATGTTTCGTCTCTTAACTCTGAATTCAATGTCACTAAAATGTTGACTCACAAATATTTATGATGAACTTTCAGAGTGAGACTATCTAAACATGTCAAATATCTCAACATGTACTAATAAAAACACATTTTTACAAACTGTTTCTATTTCCAGGTTAAATGAACTATGACTCTACTTACTGTCAGAAACTGTCAGTGTGACTGAATCACTCCACTCTGTTGTTTCATGCTGTGAACTTTTCATTCTGCCCTTACAGCGATAGTTTCCACTGTTGGATGATGAAGCAGATCTAATCCTGTATTCATTTTGATTTGGAGCTTTTATCATGCTGTTTGTTTCCCACTCATAATCCCACTCAGTGTCTCCTCCATGGATCTCACATCTGACAGTGATCGTCTCTCCTCTGTATATCTCAGACCAGTTTGGATACAGAGTCACAACAGGCCTGTTTGAGGCTGTTACTGTTCAAGAAAGTACAATAAAAACACATGAATATCAAAAATGTTAATGTCTTTTGTTCTTCATCTTCCTCCTTAATCAGGAGTTTATTTGACTTCATGTTAAACTGACCAGTTTTCCCAATCCTGACTGACTGGCTGTCCTCTGTGTAGTAAGCTGGGTTTCCTCTTCCTCCTCTGCACCTGTAGAGTCCTTCCTGTGAGACACTGATTTGTCCATTTGAGTGGAAAACTGCATCTTGTGTGGTCAGGGCTTCAGAGGATTTCTCATCTCTGTACCAGTAGTATTTCCATCCAGATGATGATGATGGGTTCACAGAGCAGGTCAGGGTCACACTGCCCCCTACTGGAACAGCTGTGTTATCAGCTCTCAGTTTGGCCTTTGGTTTATCTGCAGTTCAGTTTAGAAAAAGAACAAAAGTCAATGACTGAATCGTGTACATACGGATGTTCACTGTTCATAGACACAAACTACATCTTTCTTGGCTGCTACCTCAAAGCAGATTGTGCGCTGTCAGTCCTGTGTGCTGCATGTGACTGAATCAAAACCGTTTAAATAACTAGATGTAAATGGTGAACATCAACAAATCTTGGTGATCTTGAAGAGATACAAATTGTACAATCGTTTTGATCAAAGCTGTGAAAGTTTTATATTTTCTTTGCTGTATTTAAAAAGTACTTGAAGATTGATTAATAAGCTGGTCCGTCTTTAGGACCTGGGAGTTTAAAGGGATCAATCTCAATCAGCCTCCTGCTAAAGGTGAGTGGCAGTGACTCAGAGTTATGAGACTGTTAATCATAGAAACAGTACCACTATTTTTGGTGGTATGTCTGTGTGTGTTTATTTATTTGATCAGATGATAGTTCAGAATTACTTTTATTCTTTTTATAGAAATTGTAGATCAATTGTTATTTGTTTGAATATATTATTTATTTATCCTGTTTATATCATTATTGTCCTCAGGTGATGGAGCAGCAGGTCAGCATTGGCGTCTCTATACCAGCTGAAGGTTCATGACACAAAGTGGTGACAAACTGTCTACAATGAGGCTACTATCAGCTGCAGCTCTTTGTCTGACTAACAATGTAACATGCTTTGTAGACCATTGAATTCATCCTGTGCTGACCATGATGACATTTGTCAAATGGAGATCACACAACAAACATGACTTACTTGATACTGACAATGTGAAGGCTTCACTCCACTCTGTTGAAGAATATAAGTCATCTCTGCGTCGACTCTTACACATGTAGTCTCCACTGCTGGACTCAGAAACACTGAATGTCACATCATTATTGTGTGTCCACTGTGTGGGTGTCCCGCGTTCTCTCCATCCATACTCCCACTCAGGGGTTTCACCTCCTTCCTGCACCTCACATGTCAGAGTGATCGTCTCACCTCTGAATATCTGAGGCCAGTTGGGTTGTTGTTTTACAACAACTTTATTGGAAACTGTTCACACATATTAACAGTTGAGATACAAACAGAAACATGAAATCAACACAGAAAACTTTACATTGTATGTTTGATAATCATGAGTGAATGTATATTTCAAACTAAACGACTGAACTCACAGGTTATCTCAATGGTGACATCATCACTTCTATCAGTGTAGTAAACTGGGTTTCCTCTTGTTCCTCTGCAGCTGTAGTTTCCTCCTTCAGATACTCTGATATCTCTGTTTTGTTGATCTCTGATTTTACCTTCATAGGTTCTTTGGGTTCGTCTGAACCACTCATATTTCCATCCATCAGAGCTCTGCACAGAGCAGGTCAGTGTCACACTGCCCCCTACTGGTATGATTGTAGTTCCTGCTGTCAGTGTGGCCCTGGGTTTATCTGATGTTATGAAAAAGGAGGAAAATTATATAAATATGCAGATGATTCAAAATCTACACAAATATTTTCTTTATATTGTTTTTTCTTTCCTCTCAGTTTAAGACATTTCAAATTTTCTCTGATTTCTGTCTCAACATGGTAACAGAGCTGCAGTATAATGAAGGGAATGAGACAGCAGGAGAGCACAGCTGGGAGTAATAGACTATGTGCACATTAGCATATGCTACTTCCGGTGGGGAAACTCCTGTAGGGCGCTTCGTTTCCGGTGTTATATTCACTCCTTGTTTACTGCCGCTTTCTCCAAAACAAGTCAACCAAATTGATGAATCGAGGTGAGATTTACATTTCTCGAGATGTCTTGGGCATTTACGGAATATGTATGTAGATGCTGTTCATAGACCTGTCGATATTTTTCCCCCGCGCCTCAGAGCAGAACAGAGAAAGGATTTAAATTCTATATTTCTCAGTATTTGTAAACAGCGGTCCCTCGTTTATCGCGGGTGTTATGTTCTAAAAATAACCAGCGATAGGTGAAATCAAGTAGCCAATTTTATTTTTTTGATGGTGGTAAACGTTTCGTCGACACTGTTGTGTTTGTTGGGGAAAAAGCAGTGTGACTGCACTTCAGAGTCACACTGCTAGCCATCGATGCAGCGATTGTGTACTGTGCAGCAGAGACGGCACAGAGGAGATCGTCTGCAGCGATCAGGACGCAGGACACAATGTGATGTAAAAAAAAAAACGTGCAAACTTGCACTAACAAATCTGCTAAACAGCGAGTTGAAAGGTGAACCGCGTCATAGCGAAGGACCACTGTAATTTTGAAGGTAAGTCACAACATACCCTTCATAAATAGGCTACTAATGTATAGAAACCTTTACCAGCAATCATTCATTTTTTGTGTGGCTTTTTTCACGGTTTGTTAACATGCTGTGTAGGTGTGTGCTTGACTAGCTGATATCGACATAACAGGGAAACATCTGGTTTGACTATTCTTCACCTGTAGTTTGAATGCTGAACATTTGCCTGTTTAAATCATAAGACCAGTCACTATACAGAGATGTGCTTCTGAATGTGGACGATGTGTCTTCTGCTGCAGTGATGCAGTTCAGCTTGTGTTGAGTGATGTAAACAACTGATTGATCTAAACTCTTTAAACGTCAAAATTGATCATTAGATTTTTTTTATGACACACAGTGGTGAGTGTTCCCACCTTCTGCTCTTTGTAACTTAACGCGATCTTTCAGTTTTTGTGTTTTGGACATGATTTTGGAGTATGTCTTCACAGTAGCGATTGACCACAAAGTAAAGCTACCAGAAATGTACAACCCCAGATCCTGTCTCAAACCAGGAAGTTATCATTTTCTCGTGCACAGGGTCTATTAGGGGGACGAGACAAGGGAAACAAAACTAGAAACACTGACATGAGACGCAGACCTTCAAAGTAAAACAGGAAACACACCGACTGAACTCTAGACATGTAAACTTAACAGAGACTGAGACAGAACATAGAGACCTGAAACGTGGGACAGAAAGGCACAGAGTAAACACAACATGAACACATAAAACAAAACCTAAGAACTAAAACCGTAGCAGCCATAACTGATCCTGGGGTAATAATAATAATAATAATAACTACAATAATCAAAACAGCAAAGGACTCAGAACATAAAACATATTATAAAATACCAAAACACACGAGACTCAAAATGCTGAACCGTGACAACTGGAGCATCAGGGGCCAAATCACAAAACACGTTTATGAATGACTGAGCCACACATTTAATTTCTGACTGATTAACATATTAACATTAAAAAATAAAAAACAGTATTATCAAATATTATAACCCCATTATTGTTTATTATTTTTTAACTTTATAACACTTTATATATTCAGAAATAACTTGGCAGGTTGGGGCCGTAAATCACTTTGTAACATAAGTTTTTGTCATAATATTATCCCCCTCTGATCTCCAAACTTTGGGGAATCCATGTTGTTTTATTTCTTATGACATTTTAAACTCACCAGTTTCCTGAAAGATGACTGGATCACTTTCTACTGTGAGTAAATTTGTCCCTTTTATACGTCCTCTGCAGGCGTAGATGCCGCCTTTAGAGGTCACAAGTTCTCCCTTTGATTCACCAGCTACTTTGGTCTTCTGGTTAGAGTAAACACTGGGTTCTCTGAACCAGTCATATTCAAAGTCAGCAGAGTTCTTCACATCACAGGTCAGTGTGATGTGAAGAACAGCAAAACTCAGTGAGATAATCTGCACTACACACACTGTTGATGTTTTCAGATCAGATAAACATGAAAAGAAAATCTACATGTATGAAGCCACAGCTCTTCAGTAAATGTACAGTTTGTATCGTGGGTGTGTGTTTGATTGCTCACACAGTTAACATGGTTATATTAACATTTTAACCAATAAATCAATGAAATGTTTGGTTCATGATACAAAATATAACACAGAGGACGTCATTTAGAGCAACACAAGAAGAAGAAAACAGTTTCTCACCTTCAGTGTTTCCATGTCTGACTGTACCGAGCACTAAAATAATGAATGAAACATCATCAGACATTATACAACTGACAAAATCACAATAAATGGTACCACTTTACAATAAGTCTCCCCTTATAGATGCTAATAAATAGTTTATAGCTATATTATTAATTAATCTGTAAATGCTTTATAAACCATTATTAATGGTTTATTATGCATTAGTTAAGGGTGAGAAAAAGAAAAAAAACTGACCGGTTTGTTGCCAAATAGTGAGCCAAATGTGTTCACCTATATATTTTATCTAGAGTTGCTATATTAAACATTTCAGACTAAGTTACTATCCTGTAAGCACAATCAGCATTTGTAAACATATTTTTTATCATATAAAATTGTACTTCATAAATGCATTATAAATATCCACAACTATCAATTGGAGCTTTGTTGTAAAGTGTAAAGCATAAAACCATTTATTAATGACAAATAAACATTTATAAATGCCAAACTGGAGACTTATTGTAAAGTGTAAAGCATAAAACCATTTATTAATGACAAATAAACATTTATAAATGCCAAATGGGAGACTTATTGTAAAGTGTAAAGCATAAAACCATTTATTAATGACAAATAAACATTTATAAATGCCAAATGGGAGCCTCATTGTAAAGTGTAAAGCATGACACCATTTATTTATGACTACTAAACATTTATAAATGACAAAAGAGAGTTTTGTTGTAAAGTTTAAAACATGTCAACATTTATTTATGATCAACAAACATTTCTAAGTATTACTAGGCATTACTATAAAAAGTATAAAGCACCAACAGTTATTTAGCATTGCTAAACTTATATACAAGCCCTTTAAAGATAGCTAAAACTATATTAAGGAAACAAATCCCATCCCTAAATCCACCACTGGCATAAAACAAAGGAAAATTATAATAATTATAATATAATAAATTATTATACCTTAACTGAAACTGCACAGCTGTATTATTTACTCTACACACATTTATACAAATCAAAAAAAAAAACAAAAAAACAATAAAATAAACTAACAGGTAAATCTCTTAGTTGTGTGGAAACTCAACACATATGTGAACAGATCTTTGAAAAATGTTTGGTTTTGCACATCTTTTCTTCAGTTCAATATGCTCAAAAAAACAAAACCACTTAGAACAAATTAGGGTTTCAGACAGATTTCCCTCTTCGAATTGGAAGCAAAGTACCAGCGGCCTTCATACTTTCTATTTTGTTTTTTACTTCATCACTGCCTTGAATTGCAGCCTCACATCGCTTAGCAAAAGCTAGTACCGTATCTCCACTAGGCCTGTTGGACAGTAGCTCCTGGTACACATTGGGGACCGCAATAGCAAGCTCCCCAACTGATGAAGTGGACACAACAGTGTTCCTGTCTAGACCATGCTTCTGAAAAGCTTTGGTCATGGTCTTCGTCTTTGGAAATGTCTTGAGGAGGGATTTGTATCGCAGCACAATGTCATTTGGCGTTTGAACTGAAAATGAAAACAAAGCAAATAATTAGAAAAGCAAATGCTCAAAGCATACTAATCTCTCTCTCTCTCTCTCTCTCTCTCTCTCTCTCTCTCTGTATATATATATATATATATATATCAAGGTCAAGGTCAAGGTTCTTTATTATTTGTCACATGCATAGTTATACAAGTATAACACACAGTGAAATGTAGCCTGACACGCTCCTCGACATGTGCAAAAATTGGGGGGGGGGGGGGGGGTGTAGAGGAAGAACATTATATACAGTGGGGCAAAAAAGTATTTAGTCAGCCACCGATTGTGCAAGTTCCCCCACTTAAAATGATGACAGAGGTCAGTAATTTGCACCAGAGGTACACTTCAACTGTGAGAGACAGAATGTGAAAAAAAAATCCATGAATCCACATGGTAGGATTTGTAAAGAATTTATTGGTAAATCAGGGTGGAAAATAAGTATTTGGTCAATAACAAAAATACAACTCAATACTTTGTAACATAACCTTTGTTGGCAATAACAGAGGTCAAACGTTTACTATAGGTCTTTACCAGGTTTGCACACACAGTAGCTGGTATTTTGGCCCATTCCTCCATGCAGATCTTCTCGAGAGCAGTGATGTTTTGGGGCTGTCGCCGAGCAACACGGACTTTCAACTCCCGCCACAGATTTTCTATGGGGTTGAGGTCTGGAGACTGGCTAGGCCACTCCAGGACTTTCAAATGCTTCTTACGGAGCCACTCCTTTGTTGCCCGGGCGGTGTGTTTTGGATCATTGTCATGTTGGAAGACCCAGCCTCGTTTCATCTTCAAAGTTCTCACTGATGGAAGGAGGTTTTGGCTCAAAATCTCACGATACATGGCCCCATTCATTCTGTCCTTAACACGGATCAGTCGTCCTGTCCCCTTGGCAGAAAAACAGCCCCATAGCATGATGTTTCCACCCCCATGCTTCACAGTAGGTATGGTGTTCTTGGGATGCAACTCAGTATTCTTCTTCCTCCAAACACGACAAGTTGAGTTTATACCAAAGAGTTCTACTTTGGTTTCATCTGACCACATGACATTCTCCCAATCCTCTGCTGTATCATCCATGTGCTCTCTGGCAAACTTCAGACGGGCCTGGGCATGCACTGGCTTCAGCAGCGGAACACGTCTGGCACTGCGGGATTTGATTCCCTGCCGTTGTGGTGTGTTACTGATGTGATGTGATGTAGCATAACTTAAGCAGCAAGGAAGGTGATAAGTAAATAGCATTAGCAGACAATTGAAGTTATTTTTAAGCATACTTTATTGCTAGCATCTCCCTTTTACCATAAAACAATCAATCAGGCATGCAAAAATCCCACTGGCTTTATACAAGACTTTGCCCACACCTGACCTCGTTAGTCCCTACCATTGAACAAAATAGGTCAAACCAAATAATACAATTCTAAACAAAGAACAGGAATAAAGTCATGCATGAAACTGACAAACTCATTTACTCAACTAAATGGTTTGTAAAGTAAAACACTGCATACAATATAACTCAAAAGGCTACTTTAAAGAAAACAAACAATACTATACAAAATGAAAAACCCTCCATTTGGTTACACCCAGTGATCCAATCATTGACCTCATGACCCTATATAAACAGGAAGTAGTGGGCGGCCCTTCCCATACACCCGTCTCACATACAGGACCTGAATGCACAACATGGACACCATGGTAAGTATAACCAAAGCAACATAAAGAAACATAATTTACTAGACATGTGCCTGTAAACAAAAGAAAATTCAGATGATCTGATGGTTAGTAGTGTTTGCTTTAAAACACATGCATGGATGTAAAGAATGTAACTACTGCTACCACAAACAAAACCCGGGATATTGTGTGTTAAGAGAAGTTACACCAGCACTGTCTAAATTAAAGCATTATGGCTGACTGTAAAATAACAGAACACAGAATAACAATATACGCAAGTGACAAATGGCAAATGAATTCTGTCCTAGCCACTTTGTCACAGTGACCTTTGTTACTTTGGTCCCAGCTCTCTGCAGGTCATTCACCAGGTCCCCCCGTGTGGTTCTGGGATCTTTGCTCACCGTTCTCATGATCATTTTGACCCCACGGGATGAGATCTTGCGTGGAGCCCCAGATCGAGGGAGATTATCAGTGGTCTTGTATGTCTTCCATTTTCTGATGATTGCTCCCACAGTTGTTTTTGGTGAGTTAATGACCTTCTTAAGGAACAATCCCACTAGGGTTTAAAGTGCAGTCGCTTTCTTACCAAGCGCCTTAAAACACTTGGAGATTTACATCTACTATGATCTGAGTCAGTGCACTAAAATAGAATCCAGTCTACAAACAAACATGGTGATAACAAAACATTAGTGTCCTAAAAACGGTACAGTCCATCCTCTTTGGGCAACAGATGAACGACTGGCTTCCAACAGGGAAATGATCTCCCCAGTATTTCCTTTATGTATTTGACAATCTCAAAAAGTGATGTCATTGACAAATTGCAATGGGTCACTTCTCTCAACAAGAATTTCTCTAGAAGGTGGTATATAATATAAGGTGGAAATAATTCACGTGTCTTCAACAGCAAACACCATTAAGCTGAAGTTAAACCTGCCTACTGGGAGTTTAAAAAAAATCTCTATTTATGGCTGGACGAGCTCTAATCTTCCTTTAGGAAGCAAGTTTCATTTAATAAGGAGTAGGATCAGTGTAGTACTCTTTTATACCTTGACTAAGGAAGCAGTTTACTGTTAGTCTGCATTAAAAATTGTTTAAATCTAGCACTGGCTTTAATCACTGCTGTTAAATATTTAATCAGTGTCTTCTATGATTGGTTACATTTTATATTAGGATGTAATAAGCATCAAATTATCACTGATGGAGAAACAAACCTTTCTTAGATAAACTAAACCAGCTCCACTCTGATCTGAGTCAGTGCACCTGATGAAGACCCTG
This sequence comes from Astatotilapia calliptera, assembly GCF_964374335.1. Classification (NCBI taxonomy): domain Eukaryota; kingdom Metazoa; phylum Chordata; class Actinopteri; order Cichliformes; family Cichlidae; genus Astatotilapia; species Astatotilapia calliptera. The sequence goes on along the minus strand of NC_137424.1, from coordinate 46,278,700 downwards.
GAGCGGTTGGTCCTGGCTCAGCTTCGGCGCCTAATAAGCTCATCACTGGACCCACTTCAGTTTGCCTACCAGCCTGGCATTGGAGCGGATGATGCCGTCATTCACCTCCTACATCGTTCCCTCGCTCACCTGGAGACCGCTGGAAGCACTGTGAGAATCATGTTCTTTGATTTCTCCAGTGCCTTCAACACCATTCTTCCCTCGGTTCTAAAGGACAAGCTGGTGAACTCTGGAGTGGACCATCACCTCACTACCTGGATCCTGGACTACCTCACCGACCGACCACAGTATGTGAGGACTCAGGGCTGTGTGTCGGACAGGGTCGTCTGCAGTACGGGGGCCCCACAGGGAACGGTTCTGGCTCCGTTCCTCTTCACCATCTACACTGCAGACTTCTCCCACAATTCCACCCAGTGCTTCCTGCAGAAGTTCTCTGATGACTCTGCAATAGTCGGCCTCATCACTGATGGGGACGACAAGGAGTACAGAGGTCTGACCCAAGACTTTGTGGACTGGTGCCAGCTGAACTACCTCCAGATCAACGCCAGTAAAACCAAGGAACTGGTGGTAGACTTCCGCAGGCACAAGCATTCTCCACTGCAACCACTGAACATCCAAGGTATGGACATTGAGGCTGTGGACAGCTACAGGTACCTTGGTGTTCATCTCAACAATAGACTGGACTGGACTCATAACTCAGACGCCCTCTACAGGAAAGGGCAGAGCAGGCTGTACCTGCTGCGGAGACTCAGGTCGTTTGGGGTGGAGGGCCCACTCCTGAAGACCTTCTATGACTCTGTTGTGGCTTCTGCTATCTTTTATGGTGTGGTCTGCTGGGGCGGCAGCATCTCTGCTGGGGACAGGAAGAGACTGAACAGGGTGATCCGAAGGGCCAGCTCTGTTCTAGGATGCCCTCTGGACCCAGTGGAGGTGGTGAGTGACAGGAGAACGGCGGCTAAGCTGTCATCCCTGTTGGACAACGTCTCCCACCCCATGCAGCAGACTGTGACAGCACTGAGCAGCTCCTTCAGTGGGAGACTGCGGCACCCACAGTGTGGGACGGAGAGATTTCGCAGGTCTTTCCTCCCCACTGCTGTCAGACTCCACAACAAAGACTTTAACTGATCAAGCACACACATCCATACATATGCAATAATACTAAGTGCAATAATCCTTTCTGTCATCGTTGTATTTTTACTCAGTTGTTTATAGTATTTGTATTTGTATTCTATTTTTATCTTATTGTATATTTATTTTATTTTATTCTACTGTATATAGTATTTTATTTTATTCTATTCTGTACAGTTGTGTACTGTATTTATTCTTATTGTATTCTAATTTTTGCCTCATAACTTTTGCACTGTCCACTTCCTGCTGTGACAAAACAAATTTCCCATGTGTGGGACTAATAAAGGTTATCTTATCTTATCTTATCTTAAAATCTAATCCAGTCTACAAACAACCATGTTGGTAACAAACATGAGAGTCCTCTGATCACATGACCTGAAATGGTCAAATGACTGATACTCTGTTCTTCTTACTAAAACATGTTTATGGATCAGTATGAATCAAACAATAGAAGTCAGTGATGTACTCACAGAATAGGCCCAGCTCACAGAGCAAAGTGGCTCCCATCCTCACATCCAGCAGTGACACGTCTGAAAACTTCTACAACTTTCTGTAAAGAGAGAGAGTGAAGCAGCAGCACAGCAGATACCAAAGAGCTGAGAAGGAAACAAAGAGGTTTTAAAACTTCTCTCTGCTTCCTTCCTTTTACACAGAAATAACAACTTAACAAGGTCTGACCAGATTTTTATGAAAAGGCCTTTAACACACAGACTAAACTGACCAATAACAGACAGACAGTAAGTTTCATTACACATATGTGAGCTGACTGAGGGTTAAAGAGGAAATGAGGAGAACAAAAGTCCAAGACTTGTTTTAAGTGTGAAAAACAATTATTTTATTTAAATATTGTTAACATAAAATAATAACACAAATAATTCTCATAAAATATTTTCAGTGAGAACAGCTGCAGTAAAAACAGATGATAATAACTCATTTGGAAGGTTAAATATTTGGATACAGCACAGCCACAAACACAGCAGTTATATGAATGTTGTAAGTGGTGAAACAGGAAGAATGTAGTTTTAACATTTGTGCTTTAAACCATGTTTAGTTTTGTTTAGTTTAGTTTAGTTTAGTTTAGTTTCCTGATCTATGTCTGTTTTTAGATTTAACACTGCAGCAAAGTTTTACAGAGAATAGTCACAAGAGAAAATAACCAGTGAGCAGCAGTTCACTGGGTGAAAATAACTCAATGTTAGAGGAGAATGGCCAGACCACTCATTGCAACCGAGATATGCAGAACAGTGTCTTTGAATGCACAACATGAAGTAAATGTCATATAGCAGCAGATGACCACACCAGCTGCCATGCCTGTCAGCTAAGAACAGGAAACTGAGGCTATAATTCAAAACCAAAACCTGACAACATGAGTTTGTAAAAACATTGTCTAATCTGATGAGTCTCAGTTTCTGCTGCAACATTCAGATGGTAGGGTCAGAATTTGGCATAACATCATGAAAGCATGGATCCATTGTATCAGAAATTAGGCTGACTGATACTAAGTGTCTTTTACAGAGAACAGATGCAAGAGATATGCATCGCCATAAGAACAGTTTCTTCCCCTCTGCTGTTGGACACATGAACAATAACCATATGACTGTTCCCACCACTAACACATGACCCTACGCTGTGTTCACTGCATCATTCCATGTTTGGCACTGATCACCACCTGCACTCATGTATATATCTATCTACGTAGCACTCTTAATTCTTATTCTCATGTATATATCTCATGTATAGCTCATGCACATATCTTTCTACGTACTTTTAATTCTTATCCCTACTTTTATTTTTTCATGTCTATTTATGACACTATGTTTGCACTGAAGCACCGCAGCAATTTCCTAATGTTGTAAACCTGCTCAACATTTGGCAATAAACCCCTTTCTGATTCTGATTCTGATTCTGAGTGTCTGATCATGCAAATCAAATTTATTTCACTTTCATCTGCAAATAAAGTTATGTCCATGTTTCCTTTTTTAGGCTGTGGGACTGTAACCTTTAAAGTTTAAATTGATCCAGTTTAAAGTTTCAGAACCTCAGAAATCAACAGCTGCACTGAGAGCGCACTCAACAATAAAACAATTAATGGGAATAAAAATGTTTCATTCATCGCTCTGTGCTCTACATCTTCAGGTTAATGAGTTTCTACAGCATTCATATCTTATGTTTGATATCATTTACAGATTTTTAACCACTATTTAACAATATCTCTGAAGCAGGTGGCACTATGTGTCCCTCCAAACTATCAAAGCGCAGCTGATTCACAGAAGCAGGATTCAGCTTCGAGAGCAGAGTCCTGCAAATGTGTCGACTGTGTAGACTTTTCATTGGGAGGGACTTTCACCCACCCAACACATGCTTCGTGCATCCTCTAAGGTCCTGACTGCACGCTGTTTGAAGTTGATGATGTCAGCGTCTGAAACAGGAGCTTTGCTAACCTCTGACCTTTCCTACTAAAGTGTTGAACATTATGATCATTCAGCTGTTAGTGAGGGGAGGAGCTGGGTCCCTGTCTGTCTGCAGCAGTGCTGTCAAATTATGCCTCAGCTGGAGGAAGCCAAGACAAGACTACTGATATCAACATTGATGCAAATGAGCATCTTCATTCTGTTTTAGTGATGATTACTAAGGAAGTGTCAATTTTGGACAACCCTACTCTACACACGTACAATGATAAAACTACTCTGATATGTTCTGTCTCTGAAGTTTCACTGCAGATATTTGCGTTTCTAAAATGCAAACATCTGCAGTGATCTTTACTCTTCTTAACATTAAAAAGTAAAAATAAAAATCTAATTATTTATTGAGTAAAGAGAAAAATAACAATGTCTCACCATCAGCATTAACGTAGAAAAGAGTACTGAGTAATGAAGTAAAGATTAAACAGCATCAGGATCAAACTGAGAGAAAATCAAACAAAACAAACAAACTTAGAGCATTGTTTTAAAAGATTCTTATTCATATAAGAAATTTTTACCACAGGTGACTTGAATTGGTCACATGAGAGGGTGAGGCAAGGTCTCTCCTGAAATCTCTGGTTATAATGCCTGAATAAGTCAAAAGTTGCCAGTCAGAATTTTTTTTGTGGAACGCTTCCTCAACTCAGATCTCCCACTCTGAAAGTCTGAGCAGACCAGCGTACTCTGAGTTAACGATCCAAGATGGCGGCACTGAACATAAACAGGAGTAAAACTGTTATGGTTCGAGGTCGTTTGACCCAGCAGTTTGAGTTTTTTGTGTTTTTGTGATTTCTTTGTGTTGTGATCTTTTAGTTTTCTATTAGTTAGTATTGAGTTTCGACCTGGTTTTGCTTCCAAGTTTAGTCATATTTCTGATGGATGTTTTCTTGTCGCTGTGTCATTCCCTGTTTCCTGTCTGAGTTATGTCCTCTGTGTTTGTTCCTTAGTCATGTCCGTGTCTCGTCTCCTTGTTCCCTTGCCACGTTCCCCTCGTACTTCCATGTCGCCTCTGTCAGTCTTGTATGTCCACGTGTGTTGTGTCCAGTCATGTCACTGTTTTCGCCTCCCATTTCTGCTTCTATGTCCCCATGTCTGTTTCTTCCCTGGTTCAGGTGTCTTTTTCCGTTTTTTCTGTTTTATTTTGACAGTATCACGTCCTGTGTTTGGTTTGTCTTCCTCGTGCGTCATTATGTTTATTGCAGTTGTGTTTCCCGTGTGTTCCACTTCCCTCGTCAGCCTCTTGTGTATTTTTGGTGTGAGTTTTCATTCGTTCGTTGGCAGGTCATCTTTTCACCATGTGCCATGTTTCTGTTCAGTCAAGTCTCAGGTATTCATGTCCATGTTAGCCACATTCAGGTTTCATGTTCACTGTGTCTAGTGTTAGTTTTCCCCAGTTTAGTTTACTGTTAACATCGTCCTAGTTTCTGTTTGCTTTTGTTTATATTGTTGATCCAGCCTAAAGTAAACGGTTTGTTTTTTGTTAAGTTCATTCCTGTCTCAACCGTCCGCTTTTGCGCTCGCGCCACTCTCCAGTCATCTGGCCACGACAAAGTCTGTACTGCCACTGTGGTGTATTTTTGACTCACTAAAAAAGCTGTGATTAGGTTTGAGCACCAATTAGTCAAAAAAACAAGTATTATGCTGCACTGCTATTCATACCTGCGTGGCTCTAATTTACCAAGAACCAAAACAAATCCTGTTTCCTAGCTTTTTCTGCAACATGCTAACTCAGGAGTGACGTCACTCCCAATTTCCAACATCCGAGTTCAGAGGTGTCTTCAATGCAGCATAATGACCCAAACCTTTATTCACACCTTCGCTCATGTGATGACACACATGATTAGTATTGGGTATACGAACCTTTTTAAGAGACAACTCCCACTGGAGTCTCCACTGTTTGCCTCTAGAAGTGAAGAAGCCTCTTAGATGAGAGGTGACACGTCTTAAAGAAACTTAAAGAAGTTTAGTCACTTTCTTTCCAAACTCCTTAGACTACCATGAGATGGATGACTGAGAACCTACACAGACATTAAACATTAAGAAGGTTGCAGGTTTGAATCCACCAGCTGAGGATTTTTGTGTGGCGTTTGCATGTTCTCCTTGTCTGGGTTCTCTCCAGGTACTCTGGCTTCCTCACACAGTCAAAAGTCACATATTATTATGTTAACTGGTGATTCAGGTGATTGCAACTAGGTGTAGATGTGAACATGAATGGTTGTCTGTCTCTCCATAACCTGTCTAAGTGGAACTCATCTTTCACAATATAAAGGTTATTATAGGCTCGACCCAAATTAGTCCAAAAAGACAACAGAACAACAGAGCAGTGAATGTTTTAAGTTGTGGTAACTTTGTGATTGGCTAGTCCCCTCCATATGAGCATGCAGTGTACCTCAGTTTATCACTCAAAAAACAAGACAGTGGCCATTGTCAATATACAGTCTATAATATCAATCTAAGTTAAAGTATGCAAACACAGCCTCCATCCTTAATCCTGTCAAACACATTCTTACAAAGGTTATAATTAAGGTTTGGTGCAGTATCATCTACACATACAAACATGTTGACATCCAGGTGTTTTAGATTCTTTAACAGCAGGTATGTTTCTTCTTCCCATTACTTTTCTCTTTGAAAGGTAAAATACATTAACATATAATTTCATGTTTTTAGCTTATTTGCAGCTTACACATTTTTGTGTTATACTGTGAGGAACTGGCCTGTTTGGAAGTTGCAGTAAGAAGAAAAACATGTCTGTATATGATGTTGTGGACAGAGAGAGTGATGGATGATTTTATTTATTTCAGAGATAAATGAACATTTACAGCACGTCCATGCAGAGACTCTTAAAGACATGAGCGTGAGAAACAAGCTTTTCACTGTTTCTCTTGATGCCCACATGCTTTATTTATTCTTTAGTCCAGCATGTGTCATCACCACAATAAAGCTACTTTTAACCTGTTTTCACACATTGTCATACCTGCACATTTCCACTGTGCTGTGTTGACTTTAAAGAAGATGAACGTTAGACTTCAGGCTGAAACCACAGGCTGCATTTCCTCTTTTCTTGGAGGCACAGACAGAAATTTTGTGGTATCAGATTTTCAGCAGATAAAAATAAACCAGTAACAGTCTTTTACACACATGCAGTCATCACAGTCTGCTCAGAAGAACAAAGGGGGGTCAGAAAAGAATTAAAGGGTGACCTGAACCAATAGACTCACATGTCACATGTCTTCTTGTCTACACGCTGAGGCATCTGTCAATTAATATTAATCTGAAACATCATCACCCCCCTTTCTTTTCTTTGTGTGTGTGTTTGTATTCAGATTTGTGAAGTTGTGCCCTTAATCTTCATAATATCAAAACCCCGGAAACACAAGGAAGGTGCATCATGATGAGACCCAGAACCAAAACATTACAGCAAAGCTGAATACACTAGTGTATATAACACCCAGCAGTGTGGTAAATTGTGCTGAGAGAGTATCTGCACCCCATAAGACCAAGAAGCCAAGAACACCAGCATGCTGTGTGAGAAACATGCATGAAAGTCAGAACACCTCTGTCAGTGCATTCACGTGGCTAGTGGGTCCTCTCTGTGGCTGACTGGCTGTTAACCCAGTGAGTGAGAGTTTCTCCCACTGCATTGGGCCGTATCCTTCTGCTGCACTAAAGGACAGTTTTGCAGCCATGTAGCTCTGCTCATGTCACGTGCAGCCTTCCCACATCACATGATTTCTGGGCATGACCGTGGAGTCCAACAGAGCCTCCATGTCCCTCACCCTGAATTGACAGCAGACCTTTGGGGTGTGCCTAGACCCATTTGGGCTTCACTCGTGGGGTAGCCCAATCCAACAGGAGTGGAGACTCCATCCAGATGTGGTCCACCAGATCTGGAGTTGCTTCAGAGGGGCAGAAGTAGACCTTTTTTTCCCCCCAGAGAATCGACACATTGCCATCTGTTCTTCTCCCTGGAGACAACCTGTTGCACTCCTGGCCACAAGCTCTCTCTCCATACTTCCTCCTCCAGTTATTCCTTAACCGGGTACAGACTGAGGAGTTGAGGTTGATCCTGGTGGCCCCTCTTTGGCCCTACATGCTAGTTTTCAGTTTTCCTGCCAGTCATGGCCAGGACACCCTCGGAGCTCCCTGTTCTGAGGGACCTCCTGTCCCAGGTGAGGGGGTCACTGTTCCATCTTTTCCCAGTAGGACTCAGGGTGACAGCCTGTACCTTGAGAGGGAGAGGCTCCAGGCCTGGCCTGATCTAAAAGTGAGAATGCTGCAGGAGTTTTGTGCACCATCCACCAGGACTGCCTACTGCTTTCTTTGGGGGCTGTTTGCCTCCTGGTGTGCGGTCCACCAGCTGGACCTCCACAAGGCTGCAGTTGACATGATCCTTTGTGTGTTGCATGCTCTGTTGGTCCAAAGGCAATGATGAAGGTGACACAGGGGTTATCCTCTGGCCTAACTCTGGGTTGCTGCTGATGACCTCGATTACCAATCTTGGGTTAAAAATTGACTCTGCACTTACCTTTGATGGCCACGTGAATGGGGTGGTGAAATCGTCATTCTATCAACTCAGGCGTCTGTCGAAGGTTAAACCTTTTCTTTCAAGGCGTGACTTGGAGACTGTTATCCACACTTTTATAACCTCACGCTTGGATTATTGTAACTCCCTTTTAATAGGGGTTGGACCGGGCACTCTGACACGCCTGCAACTAGTACAGAATGCTGTGGCACGGTTTTTATCCGGTAAAAGGAAATTTGAGCACATTACTCCGGTTCTGGCCTCCCTGCACTGGCTTCCAATTGAATTTAGAATTCATTTTAAAGTTCTTTTATTGGTTTTTAAATCTTTAAATGGTCTGGCACCTGCGTATCTGTCTGATTTGCTGAAGCCCTATGTCTCCACTCATTCGCTCCGGTCAGCTGAGCAGCTGTTGCTCTCAGTCCCCAAATCACGGTTGAAACTGAGAGGAGACCGAGCGTTCTCTATTGTGGCTCCTAAGCTTTGGAATAATCTTCCTCTTCAAATTAGGCAATCGACATCAGTGATGGTTTTTAAATCCAGATTGAAAACGCATTTTTATTCACTGGCTTTTGATTCAGTGGTTGACTGACTTGTATCTTATTGTTTTTGCTATGTTTATTATTTTATCGTATTTATTATTCTTATGGTATCTGTTGTGTTTCTTTTGTTCAGCACTTTGGTCGGCCTTGTGTGTTTTTAAAGTGCTATATAAGTAAACGATGATGATGATGATGACCTATTTGAATTTCACCTGTCCAAGTAAATGCAGAGTTACGAATATCTCCCACTGGGGACCTGCACAAGGAGACAGCTGGGAGCCAGGTTGCCCTGTGCTATCTCCATGCTTTGGCACAGCATGTCTTGCTTACCCGGCCGTTTAGGAAGTCGGGCCACTTCGGAGGTGGGGTGCCCCCGGCCTCTCGGCCTGGGGCTCGGTCACTCAGGCGCGGCTGGCTGCCGGCGGAGCTCACGGGCGCATCACTTCAACTCCCCCTGGCTTCTGCTCCGCAGCTGCTGAGTGAGCCCTCATCTGGGACTCTCCTCAGCTCTTTCCGGGACAGTGGCGCGGCTGCCCCTCTGTTGGTCTTCCTTGGTCTCTTGTGTTCTGGGGGCCTCTGGATGTCTGGAGTTTGCTCTCCTCCATACCTGCTTCATGCCCTGGAGGACGGGGCTGTGGCCCCCCCACACCCTCTAGCAGATTATTACAAGAAGGAACCTTTTAAAAAATAAAAAACAAGCGCGTCCATGCTCACAGGTGTACACACGGGTGATCACACCCACAAACTACACCCTTTTTGGCTCCTACCTCAAAGCACACTGTGTTCTGTTGATCTTATGTGCTGCACAATGATGTTTAATATTTGGTATTTGCTGTCATATTCCCATATATCATTGTGATGTTGTTTGTTCTGTTGCTCTTGTTCTCTTCTGCTTGTTTTCTTTTTTCTTTCTCAGCAGGTGATCCAGGTGATTGATATATGCATTTTTTTCTTCTCTGCCCGTTCTGTTGGTTTTTGTCTTTTGCCCTTCTCCCCCGTCCCTCTTCTCAGCTGTTTCTCTTTCCCTCTTTCTTTCTCCCCTTCTTTCCCCCAGTCAAGTCTGTCCCGTATTCAGCAAGTGAAAATAAAATAAACAATAAAAGGTGAATCAAATGGACCATTACAGCAAGGCTGGGATGGTCAATTTGGTAAAGTAAATCCGTTGGGCATCTTTCTCTGCCTTTAGACAACAATTCTGATGGCAAAAGAGCCAAACGGGACAGGCCCAAAAAAAAAAAAAAAAAAAAAAAGAAGGAAGTCAGACCAGCTATTTTTCAGCTTCCACTCTGGATTTCTGGACAGACCCTTGTCTAAATCTCGATTGTCCCACAGGGTTGTGGAGGCCATTCAGCAGGCATATGCCTCTTTGAATGTTTCCCTCCGTTCAGATGTTCCCCTCCCTTTCAGAGAGTCGGGCACTGTGTCACAACATTAAAAATTTTAATCACTTTCAGCCAATAATCAATAAGAAATGTTTCATCCTTTCTAAAAAAATAACTTTTATTTTAATAATAATTATAATAATGATGGATTGCATTTATATAGTGCTTTTTGGGGCCCTCAAAGCGCTTTACAATTCCACTATTCATTCACTCTCACATTCATACACTGGTCGAGGCTACAGTTGTACCCACAGCTGCCCTGCTCTGACAGCAGATTGATTTTGATCTAAAGTTGTTCTTTAGACACAGTTACAGCTACATTTACAACACACAGAGTTTTTTTTTATTCTTCTGCAACATGCTGTGATGTAAGTAATAGACTCTGAAGTCAAAGTCTCCTTTATCATCACAGCTCTTGTAAATATTTAACATTCAGCCAAGCAGTTTAATCCATTGCAATGAATAACTAAATTGCGCCCTATGTTGAATACCAGCTGTAAACACAACCCAGTGTTTATATGTCACAGGTCTTTCTGTATGTTAGATGGTGATTATATCTGAGATATGTTTTTGTATGGGAAAGGGGGAGAGTGACAATGATCTGGCAACCTGAAGTTACACAAAGAAAAATAAATTTATATGTGGTTTGTGGGTACAGAGAGAGACAGATTCTCTTATGATTTCTTAATTCAAATATACATAAACATTTACAGTGACATGATGTGCTCTTCAGAGTACGCATATACCCAGGGACAGGGACCCTAGAAACAGTACGACAGTATTTTTTTAAAAAAAAATACTGTCGTACTGTGACATGTGTCACGTGACATGAGCAGAGCTACATGGCTGCAAAACTGTCCTTTAGTGCAGCAGAAGGATACGGCCCAATGCAGTGGGAGAAACTCTCACTCACTGGGTTAACAGCCAGTCAGCCACAGAGAGGACCCACTAGCCACGTGAATGCACTGACAGAGGTGTTCTGACTTTCATGCATGTTTCTCACACAGCATGCTGGTGTTCTTGGCTTCTTGGTCTTATGGGGTGCAGATACTCTCTCAGCACAATTTACCACACTGCTGGGTGTTATCTACACTAGTGTATTCAGCTTTGCTGTAATGTTTTGGTTCTGGGTCTCATCATGATGCACCTTCCTTGTGTTTCCGGGGTTTTGATATTATGAAGATTAATGAAAATGATTAACCTGTCACCTTAAGAGAGGGAGAGAGATGTATACACTACAAACAGTCACATGTTAGAGAGCACAGCTCATGCAGTAAAAACCTTGTGTGCTGTCCATGGTGCTGAAATAATAACAGTTTAAAGAACTTAATATTTCACTGTTTGTTTGTTGTTAGCAATACTGCAAGATTTGGTATCGATCTGATACCAAGTAAATATAGGGCCTGTATCGATGATACTGATACTAGTACCAATACTTTTTAATATATAACACTGATGATGTCATATAATTACTAACATCATTTGGGTGGCTGTGGCTCAGGTGGTAGAGCAGATCAGCTACTGATTGGAAGGTTGGTGGTTTGATTCCTCCTCCAGTCTGCATGCCAAATATCCTTGGGCAAGATACTAACCCCAAATTGCCCTCCGATGCATTCATCGGAGTGTGAATGTGTGTGAATGCTTGTTAGTTGCACTTGAGTTTAGAAGTGCTTGTACGAGTGGGTGTGATTGGGTGAATGAGGCATGTTGTATAGAGCGCTTTGAGTACTCCGGGAGAGTAGAAAAGCGCTATATAAGAATCAGTCCATTTACCATTATTGTTGCTAATTCTGAATGAATTTTCATGACCTTTAAGGCAGCCAGGTTGCCTCTTTGATGAAACTGCTGCAGTGCGTACAGGAGACACAGAACAGAAACAGAAAGTAAAGTATCGAGTTCATTATACTCGTGAGGAGAGACAACGTGTTGGTTGACCAGGAGGACTGGGAGACCATGACAGCTACAATAAATTATAAATTGATTAATGTCTCCCTCTATTGGCCACCAGCTGTAAACACAGTCCAGTGATTGTACTTCTGTATATCTGTATATCCACACTGACACTTAGACCTATTTACTCTGGGCCCTCCAGCGGAAAATGTGAATGGTTCAGAAAAGAACAGAAGCTGAGCTTTTCGGGGATACTTGGTGTATTACTTTCACAAGCTGCTGCTGTCTGAACACAGAAAAATCAACTCCCGCTGGGTTTTACCATGGCTGACCCACACTACTGTAACTCCTCGAGCAGTTGGTTTAAGAGAGACATTTCAAACGGTTACTGAAAGATGAGAAGATGAGCATTACGAAACTTTACAGTGCATCATTAGAATGCACGTGCAAAGACGGTCCAATCACAGGGAAGAATTGATGACACATGGAACAGAGAGGCGGGTGCGGAGAGGTGGCAACGCCCCAAAATGCCTGGAGATTTGTAATATAAAAGGGATGATTTATAAAAAAGTGGAATAGGTTCAAAAACGTTTTTGTACCAATTTAGTAGAGTTCATATTTAAAGTTATGTTGTGTTACATTTTGTTGAATATCAGTTTCGACATAACTATAAATCTGAAAAAACAGAGTTTGTTTTTCTTTCCCACTTTAAACTGTGGTTCCACTCATGACAATACAATAATGTGAAATGACTGCCCGATATTGAACGCTGAGGTTATTCTGAAAAAAGGGCAAAAGTATTCACTTATAGTTTGATTCTGAGATTCTTACAGCCAAAATGACCAAATAAGTCCAGGCGGCTACTTGGTAAATAAAGGGTCCTTTAGGACCTTGAACACTGATGTCTCTCTGATGTGGAGAACAGATTACTTCTTTGTTCTGTTAGCAACATGTCGGGCAGCAATAAAGTGAAAACAGAATAACTAACTGAACATATCATAAATAATCATAAAAACAGCTGGTTATCAGTGTGAGAAACATGCTCTTTACAGTTTCACTTGACAACTATATGCTGATTTTTTTTCTAAATGAGAGTTTTCATCAGTTCTCACAGTGTGGTATTTTTCCCAGTACAGGTAGATCATATAAAAATGTGCAGTCCACACAGAGAACAAGTGCAGACCTACAGGGGCACACCTGACACTTTTTATCCCTTCAACTGAGAAAATATTTTATATTTATATTTGACAATGTCAGCATGAAGTTGTCAAGAGAACACCACTGTGCTGTTATTGTCTGCATTTCTTGTTGCCTCTTTGCTAAAACAAGTCATTTACTAAACAAAACATTTTTCTCTTCATCCACAGGCTGCACTTCCTCTTTTCTGGGAGCTCAGCCAGAAATCATGAGTCATTTTCAGCAGTTTAACAAAATGGATAAAGAAGAAACAACATTTTTATACACATGTAAGCATAACGGGTCACTCAGAGGAAGTGTTGTTGTGATATTATTTTGATTAGTTTTTAAAGCACCAAAATTATTTTACACACATCAAACTGTACACCGCAGAAAAGACACAACCTACAGAAACAATCATTTTGATCAAACACAATTTTTTCTCTTTCATGGCCTCAGTGATGACATGAATCACACTGTAAAATCTGAACAATGACTATACAGTTTTTGTGCATCACAATTTGGCAACAAGTAATGTAATTAACATGAAAATTATTAATTCTTATTAATTCTTATTATTAGTATTATTATTATTATTATTTGTTGTTGTTACTGATATGCAAAAATATGCAATAAAAATGTAATACAGTAAGCTTTAAAGATCGCAGGTAAAATCCAGGAGGAAGTGAGTGAAAGATAAATAAAGATTTTTTTTTTAATAAGACTGAAACAAACTCACAGAACCAAATCATGAAATTGTGTCATGATGGAAACAATGTCCCACACCATCCAACCTCCACTTATTACAACAGAAATAAACACAATAAGATTTGAATACAAAGATGAACCATATTATCAGTCTTCTGACATTAAACCAACAGCATGTCATTGTTTAATATAACTGCTGTTGATCTGGATGCTGGCAGTTCTCTAAACGTTGTCAAAATGTTCTGAGTTGGATTTTGTTGCTGATGTTGTTCGTGAGTCTTGAGTTTTGTTGAAATAATCTTTTTATGGACCTGAAACAAAATCAGAACAAATACGACTTCAAAAATGAAAAACAAAGAAATAATGGTGCCAAAGATGTGATGATGCTTTCTGACCTTTTACACTTTCATCCTTTAATCACACAGAACTGATCTCATCAGGGAAACTTACACTTTCCCACATTTTAGCTGCATGTGTGTTTGAAATTTAAGGAGGCTCATTATTTTATTCAGACACCACAACAGAAACACAACATAACTAAAGAAAGTCGTGATTCAGCTCATCAGTTTCACAAAACTCTGAAACTTTAAGAGTGATGTCACACATTTTACTGCACATGTAATCTGATTACTAATGATTCAGTGTGTGTAGAGTTCACATTTGTACCTGAGGCTGATTCAGGATTCACATTATTGTAGTCAGAGCTAGGGATGGGTATTGATAAGATTTTCACGATTCCGATTCCATTTTCGATTCTGTTTAACAATTCGATTCTTTATCGATTCTTTTTTTTTTTTTTTTTTTTTTTAAAGGAGAACACTAAGGTCGATTAGCTTAGAACTTTGTTTTATATCTTCTCTTTGAACAAGATAGAAATTTAGGAGTAACATGTCCTTACAAACCCAACAGTGAGATCTTAAGAGATCCTTAAGAGATCCAGCCTATGGCTCTTCAATGGGGTGTCACGGGGTCCCCAGGAAAAAAAAATTGTAAATGTAAAATAATAAAATAAATATTCTTCTGTAGCAATTACACAAGAATATCCAGTAATGTCCCTGCCTACAATTAAACACATTCACTTACCGAAAATCGACCGTCTCACACTTCTGGGTGCAAATGGGTGCAAGCCTTTTACCACAAACTTAGACACTGCTCGGTGGCATTCGTATATCCTGGCCTGAAAGGAGACGCTAACGGTAGACTGCAGCGAGAACTGCCAGCATCTGAGCCAACCAATTCGTCGACTCCTTCAAATGCGGCCGACAAATGCGTCCTTCATTTCCCCGAATTTGAAGGATGGGTCGGGTGTGTCCTTCGTGGCCAACCATATCCCAGAATTCATAGCGCGGCGCAGCCAAATTTCAGCTGCCAACAATTGCGGCCGCTGCTAAGTTTTAAAATTACTCTTATTAATCTTTCTGGGTCACAAAATAAACTTCTAACATATTTTCAGGCAAGAAAGAAGCTGTGTAAATTTCAAATATCTGCTTGGTTTATCAAGACATCGCATATTTGCAAAAGTGCGCCGACGTTTTTGGAGACGTCTGTTAGCCACCTGCTGGATAGCAAGCCGGGGGGTTCAGTGGTCACTCGAGCCGGCGAGAGCAGCGGAATCACGGCTTCGTCGTTTTCAGACCGCCGCTCTTTCGCTACTCAGGTTAAACATGACATATAAGTCACTCGGATAACTTAAAAATGTAATTGTTTGCCTTTTTTCGGTGTTTTATTGGTTCCGGAGTAAATCGGTTTGGCTGAGATCAAAGTTATTAGATTATTAGATTAAATAAAACGTTATTAATCTATCTGGTGGGTTCCTCCGGGATTTTCACACAGCTGAATAAACGTCAAACAGAAAACTGATTAAACAGAAGTGTGAGACTGTCGAGAATTTACGCCAGTGTCCTGTTATATTTTAGATAGCAAGGAGCAGACGGCCAAGTTTATTAAACTCCACCAAGACAGCGGTGACGCAAATCTGAAGGCTAGACGCAAATCTGAAGGCTAGACCGTTCCGTTTCACAGCCTCGCACTTCCGGCCTTCTCGGTCTTCGAAGGACCCAGCCCACGTAGACCGCGAAGGCCGGGTCCTCCGAAGGATGCAGCCGACGTTTTGGAACACAGCTTCTGTCTGTCTCTCTCATCATGGTCGCCTAAATGCACACTAATGGCAGGTTTTGTAATAAGGCAGATCGCGCTAACATAATATGCGCTGTTAGTTGATTATTTACCTGCCGCATTAACGGGAGAGGACATACAAACGTTACCGCTGCTGCTGGGTTGAGATTCATGAGTCCGGAGCGGAATTAAAAACACGACATTCATTTAAGGTCATTGCGTGTTTTGTGAGCAAATGCTTTTGCATATTCGTAGTGTTTCCTCCCTTAAAAGAAATATCTACTTGCAAGTATAGAGATTGACAGACCACGTGACTTTCGTGCATTGCATGCCGGGAACTCGTGGCAAAACAATCCAAGTACCTGCATCAAATGCAAGCATTTGCAGCACCGCAAAACGTTCATTCTTCGGTTCCAATGAATTCTTGCTTTTTCTTTGCCCCCCAAAAAGGTATGTACAAAACGAAGGAGAACAATGCCGGTCCGTACAAAGACAGACTTGATGAAAAGACAAAGAAAAGATACGAGGAAAAAAATCAAACCAGTGAAAGGGTCAGACCCTTACGAGCACACAGAGGGACAAAATACATTAGCGTGCTGCCCAACTTTCACCACGCTTATATTTATAATTATACGGTTCTTGGAGTGAGTGCATACACTCATGAAGTTTAGTAACTTCAGGTCACTGCAACAAGCCCAGGTACAGTTTACCGACGGATGGGTACAGGACCTTGAAATGCACCGTGTAGAAAGTAAAGACCATCGTACATATTTACCAGTCTCACAAATCGTCTTCATAAATACACATTCGTTAACCGTTTATTAATAGGACCTTTGAGCTCAATGGTAATTAATTAGTAGTGGAAATTATTTCTGGTAGCATCACAGAAATGTAGCAGTGACAATAATATTGTATGCTGTAATCGTAATGGGCAATTAGTGATACAAAACAACTGTTTTATCCTGTGAATAAAAGTATATGTTTTTGTCAATGTACCATGGTAATAACAGAAGCGAAACGCAATATTGTGACAGGACCAGTGTTGGGACTAACGCGTTACAGTAACTACGTTATTATTGTGGTAACGAGCATGGTAACTAGTTATTATGCCAAAATCAGGAACGCGTTACTCGTTACTGGGATTTAGATAGGGTCATTACTCGTTACTTCGTGTGGTGGCTATCGCGGAGCTTCCACAGATTCAGTAACATTAGCAAGTGGTGGAAGCCAGCAGGTGGATGAAGGAAAAGGGACGCAGAAGGAAAAGAGACCCGAGGCGGCCGCCGGTCCAAGTGTGAACTGAACTTCAGGTAAGAAGTTATGACCTGCAGTCTCTCTGGGTCAGATATAAACCAAGTTTAGGTGGAGTTTATTTTCGTTATTCTGACTTTTTCCGTACTGCGTGCTAGCTAGCATGACGGAGTTTCTATACAGCTGGGTGGGTGCTATGAAGTTAATGATGTTGAACTTTATTTTGTTCATAAGTTATTAGAGTTGCCAACCATCCCGTCTCGTATTCAGAGAAAATATTACGCGTTTCGTATTGAGGTGAAAAGGAACAGTTTGTCCCGTAATTCAGCTACAATGAAAAAGGCACAAAGCTGGAGTTATTCTGTGTCTTTGCTGCACAGCTGCCTCTTCCTCTCTCATCCTCTCACCCTCCCTCTCCCATTTCTACTTCAATCATGAAACTGATCAATGATCAGCTGATCATCTTTTCTCTCTTGTTTGTTTATCGCCCACTTTGCACATGAAAAAAGAGGAAACCAGCAGATGTCGCGCTAAACAACAGCAGCACGTTTAAGCTTGATCAGCTATTGTTAGAATTTATTTAATATTAATTTCTAGTATCAGCTGATGTTTGCTGGAGCCACAGCTGCAAAAAAGCTGCTGGTCATGATATGGTTTGGATATCTGGTGAGAGGGAAACATGAAGATGAAACCAGGAGATGTCCTTACTGGATCATCAGAGCTGAACAGGTGATGGAGAAACAGGTTTACCTTTTAGGTGACATGAATGAGTTGAAGGGAAGTTATGAACTGTTTCTGAGAGACAAATAACCCCAGGATCCTTTTTTAGGTAGCTGACAGCTGGTAACTGTGCAGGGGCGGGTCTAGCAAAGTGTTGCCAGGGGGGAATGTAGGGCATTAACAGGGAAAGGGGGCCACAATGAAATACTTTTCTTTCTTATTCTCATTTAAAATGTCTAGCATTTAAAAAAATAATTATCTGAATCTTACAACAAACGATTGATAGATTGATGCATATATACCATCAAAACAGTGTTTATTTTCATTCAAAGGCTTTATGATTTTTCCTATAATGGTGGGCCGGTCTCTAGTCAAAATGCCCAGGCCAATTTTCTGTCCCAGTCCAGCCCTGTATGCAGCTCATCTGCAGTCTGGTGTTGCCTACATCTTCCTATTCAGAAGGCAGAATTTCCGAGTTCTGAGTACAATCAAAGCACCACAACTGCAGTTTTTGTGTTGGATGTAAAAGGCGCACATGACACTGTGACGTAGGCTAGAATCATGGCAGCAGTCAATGACGGTCCAGGCGTGGAATTTCTCTCGTGGAAATATGCACGTTATCATATCCTTTCTATTGGTAGGTGGCACAGTGCACTTGTGGCAAGTAAGCAAGCTAGAAGACTGGCAAAGTTATGGAAGCAACACATTAACAAGAGAATTCTGAGTAAAACCAAAGTTACTTTCTCTTAAAAGTAACTCAGTTACTTTGAAAGTAACGAGTAACTTGAAGTAACTGAGTTACTTTTGAGAGAAGTAACTAATAATGTAACTAAGTTACTATTTTAAAGTAACTTACCCAACACTGGTCAGGACAATTTACTATTTATGCACAATAAACAAAGGAGCATAGCGCGACAATTTCTGTTCAGCGCCAGGCTTGCTTGTAACCTACATCACCAATTATGTTAAGAAAAATTACGCATTAACTACAACAGCAGACTGACCTTTGTGGAAATGCTTGGAGCAGACTAACCTGTGAGCTGGAGTGTTCTGGGACGTTATATTTGGTCTTTGAATGGCTGCAATCCAGTCGCCTCTTTGTTACTTCGGAAACATGGCTCGAACAATTTCTCTTCAACGACGTAATCCGATAACAACTGATCTCTTTACCCGTCGGCTTTCCGTGGCTGTCATGCAACCGGCTATTGCAGTTAATAATACAACAGCTTCTTGCCATTTTTTGTGTTTCTTTTTATCGCTGTTTAACTGATTTCAATTGAAAGCCTGCGTGCGCTAGTACCTCTTGCCACGAGTTCCCAGAATTCTTTGCAGTTTTACCCCTGAGTGACGTCACATTTTCAATCTCTATTGCAAGTTGCCCTGTCGTCTTGTAAAGTATAACCAAACTTTTGAGCGTTTGAGCCGCTTAGTAAATGACGCTCCGCAACGTGGTGACGTCATTCGGGGCGACTGGAATCGATAAGGGAATCGTTTGCAAAAATGGCAAACAATTCCAAGGAATTGAAACAGTGGGAACCGGTTCTCAACAAGAACCGGGTTTCGATACCCATCCCTAGTCAGAGCTCTCCTCTGTGCCATCATGTCTGCCTGTTGTGATGATGGATTATTGTATTTAATAACATGGAGACTGTCTTCCTCTAAAATTACACAAGTTACAAAAACAATCGACCAATTATTACATTTCATGTTTCTTGTACTCACTCCTTTTATCAAGACCTTCAAGCTGAAATCCAGATGTGACGTTGTTGTATTCATCTGCTGAAATAATAATGAAGTTTGATCAGTCAGAATAAATATTTACATTTCTTACAGCTCTGCTATTATCAAAGTTTATACTGTTTGTACCACTTCCAGTGTTTCCAGAGCCTCTGATTGATTCATAGACTGAAAGATCACCTACAAGTCATTGAAAATAGGAGTTATAAAAGAAGTTAAAAATATAATGATTTATTTTTGTTTTTATCTAATAAAAGTTTTTTTTTTCTTGATAAGAAACTGAGTGTTAAAAACTGTAATAAAGAGAAAAGTAATCATTTCTGGTCTCACCATGAAGAAGAGAGGAGTAAACCTGAGCTTCATTCTGGTTGGATGTTTGTTGTGAAGCAGAGCTTTGATTGGTGCTCTGAGACTGAGTGAGACTGAAACATTTAGCAAATAATTTAAATTTAATGAGGAATAATTCAAAGTTATTGTTGTGTTTAAAATGAAACTAAACTGCTGCACCAACCTTTTACAACAGGGTTCTGTAAAAAACACAAACATTATTACATCAGTTTGTTTAAAAGTGTCGCAGCATTAAAAAAAAAAAAATTAAAGTCGATCAGAAAATCTCTCACTCTTTATTTTTCTGTAGCAACACATCAGCAGCAGCACGACAATAATTCCACTAACAAGTCCGATGATGAACGGAACGATAAATGAACTTCTTTCACGTCCAAAACCTGAAATGAGAAAACTCATTTCACATACATACATACATACATACATACATACATACATACATACATACATACATACATACATACATACATACATACATACATACATACATACATACATACATACATACATACATACATACATACATACATACATACATACATACATACATACATACATACATACATACATACATACATACATACATACATACATACATACATACATACATACATACATACATACATACATACATACATACATACATACATACATACATACATACATACATACATACATACATACATACATACAT